>NC_041380.1:514585422-514611519 GCF_002162155.2 Triticum dicoccoides
TCGCCCCCGTAGTCGCTGAAGGCACCACCACGCCTGCCCGCAAGCGGCAGTGCAACATGGTCGTGCAGGGCGGAAATTCAGCTAGCCCTGCCGAGAAGGCACGTGCGTCGGACGCCGCCGCCGGTCGCAATCTTCCAAGCCGTCGCCAGATAAGGTGGGCAAGGTTTCGGGCATGAAGCGCAAGAAGGTTCCTACGAAGAGGCCAATGCCTTCATCCACGCCCTCCGCCCCGGCAAGAGCTTCCCCGATGATGGCGTTCAACGGCGCTGCTTCCACCGCAGGTGAGGTGTTCAATGAAATGGCCGGAAGGTATGCATCTTTGATCCCTTGTACTTGCTTCGCTCTTCACCATTGTGGTAGCTCGTAACTTGATGCCACTCACTGTAGCGGTGGTTCGAACAATGCCACTGCCGAGTTCGTCAACTTGTTAGACAACAACACCGTCAACATCGATCAGGCCCGTTTTGCTGATTTCGAGTACAATGAAATGGAGGGTGGCGTGGATGATCACGGTGGTGAAGATGAAGTGGAGGAGGTGGATAAGGGGGTGTATGAGCAAGCGCAAACAAAAAAAATCGCGAGATCGAAGAACTACACAATGTTGGAAGACCAAATCTTGATCTAGGCTTGGAGTGCGGTGTCTCTTGATGCTTACACCGGTACATCTCAAACCGCCAAGAGGTATTGGCAAAGAATCGAAGATCAATACTTCCGCATGATGGGAAAGCATCCCAATAGGACTCCTCGCACCTTTCGGTCGCTCCAAGGTCGTTGGGACATGATCAAGCCGATTTGTAGCCGTTGGGTTTCTTGCTTGGAACTAGTTCGCAATGCACCTCCAGGTGGAACCGTGGAATCCGACTACGTGAGTTCATTTTCACGTCCCATGTTGTGCAAATCATTTGTACCATTTGAAGTGATTTCATCATTTGACATTGTTTTAATTGTGTAGGAGAAAATTGCCCAACAAAGATACAAAGACATGGAAGCTTCCGAAGGCAAATTTTTTAAACTAGAGCATTGTTGGGACTTGCTCAAAGGGTGTGACAAGTGGAAGTTGATTGACAGAGAATCCCCACCGAAGAGAGGTTCACTTACGAACATGGATGAAGATGAAGATGCTGATGGCCCAAGAAACTTGAACAAACCCGATGGTGATAAGAAGACAAACGAGATGATCAAGAGGGAACACGAAGCATTGAGCTTGGGGGACAAGATAGATGCCATGGTGCAATCAAATGAGTTGATGTTAGCGAAGACATTGGAGACAAAGAAAGAGTTGGCCGAGAAGAAGGCACGAGAGAAGCAAGAGAAGTGGCAATTGCTCAAGGACGAGGCGTTGCGGAAGGCGGCCATTGAGGAGAGAAGAGCACATGCCGCTGAGAACAAAGCCATGTCCAAGCTTCTTGCCGAAGAGAACATGATCATGACACTGAACCGCGATGAAATGGACGATATCACCAAAGAATGGCATGATATGGCAAAGAGAGACATCTTGAAGAGGAGGATGCTAGCGGCGGCCGGTGCGTGTTTCAGTGCCGGTGATGTTTTCTCATCAGGATTTGGAACAAGTGCCGCTGATACATTCAGTGCGCCCGGTGATGCTTTCGGTGCCGGAGTTGGAACAAGTGTCGGCGATGGATTCGGGGGCGGCGATGGCATCGATGGAGGTGGTGCGGAGTGAAGATCATGATGACGGGTGAAAAGCGACCAAGATGATGATGGACGTGGTCGTCGCTTTTGCATGAAGTCCTTTTGCGTTTGTCGTACAAAACTATGCTTTTATTTGCGCGTGAACTATGATTTATTGTTCAAAATTGAACTCAATTGTTGAAATCGCTGTCAAATTCGCTTATGGGGGGTTTTTGATTTGCGGGTCGACGTGGGCTGCGGCCGAGCAGACCCCGTGTAGCTGACCTGTAAAAGAGCACCGTGTCGACCCGCAAATCCATTTTTCAGCGAACTATAAACGCATTTTGTGAATCGGCATTACACGGGGTCTGCTAAAGATGCTCTTACTCTTTTCACGTCAAAATTTAGGACTCGACTGATTCACAGCACAACAGACATGCCTGTTGTCGAGGCGCGTGAGGCTTTTGAGAGTCAATTTTTTGGATTTTTGTCTTATTAAAGGGAAATAACATCCATTCATTAAAAGACACATGTTCATCACGGTCTGATTGCACAATGGCTGCTAACTCAAAAGGCAGTGCCCGCTCAAAAAAAAACTCAAAAGGGGTACTGTACTACCAAGTAGCATCCACACCGTTGAGGCGTGTAATTAAAATTTTCTAACTCAAAGTTTTTTTTGTTTGTTTGTCTAACTCTAGAGCAAAGTACTCAAAACATAACTCAATTTTCTGTTGTGAAGTACTACTAAAATATTCGTTAAATTTGACCTGTGATCATATAGGTCAGCTTTGAAGCGGTACTGAACGCGCGACAGGAACAGAGAACGAACGAATGCAGTCAACTCCGTGAACAGATTCGATCGAGCAGAGCAGCAACTTAATCGCGATTCCATTAGGTACGGGAAAGTATATATGTAATTCATCCCATTGATGGCAACAGCCAGAAACAAGCCCACAACGATCGATCTCGGTTTGTACACAACATCCATAAATTGGCCTGCTCAGCTAATTAACCACCCTCACGAATCCACCTAAGTAGTGCATGCATGAACCGGCGCCACCCGATTCTCTGGCTGCATGCTAGTAGTAGTAGTACTGCTAGTTTATTCTTCACTCCGGCGGGCCGCCGTGCATGGTGCATCTTGCATCGGTCTAGCAGTTGCCACCCAGCCGTGGGTTGTCGGCGAGGCTGGAATTGATGTTCTTGAAGGGACCATCTGTCGGAATCTGGCCGCACAGATCGTTGCTTGAGAGGTTCCTGCAGTCGAAACAGGACGGGAAAACGATCGAGATGATGATCACTGGATTAATTGATCGTCGAGAGAGAAGAGAACAACTGGAATGCTGAGAAAATCGTCCTACTTACACACTCGTCTGGTCGGACAGCCCATCCAGCTCGCTGGGGATCGGGCCGGTCAAGTGGTTCTGTTGAAGGTGCCTATATATATATCACCATGCAGTCCGTGTATTAGGAGGGTATATATAAATGTTCAGATCCAAACTTGTTTCTGTAGGAACTATGAGCAACTGGACGCTTGAAAAACAAAAAACATGACGGAAAACATCGGGAGATCATGGACTCACAGCTGTTTCAGAGACTTGAGTTTCCCGAGCGATGCGGGTATCTGCCCCGAGAGGCTGTTGTTGTGCAAGTGCAGGGAGTTCAGGTTCTCCAAGTTACCCAGCTCTTCAGGGATCGTTCCTTGGATATTGGTCCACGAAATCCACCTGTGCTCATTACATGCCATATACGTATAAGAGTTAATACATTTTGATCCATCAACGGGCAGAAACAGATGGGTCAGAGAGAGAGGCTCACAGTTTGGTTAGCTGGTCCAGCTTGCCCAGCTCCGGTGACAGAGGTCCGGACAGGTTCGCATGGCCGATTGTACTGAAAATGGGATGAAGAAGACGAGGCGTCCAGAAATAATGAAATATACGAGGGAAGGAGTATGGAAGGGAAGAAGGATCGGTGTGGCCTCACTCACATCTCGGTGACGCGGTTGGCCACGCGGTCGCAGGTGACCTGGGTCCAGTCGCAGGGGTTCACCTCCAGGATCCAGGAACGCAGCGCGCCGTCAGGGTCCTGTAGGCCGCCCCGCAGGGCCAAGAGCGCGTCACGGTCGCTGTACAGGCCAGCCTCCGCGGGCGCCAGCAGCATGCTCGTCGCGACCGCCACGAAGATGGTCACCGCCAGGGGCACTCGGGCAACGGCCGCATTGGGCGCCATGGGGACTGGGGCGGGGAGGTGATCTGAGGGGAGTGTGGGACGAGCACGGCCGGTGTTATGACTTGTGAACTTGCGAGCTGTGCTTTGGTTTGATGGGGGGCGGGGGGTTTATAGGGGAAGGAAGGTGCTGGCGACGGGGTGGTGGTAGTACGCGTGTGAACTCCTACTCCGCCTCCTTGTCAACACTGTGGCATGGGAAATCAAATGCTACGTGCAGCCCAAAATGGATAAGTTTTGGCCAATGGCAGCTGGCCACCTTTGAAATGCTACGAAATGGTGAACTTTTTGGACAATGGCAGTTGGCCACCTTTTCCTCCGGAAACACCGGTTTAATTTGGACTTATCATCGTTGTTAGAGTAATATGTCCGGTCATATATAACTGTTGCCATTTTGATCGCATCCATTATGCAATATGCATAGTAGTTTTTTGACAGTTATTGAAGTGTACTCCGTGAAGTCATGCACTCATTTTGCTCCATATGCATGGCTTCATATATAACCTCAAAAATCTTGGACAATAGTCGATAGCAAAATATTTCTGTTGACTGAGTCATATGTGAACATGGCATCTTACAACGCATCTGAAGCTGTGAAGCAATGTATATATTCCTGTCCATGTATATATTCATGGAGTTATATCCCTGTCCATGTATATATTTTGGTGAAATACTCCATCCATTCGTAAATATAAGTCTTTTTAGATATTTCAATATGGACTGCATGCGGAGCAAAATGAGTGAATCTACAGTCTAAAGTATATCTATATACATCCGTATGTAGTTCATATTAAAATCTCTAAAAAATACATATATTTAGGAATGGAGGGAGTACATAGTAATTTCTTTTTCTACAGTACCAAACATCTATGTTTTTATGGGTATTATTAACTAAAATAACTACTCCATCCGTTCTTATTTACTCCGCGTATTAGCTTTGGTCAAAGTCAAGCTTTGTTAAGTTTGCTAAATTTATAGACAAAAATATTAACATATACAATAACAATTCAATGCCATTAGATTCATTATTGAATGTACTTTCACATCATATAAATTTGTTATGATACTATTTATATTCTTTTCTATAAACTTGATCAAACTTTAAGAAATTTGACTTCAGTCAACTCTAATATGCAGAGTAAATAAAAATGAAGGGAGTACATAGTTTCTTCATGTGTGATGAGATAAGATTTACATTATTCTTTCCTAGCTAACTTTTTCAACCCACACATCATCCTCTTAAAATCTCGATGCTTGGCCACCTGTAGTTGGTGGTAAAACTTTGTGCATGCTTCGCTATTATGAATATCTAGCGGTTTTTTCACTCTAGAGAAAATTCTAATTTTCTTTTCAGCTTGACTTATTGGTACTTGGCCACCCACCTTTGGATACTCTTGATGTCCTGTGACCGCGGGTGCATTTATAGCATGGCTAAGTGAGATGTTTGTCTGCTAAGATATACATTTATGCCATAAGCAGAGTGATTTTCTTTCTATGGATTCTAAAATTGGGGGACATGGGCTATGCCATGTATTTGAGCGTGGTGGAGGGACTGAGGGACATACCATGAATTTGTGCTATTTAAACAGAATTGACAATCCATGACAGTCGACCATACAAAATACTTTCTCCGCCTAAAATTAGATGACGCTCAAACGGAGTCTAAGAAAGAAGATTTTTGCAAAAGCTTAGCTGTTAATAATTTCATTCTTCAGTTCCAGAAGTGCACATCTGCAAGTTATTACTTGGAATGAACACCTCATATGCCTGTATCAAAGCATCTGACCTGTTAGAAGCAGTTTGTAGGGCCTGCTATAAAATGTTAAAACGCTCAGAACTTGTGTATTTTTTGAAAATCCAAGCAATTTACCAATTACCAGCTATGGTTCTTTCCTAAATCAGGCTCCTTGATTGTGAGCCGCACTAGCATTGAAAGCTTGTGTTCCGCTCAACATGGCAATATTCTCAAAGTACCAAAAAATACCATGTATTATTACTCCATGGATGGAACATTGTTCAGTGCTCCATACATAGCACAAGAATACCTCCCAAAATGGCAAATAATACAACCATCCTTGTGAATGCAGAGTTGTCCAGTAGTCAAGCTGATCGGTCGATAAAAATGGTTAGACCTATGGCACATGGGTCGGGCCGATATTAGCTAAGCAGATTCCAGGACTGAACTGAACAATAATGTATAGCTACCCGATATCTTCGTTTAGCTACAGGGCCAATGCATTGCGTTTGCGTGTATGTGCAGGCGTGCTCTGTCTCTTGCTACATGTTTCAACTCGGGACTTTAGAATCATCCACCTAATTACAAAGATTTGTATAAAATTATATTACAATTACAAAACAACACTTCGTGGTTGAATGGAGCGTTCTCTATGGCGTGCAAATGTACCATTGAAGATGCTATTACCGCATGGAAAGCTTGCATCAGGAGCACTTGAGACAGACCAAAACAAGGAATTTCGGCACCTAGCTACCATCGGCCCTTGTAGGTTATGTGGCCGGGACATTGAGGGTTCGTTCAATGATCTTATTGCTTGCCCTCAAGCAAGAAGTGTCTGGCAAGTCATGCGTACAATTTGGCCTTTGCCTCACCTGTCATAGTTTTGGTATCATATAACTTTTATATTTGCCGACATGATTTTTGTGTGCGCGCATTGTGGTTGGTTGTATGCATCATAACTACGTAGAAATCGAGTATGTGCTCGTTATATTTGTATCCTCTTGATGCTTTATTTTGAGCCAATAAACTTCATCTTTTTCAAAAATGTATATGAGTTGTGTTGCATAATTGCTGCTCGATCCTTTTTGTTTTGTCGTGCCTTATTGGAACACTGTTGATGATAATCACGGCTCAATATTTACAAAGGGACGAGAAGAAGTGGCTCTGTGAGAACACCCGGAAGGAGACCACGAAGTCAGACCGCGAGCATGAGCCGAGACATAAGCAACCAACCAGCCGGCAATCCCGAGTCGTTGTCCTTCGACCGCTCGCTCCCCTCCTCGCCGTCGTCCAGACACCCGCTCCGATCCCCTCTCTGTCTTGGACTAGTTCTCACCCCACGACTGTTGTCCCCCTGCCCCCTGGCATGCCCGACTCTCCTACTCCCCTTTCATCGCCGATCACCCGTTCTCCCGTGGCGACACGACCCTCCCCTCCCACCGGCACGAACTCGTGTGGGTTGTGGGACATAGGCAAGCTCCACCCCGAGCCCGAGGACCCGAGGCATCAGGCACTCTTTTTAGGAGGAGCATAGGGTGAGGGACCTCCTATATGCCGCTCTTAGCAGCAAAGTGCTGATGTTTCGCATAGGGGTAGCTAACCTAGGCCAGCCCATTTGAAGTGGCACGCGAAAGCACGTTCGCGAGACGAAAAAACTCAAAAAAATAAGAGCGCGCTTGCGCCACAACTCAAATCCGCGACTTTGTAGTGATTGGCGCGTTGTGCTACCCACTGCTACTGAGAACCTCTCATGTTAGATTTGTAGTACGACACTTAAAGAAACATAAGACAGCGCTTAAACAACAATTCACAAAAAATCCCAAAAACTATAGCCCGTGTAAGGGGTCAAACCGAGGATCTCCTGCAACTGAATTTTTCAAAATTACGAACATTTTCTTCAAAACGAGAACATTTCTTGAATTTGCAAATAAATTTTGAAAAATATGAAGAGTTTGATGATGAGAACAAATTTGGAAAAGGTGAGATTCTTATTTTAATTTGTGAAGAAAACTTATAAAATTTTGAACATTTTTTGAAATTCCCGAATAGTTTTTGAATTTGTGAACAAAATTTAAAATATGAACATTTTTTGAATTTGCTAACAAAATTTGAAAACATTTTTTAATTGTCAAAAATGTAAACATTTTTTGAATTTGTGAATAAATTTTATAACATGAAACTTTTAAAATTTGTGAACAAAATTTGAAAATGGAAAAATTTTAAATGACGAACATATTCTGAATTTTAGAACAAAATTTTAAAGTCCAAAAAAATTTGGAAACACGAACAATATTTTAATACATGAACAAAAGATTTGTAAAACATGACCATTCTTTGAAATTCCAGATGATTTTTTAAATAATGCGAACTTTATTTGAGTTTATGAACAATTTTTGAAAACATGACCACTTTTTAAATTTTGAAAGTTTTTAAAATAAAAAACATTTGAATTTCTGAACAATTTTCAAAACATGAACTTCTTAAAAAGTGAAATAAACTGGAAAAGCTAAATGAAACGAAAAAGAGAAAAGAAAGAAAAAAGGAAAAGAAGAAAAAGAAACAGAAATGAAAACGAAAAAAGAAAAAGAAATAAAGGGAAAACAGTGAAAAATCAAAAAGAAACAGGAACACCTGTAAAAGAAACAAAGACCAGCTGGGTAGGTGTGGTTTAATCGGCCGGCCATTTCTAGTGCTGCGGGGTTCCTGCTGTGCTTTGCGTCGACAGTTCGACGCAAGGAGCGGCGGATAGGGCTTGCAAGGGGTGAGGACACGAAGGTGGAGTGTTGGGCATTCGGTGTGGACACTATTTAATTTGCTGGGCCATTCACAAATATTACGTCGTACAATAAATTTCCTACAATTCGGGGTCTGCCACGACACATCCTCTGAGGTCCACCAATGGACTCGGCCAGATTTTATGAAAAGCTATAGCAAAGCTAAACCTCATCTAGCATTTTCCTTAAAATCATGGAAAGGTAAAGAGAAAATAAGAATACAATCATGTATTATATCATATAGTATATATCACATGTACGTGGTATACACATATTCATACATAAATAAATTGAGCATTGATCGGGCATCCTAATTCAGTAACTAAGCTTTGCATCAATGCATCGCTGCAGTAAAGGGAGGAAAACAGTTGAGCTTCTTTGGGTCCCTTTATCAATTTTAAGTTGTGATTGTCATCAACAATGTTCCAATAAGGCACGGGAGAAACAAAAAGGATCAAGCAGCAATTATGCAACGCAGCTCATATACTTTCTTTCTCAAAAAAAAAGATAAATTATATTGGCCCAAAATAAAGCATGAAGAATATAAAAATATAAAAATCACATATCCGACTTCTGCATAGTTAGGATACACACAACCAACCACAACGCACGCACACACAAAAGCATACCGGTAAATATAAAAGTCATATAAGACCAAAGCTTGAAAGTTATGCGCAGGCGAGAGAAAAAAAGCCAAAGCTATTAGATCCGTGATCGACAAACTACAATAATGGCCGCATCAATCATCTCATGACACTACACAGGCGACAAGGTTTTTCAACAGCAACGCTTTCAGGAAAGGAGTGAAACTCAAGCGTCGTCCTCATCGGATGTAACCACCAAGGCCAGAATTCAGGTTTTCACCCTAATCAATCCGAGCATATCCGAGAAATGCCTTCAGCAAGGTAACAACGTAAAAGAAACATCGTCATTGCCAGGTATAACTAGCTTGGGTTAGACCTAGGTTTTCACCTCGAAGCTGGAAACTGGATGCTTGAAACATCAAAGTTACTTTTCCGTGATACCAACAGCTGCATGTGATGTGATTGCTGCTGCTATCCATCCAATTCAAAGTGATTATCCATAATTTACATCTCACCACCGAAGTCAATCACTGAATCTTGAGAGATGAACACTCCTGAAAATCGTTCAATGGCCATAGTTGTCGTGGAGGCGTAGGGGCCTAACCGCAGCTGTACATCTGCCCGGCTCCTCCGTCACAGTCGTGTGCCTCCATGCTGTTGGGAGCCGCCTCTCACGCCACTCCAGCCATGGCACAGCGCCCCCACCAACCGCTTACAGATCGGCGCCCCTATTGGTCACCGAGCCCCACGGCCCAACAAGACGCAGCGCTGCTGCGAGAGAGCGCCTCGCCGCCGCTGTCGGCCATGCGGGCTTCACTAGGTGGCGTCCTTCGCCGACAGCGTGGCAGGAGTAAGAAGGTGAGGGCGCTGACGGCGCTAGGTTGAAGACGTGCTCATGTCGCCCCTGGTAGGACGACACGTGGCTAAGCGTTTTTCTCGGATCGTCTCGAAGGTTGGTTGGTTGACACGGCTAGGCCGGCCAGCTACTATAACTGGGGAACCCCCCGCAGCTCGTATACTACAGGGAGTATTACCAACCTCTCTGCTTCTGTCAGTAAAGGCGAAAGTCTTCAATCCTTGAGAGAAAGCAAATATATATAGTGTTAACATGTGTAAGGTCTGGGTTTTGTATGCCATACATGTAGTGTGTCTTTCCCTCTGTATTTACCTGTATCTTGGGAGACAAAACACCGATTGCATCCCTTATACCTATATATATGTGCCTAGTGCACGATTAATCATTTATCGATGCACCAAATCATTCTCTATATGGTATCTATCGCAAGTCGATCTCCCCGCTTTCGCTAACCCTAGTTCTAGCCGCCGCCGCCTCGGGCCGCCGTCGCCGTCCACGCCGCCACCGCTACCCACCTCCCCGCCACACCGCCCTCCAGCCGTGCCGCCCTCTCCACCCCACCGCGCGCGCCCTCCCGTCGCGTCGCCTGATCCACCTCGCCGTGCCGCCCCCCTTCACCACCTCTTCGCCATCATGTTGTCCAACACCTCCACCTACTCCAACCCCTTCGCTGTCGACCTTGCAGAAATCCATGACATCAACGTCCATGCCCGCGTTCCCGTCATCTTCGACGCCTCCAACTTCACATACTTTGCGTGGAAGACGTACTTCACGCTGCTCTTCCGCGAGAACAACCTCGTGGATCATGTGGATGACACCGTTTACTCCCGCGCCATGGTGGATGACACTGAGTGGACCGTGATCGACGCCACCATCATCAGGTGGTTCTTCACCACCATCTCCAAGGACCTCTTTCACAAGGTCGCGAGTGCGGATGACGCCGCCCGCGCCTTGTTGGTCAAGCTGAACGGCCTCTTCACCGACAACAAGCTTCAGCGCCGCGTTTTTTTACAGCAGAATTTTTTTGACTGTCACCAGGATGAACAGTCCATTGATGACTACTGTCACCGTCTGAAGACGTTGGCGGATGAGCTCCGTGACATTAGCGCCAAGGTTGATGACGACCTCCTCCTCAGCACGCCCACTGCCAGCCTCAACGAGGACTTCAGCAACGCTGCCTCCAACTTCACCTTGATGCCGGAGCCCTCCTTCCCTAAGTTTGCGGGGTACTTGCGGTTGGAGGAGCGCCGGATGAAGGGGGTCAAGAAGCGTGTGCAGCATCACGCCCTCGCCGCCGGCACCTCCCATGGCGCCCCACCACCGGCCGCCCCACCAGCGCCGCGCCAACAACCGCTGCCCCCCGCGCCTCCGGGGTACTTCCCCCCTACTGCCCACGCCCCCCGCCCCTCCCGCTGCCCCCCAGCAGCCAGGTGGCGGGCGCCGCTGCAACCGCCGCGGGGGCGGCCTCAAGCAGCAACAGGCGCCGGGGGGGATGGGGGGGCTTGTCCGCAACAGCAGCAGGTCAACCCTTCATGGACGTACGTCACCAACCTGTGGACCGGCGTTGTCCACGCATACTCGATGCCGATCCCTCAGGCTCCCGCTCCGGGCATCCTTGGACCTCGTCCAGCGAGCCACCAGACCCTCTTCGCCGCGCAGAACGCCGCTCCTACAGCGGCTACGGTGCCACGCCTCAGCTCGCGCCCGCCTATGGCGGCGCCGCCCCCGCGCCCACCTACGGAGGGTTTTACCCTTCTCAGGTGCCGCCGCCGTGGGACCCGGCCCTTCTCGCCGCCCTACACTCCGTCCCATCACCGAGTTCATACGGTGGCGGTGGTGACTGGTACATGGACTCGGGCGCCACCGCTCACATGACTGCTCATCCCGGTAACATCACGTCTGCCACTGTTGTTCATACTCCCACTCGCATCACCGTTGGTAACGGTTCCTCTCTACCCATTACACATGTCGGTCATATGTCGTTTCCTTCTACTTCTACTCCCTTTAACATGTCTAATGTTCTCGTGTCTCTCAACTTAGTCACTAATCTAGTTTCTGTTTGTCGTCTTGCTCGTGAGAATCGTATAACTGTTGAATTTGACGATATCGGCTTTTCTGTGAAGTACGCATGTACATGGATGGCACTCCACCGATGTGACAGCCCGAACGAGCTTTACCCGGTGCATCCCTCCGGTGCCACCACCACCCGTCGTCCCGCCGCCTTCGCCGCTAGTGTTGATCTTTGGCACGCCCGCCTCGGTCACCCCAACTCCACCGTTATGCGTCAGATTCTTCAGAGTTTTTCTTTCTCATGTAATAAGGTTGACGACCACACTTGTGAGGCTTGCCGTCTTGGCAAGCACGTTCGTCTTCCCTTTAACGAGTCTACAAACATTTTCACCTTTCCGTTTCAGTTATTGCATAGTGATGTTTGGACGTCCCCGGTTGCAAGCAACACGGGCTATCTATACTATTTGGTGATATTGGATGATTTTACTCATTATGTGTGGACATTTCCTCTTCGTCGCAAGTCCAACGCTCTTGCCACTCTTACAGCTTTTTATTCATATGTCACCACACAGTTCGGTCGTCCCATTCTCGCCTTGCAAACTGACAACGGCAAGGAGTTTGACAGCGTCGCCGTCCGCAATCTTCTTGCATCGCACGGCACCATTTTTCGCCTCACTTATCCCTACACGTCACAACAGAATGGTCGCGCCGAGCGCGTCATTCCCACCCTTAATGACTGCGTCCGCACGTTGCTCTTCCACTCCTACGTGCCTCCTCGGTTCTGGCCGGACGCGCTCGCGACCGCCAGCCTTCTCATTAACATTCGCCCGTGTCGTTCGCGCTGGAACTATACTCCTCACCAGCTTCTCTTCGGTGCGGTTCCATCTTATGATGGTCTTCGCATTTTTGGGTGTCTCTATTATCCTAGCACCGCGTCCACTGCTCCTCACAAACTCGCTCCCCGGTCGCTTCCATGCATCTTCCTTGGTTATCCTCCCAACACCAAAGGTTACGGTGCTATGATCCAGTGTCCCACCGTGTTTTCACTTCGCGGCATGTGTACTTTGATGAGATGGTGTTCCCGTTTCAGCACGTACCGTCACCCTCGGCGTCTTCCACGGCGCGGTTCGCCCCTGCCTCCTGCTCTGGCGAACCGACCAGCCGCGCACTGGGCTCGGCCCTGCCCGCCCTCCCTGCGCCGGCGGCCCCCGTCACCGCGGCCCCTTCGGTGGCCCCTGTCGCTGTGGCCCCCTCGGTGGCCCGCGGCCCCTACTGCGGCCCCCTCGGCGGGTCCCGTTGCCGCAGCCTCCTCGCCCGCCCCCGTCGCTGCGCCTCCCTCGGCGGCCCCCTTGGCCGCCCCCGTCGCGGCCCCCTCAGCCGCCCCCGTCATCGCTGCTGCACCCCTCACTGGTGTGGTCACTCGGGTTCGGACTGGGACACTTCGTACTAGCACGTGCTCCACGTCTGACGAGTACGCATGTGCTGCATCTACCTCGGCACCGTCTCCACTCCCCACCTCTGCTCGTGCAGCCCTTAGGTATCCGAACTGGCTTGCTGCAATGTGTGAGGAGTTTGACGCCCTGCAGCGCAACCGTACGTGGCAGCTTGTCCCGCGGCCTCCCCGTGCCAATGTGATCACTGGCAAGTGGGTCTTCCACCACAAGACTCACCCCGACGGCTCTCTCGAGTGCTACAAGGCGCGTTGGGTGGTGTGCGGCTTTCGCCAGCGTGCCGGCGTGGACTTCACCGACACCTTCGCCCCGGTTGTCAAACCGGGCACGATTCGCGCTGTCCTCCAGCTTGCTGTTTCTCGCACCTGGCCAGTTCACCAGCTTGATGTGTCTAATGCTTTTTTGCATGGTCATCTCGACGAGTAGGTGTTTTGTCAGCAACCTACTGGTTTTGTCAACACCGACTATTCGGACCACGTGTGCTTGCTCTCTCGTTCTCTCTACGGGTTGAAGCAGGCGCCTCGGGCCTGGTACCAGCGGATCGCGGCCTTCCTTCAGCAATAGGGGTTCCAGTCCACACGGTCCGATGCCTCCCTGTTTGTTTATCACCAGGGTTCCGCCACCACGTACCTCCTCCTGTACATTGACGACATCATCCTGACTGCCTCCTCGCCAGCGCTCCTTCAGCAGATCACAGCTCACCTCGGCACTGAGTTCACCCTCAAAGATTTGGGGGCTCTCCACTACTTCCTAGGCATCGAGGTTGTGCGCCGGGCTACTGGCTTCTTCTTGCATCAGCAGAAGTACGCCTAGGAGCTCTGGAGCGAGCGGGCATGCTTAACTGCAAGCCTGCTCCTACGCCTATCAACACGAAGGCTAAGGTGTCCGCCGTCGAGGGATCTCCGGTGTCCGACGCTCCCTTCTATCGCTCCATCGTCAATGTGCTTCAGTACCTCACACTGACGCGCACGGACATTCAGTACGCTGTCCAGCAGGTGTGCCTTCACATGCATGCTCCTCGTGATACTCATTGGGCTCTGGTGAAACGTATCCTTCGGTACATACGTGGCACCATAGCTATGGGTCTCACCCTGACGGCATCACCTGTGTCGCCTACTCCGACGCCGACTAGGCTGGGTGTCCCGACACTCGAAGCTCCACTTTCGGCTACTACGTCTACCTTGGGCCCTCTCTGATTTCGTGATCATCTAAACGACAACCCATGGTCTCACGGTCGAGTGCCGAGGCCGAGTATAGGGCCGTGGCCAACGCCGTTGCGGAGTGCTCTTGGCTCCGACAACTACTTCAGGAGTTGCTATGCGAGGTTACCAAGGCGACGCTTGTTTACTGCGACAACAACTCCGCGGTGTATCTCGCTGCCAACCTTGTCCATCACCGACGGGCGAAGCATATTGAGCTCGACATTCACTTCGTCAGGGAGCACGTCGCACTTGGTCGTGTTCGAGTTCTCCATGTGCCCACCGATCAGCAGTTCGCCGATTTCATGACGAAGGGACTACCCACCTCGACGTTTGAGGGTTTTCGGTCCAGTCTCTGCGTCACCGGCGACGCTTCGACTGCGGGGAGGGGGGGGGGTGTTGAACATGTGTACATGTATGTAGGTCTGGGTTTTGTATGCCGTACATGTAGTGTCTCTCTCCCTCTGTATTTACTTGTATCTTGGGAGAAGACACCGGTCACACCCCTTGTACCTATATATATATGCCTAGTGCACGATCAATCATTTATCAATGCACCAAATCATTCTCTACATATAGTACTTATATAGGCTCGAGCATCAGTTGGCGATTTTATTAGGGGAACACAAACAGCAACAGCCACATCGATCACAGCTTGTAGAGAACAGAAACTAATCAACATGTCTACTCTGGCACGCGCACACACAGCTTAACCTCGCTGGCGAATCCAGCTACTCCATGAACCGACGCCGCCCGCTTTGCCAGCTGCATGCTACCACCAGTTTATTTCACTCAGGCGACCAGCGCCATCTAGCACTTCTTGCCCAGACGCGGGTTGTGGGGAAAGCTGCACCAAATCAACAATGGAGATGCATGCATGGTCAGCGCTTACAAGCAGTGGTGGAAGAAATACATGTACTCCTATATAGCAACAAACAACTTGATTATCGGAAGTATACTGAAAGTGGATGCGCTGCATGCTTACTACATACCTACGACGAGGTATGTGCTTAAACGGTCCAGCGGTTGGAATCGGGCCGCAGAAGTTGTTGTTTGAGAAATCCCTGCAAGTGAAACGACGGTGGATGAAGCGAAGTGCGCGGAGAACAATTGGAATGCCAAGAATGCATGATACTGAGCTCCACTCACGCATTTGTCAGCTTGGACAGCCCAACCAGTTCCTTTGGGATCGGGCCGGTGAAGTGGTTGTCATAAACAGCCCTGTTGATCGGATGCCAAGAGAGTTAACAGTGTCATTGGTAAATTGTCACAGGCAGAAATAAACTGGGTTGAAGAGGCTCACAAATATTCTAGGCGGTCCAGTTGGCCAAGCTCCGGCGCCAGCGGTCCGGACAGGTTCAGGGGGCAATGACTCTGTTAAAACAAATTAATATCATTACTACTCCAGTAAAAATTAGATGCGTCCAGAAATACAAAAAGGACAGTGTTCCATCCCTCAGAAAAAAAAAGGACAGTGTTCCAAGCAGTCACTCAACATGAGGAGGCCTTGACTGGGCCAGATTCATCGTCTTCAGGTCCACGAGTTTTGGACTAGGCCTAGCAGATTCGCCCAAATTCATCTTTTTTTTGTGTGTAAAAAAAACTACACACTTAACTATGTTCAGAATCTTCTAATCTAAAAATAAATAAATTCAAATGACCGAGCAGTACCAAAAACCCACGAGTTTTACTCCATGGATTTGCTCCTCTTCAAAAAATAAATAAAAGAGGAAAAGGGCATCTGCTCCACTCCGAAGACCAAAAACCTTCTAAAAAAATGAGTAGCAAAAATTGTGCATCAAACCAAAAGATTAATTATATAAAATCGCATAAACCAAACACGGCACATTAGATCAGCAAGATCGACAATCGTAGTCGACTTGCTGATCCAGTTCCACACCGGCAATGCCAATAGTTCGAACAAGGGTGGTGATGGATATACAAAGCACTTTCCTCCATTCCAAAATAATTGGATTTTAGAATCTTTCTAAGTCAAACTTTACAAAGTTTAACTAAGCCTATAGAAAAATCCGCAAAAATCTACTATATCAAATATATATATGAAAATATATTTCTTCATGAATCTAATGCAACAAATTTTGTTTTATAGGTGTTGATATACTTCTATATAGACTTGGTCAAACTTAATGAAGTTTGACTTAGGACAATCTCGAACACCAATTGTTTTGAAATACGTGGGGTACCGGAGGCACGCACAGGGATGGAATAAAAATTTCACGTATGGGAATGGAGGTATCCAAGTCTACTCACATGCGGGTGACGCGTTTGTTGTCGTCGCAAGTGATGTAGAACCAGGTGCAAGGGTCCACCAATTGCGGGTCCCAACTCTTCAATGCACCGTTGGGGTCATGTAAGCCGCTCTTCAGGGCCAAGAGCGCGTCAATGTCCTTCGCCGCCACCGGCGCCAGTAGAAGGGTCGATGCGACCGTCGCAAGGACGATAACCGATAGGGGCAGTAGTGATCCGGTC
Organism: Triticum dicoccoides; assembly: GCF_002162155.2. Taxonomy (NCBI): domain Eukaryota; kingdom Viridiplantae; phylum Streptophyta; class Magnoliopsida; order Poales; family Poaceae; genus Triticum; species Triticum dicoccoides. Next base: position 514,602,380 of record NC_041380.1, read on the forward strand.
GCCATGGGCGCCATAGGTGCAAGGCAAGGCTAGTTGGGTCGTGATGTGAGGGAAGTGGGCGAGCACGGTGGTAGATTGTATGTGGTTTTTATGGAACGGATTCGTGTGAGGGATTTTAAATAGGTGGCGCATGGGGCGAGGATGGTGGTGTGCACTGGAACGGGGGGATACGTGCCACCGGTTACTAATGCTAAAAAACACGACGACCTTAAGATATGATGCATGCATTGAAAGAGTTATATCTATACGCTCATCTCATGTGCGCTCATTTTAATGCCAAAGATATAATCTTATGATACAATGCATGCATTAATATATAATCTTATGATACGATACGCTCATTGTAATGCCAAAGATATAATCTTACGATACGATGCATGCATTGATAGAGTTAGACCTATACACTCATATAATGCTAAAGATATCATCTTATGGACATACGATATGATGCGTTGGGACTAATAAAAGAAATATCGTCAAATATTTTTTCATTCACTCACAATCAGTTTTTATATAATAAACGTATTGCCTTTATTGATATTTTTATGCAACTCTATCTATGTCAAACATTGCAGTTTCATGCTGGTAAATGTGGGTTGAAGCTACGAGAGGGCACGTCCTGCACGCATGGGCATATGAACCCACTTTTCAGAAAAATGCATTTTAAGCACGTTTCAAAATGTCAAAAAAATTGAAAAAATCATGCATACATCCTCGCAATATGTGTGCACGGCACAAAGTTTCATGAGGAAATCTTTTTTTTTTGCCTCTGCAAAAAAATCCATTGCTTTTAAGTAGCGTTCCATGACACATTTTTTTTCTTTTTTGCACAGGCCAGAAAAAGTTATTTTTCCACGAAACTTTCTGCGTGCACATAAAATGTGAAGATGTACACGTGGGACTTTTTTCAAAACTTTTTGGTATTTAGAAATAAGTTCTCTAAAGTGGATTAATTTGCCTACGGTTCATCCATGCACTTCTCTTAAAGCTATAGGCGATATTACCATACACAGTAGGTAACCTTATCTCTTTGATATTTTCGAGCCTGCAATTCCGACAATGCCATGTTTCCCCCAAGGCGTTCATATAACTCTTTACATAGAAGACTTGTCCGGGTTGCCTGTTAGAATTTGTGGGTTAAATAAATGACATGTCGTTAGCCATAGCTGGTCAAGTTGTCTCTGATGTTCTGGAACAGGTAGTTCCAATATTGCCGGGCCCTTTGTGAGGTGTTTGTATAAATTTATACAGTGTATCATATATTGGCCAGATTTTATGATGGAAATTGTGGGCTAAAGTTATATGGCATGTCACTATGCATAGCTGGTCACCTTTTCTATTGACGGTATGGACCTATGACTGGTCTCCCTGAGTTGTTCATGCAATGACTCTATACATGGTGTCGATCAGGGACGGCCCTGGGCCATGGCGACGAGTGCGACGGCCTAGGGCCCAGCCCAAACAAGGGTCCATAGCCTGTGAATAGCAGTATCTCTACTCCTAATGTCTCAGTTGGTAGGTCGCGTTCCGGGTTTTATTTTGGTCCCACCATTTTCATTTGGTTTTTTTTCACTGGGTTTTTTTCGACGGTTTTCTCGTCCCTTCCCCGCACGTAGCAAAAAAACAGCCAGCGAAGGTCCCCTCGATCTATGTATTCTATCCTACGATCTCTCAAAGACGCCCCAGCCCCCAATACGAGCCGCCGCCGAGATCCAAGATGAGCCGCCGTCGAGGACCGAGTGGAGCCGCCGCCGCCGCTGGCCAGGCTCTCCACGATGTGCGCGCCGGGGCGCCGCTCCCGCTCCCGAGCATAGCAGCAGCGGCGGAGCCCCGCCGCCGACGAGCTCTCTCTGGCGGAGGAGGGCGGGGGCGAGCTCGCCGTCTCCCTCGCGCTCAACAATCTCTTGTCCCACGCCGTCGCCCGCTTCACGGCCTACTTCAGCCTCATGCTCCCGCATCGACCGGCTCTTCGGCGCGGAGGACGTCCATCAGGCGGCGGGCGAGATCTCCGGCCGGGATGGGCCACTGCCTCCACCATCAGCGCCTCTTCGTTGCCGCCGCCGCCGCCGCCGCCGACATGTGCGAGGGATGTATGTCTTCTTCAAAGAACGAGTTGAATGAAGGATGCAGAGGAGACAGGCTCCATGGCGTGTTCCTGCTGTAAAGCTCTCGACCTCTCGTACAGGTACACGTTTCTTCTTCACGCGAGTTTGAAAACACACATACTACCGCGAGCCGGAGATCCATCCACCCAGTTATGGATCCATCAGGTACAAGCCACTAGCCACCAGGTAATAGAGATTTCCCCTCTGATTTAGTTGGATTGGGGGAGGCTAGAGAGGCTTGCTTGTTGTTGTGTTTTCTGCGTGAGAGAGCAGAGAGAACTGAGAGATCACATGGATCCAGTGTACAGATGAGCTTTTGGTGTGGGGGTGGTGGTGGTGGTTGAGGTAGCAGGGAGAGGATGGTCACTAGATGGAAGAGTGCAGGGAATGTTGCTTGCTACTGCTACTGCATGTGCTATTGTGTTATTTTGTAATATTTCTGAACTGTTAGCGATATTGCCGCAGTGAGATGAGCTTATTTTGTAATATATGGTCTTTTCCAGTGCATTGCAAAACTAACTAATAGTTTGTGATCTGACACCCTGGTAACCTCATGATTGGGTGGTGCATGCAGGGCACACCTCCGAGCTAGCCGATGCTTAGTATACCAGTGTTCTGCTGCATCCGGTGCGACCTCAAAGAATACCTTCGTCTAGCTGGCCGTTGAGCACCTTAGGGACGACGAGGTGCAGTGCCTGGGGTGTAAGCAGTTCAACTACACGATGAAGTGAGTAAAGGGGTTAAGACGGTTGCGTTGTGCGTGCGCTGCTTGCTTGCTGGTGAGTGTCGCCTCTGTGACTAGGTGTTCTTTGTTGTCCATGCCCTCTGTAGTTTAAGGTGTTTGTTCTTTTATGCAATGCTCGCTCGCCCAAAGTATGTACGATCTTTACCATAGTACATTAGCTAGCTATAGGAGATGTCATCTTTGTGCTTTTCTTCTTCCTGAACACGCATATGGATGTTTGTGCATTGGAACAGCATGTCTTTCGGATCAACTGTTCCCTGCTCTGACTTCGCCTTTTAATTTGACTGAATATCTACTTACGCTCTCCAAGATTGTTCCTGTGAGTTTCTTTAAAACCTATTTGTGCACCCAGCTAGATCATACAATTGTTAATGTATGGAGTTTTTTATTGGGTCTGTTTATCTCAGGGCTCTGACGCGCCGATTTCGTTTAGACAATTTTTAGAGCCAGTATTTACTCCAGAGAATACTCTTTATATTGTTCAATCTCGGTGTAGGTCTAATTTCTCGGAAACAGTTTCAGTCAATGCTGGGCCGAAACCTCTTAAACTCATTAAGTAGCGTTCTTGGAGAGTTGAAATCTCATTTCATTGATGATGTATTGCGCTGCGTGTTGGTTAAGATGAAGCAAGGAGAAAACCATTGACGATGTATTGTGATGCATGTTTCAGTCAACTTGTTGGACAACTGTACACGTATGTGTTTTTTCAAGCCCACTGATTTCAGCCTCTCCGTCTCCTTCAAGCCGGTAATTAATTGGTTAACTGAACATACTATTTGAGAAGGGACAATGGAAGAAACCTCAACTATTCCCCTTAGTTCATGTTGTCTCTACAATTTACAATTGTATATGTAGTGCTACCTGAATTAAATTCTGGCAACTAAGCTCATGCAGTGCTTAAGATTAAATGGGATATAATGGAAATGCAGATGAGAAGTTCAGGGATATTCCTGGGAGTGCCTATTATGTGGCTCCGGAGGTGCTGAAGCGGATATATGGAGCCGATAATTGCATATGGAGTGCTGGAGTTATACTCTACATTCTGCTGTCTGGCATTCCTCCTTTTTGGGCAGCAGGGCAGGTGCGTTCTCTGGCTGGTTATGTCAATCAATTTTGGGGCTGTGATGGATGAGACTGGAAGGTGAATATAGTTATCCTACAGGAACCCTCCCTTGGTTTTAATTACCTGAGAATGAGTAAGGTCTATTTGATGTTGTTCTTCAAGGTTCTATTCATTTCTCATTTGATCCCTGGCCATCAATTTCTAACGGGGATAAAGAATTACTCCCTCCGTTCCTAAATATAAGACCTTTTAAATATTTTAATATGGACCACATACGAAGCAAAATGAGTGAATCTACACAATAAAAATGTCTATATACATCCATATATAGTCCCTATTGAATTATCTAAAATAGCTTATATTTAGAAACGGATGAAGTACAACAAACGGGAGAATCAGACATAACTCTGTTATGTGAGTAGAGAACGTGAGTGCATATGCTTATTGGGGTCGGTCAACATGGTTCAGTTGGCATAACAAGCTCCAACGGACACAACTTTTCATGAATTGAATTGATTGAATGCCCTTAGTAAGTTCTCGATAGAATTACCTCTTCTTACAAGGATGAGAAACTTAAGTGTTTTTCATTTATTTTGTGCAGATCCTCATGTGAAGCATAAATTTCATTGTATCCAAGGAGATATCAAATGCTGAAAACATGGGACTCAAAATGTATAGAGAGTCGGAGACACTGCTAAACTGTCATTTATGGGTGTCTACCAAATTCACTATCAACCACTGTTGTAGAACCGGCGGTATGTTAAAATTTATTTTGGTTTTATTAGTCCATGTAGAGATGCTATGCTCAGCTATTGATTTGACACTTGTGATATCCAATTACACTCTCGTGGCTTGTATGTTGCTCGAAGATGCTCACAAGTCTGGTTGGGAACGTTAACCTTACTCTTAGGGACCATTATTTGAAACAGTACTCTGTCTACTACTCCCTCCCATGATATAGCTTAAAAAATGTTCTTATATTATGGGACGGCAGGAGTATATGCTAAGTTGTGTACTGATGTATAGATATCTGATTTTGTTCATTTTGCATTAGGTTGGGAGGACATAGACTAAGAGCTATATATGATGATTCTACAAAAGATAATGTACTGGAAGACATGAGAACTTTTAGGATGCTACAGTGTAAAAATATTTGGAATATGGTATGGTTTGCCGGACCGGAACCAAAGCAAGAACGAGAAGGAGCTTAAGTAGGGCCATGTCGGGGTGTCGCCACAATAGGAAATTGTCGCTGGTGCTAGATACCAGGGGAACCAAAAAATCTTTTTTCTACAAAGGTAACGAACTTTTTGGGTCTAGAGGGACCAAGATGAGCAGGCCATCAACATCCTATTCCTGCTTATCTTTGTTTTCTTTGTATCTGTATTATTAATCTTGGTTTCAACTGGGTGTTGAGTGCAATCTTCCGGGTGCAATCCTCAAATATGGGATGTCGTACTAGCCTTAATTCAACATCTGGAATGGCTTATGATGGCATGGAGTACCATCATTTCGGCTGCTTGCGGCGGGGAGTGTGGCCGGTGCTTGCGGCAGCAGCGAAGCGGCGTGCACGAGCGCAGTGTAGGCAGTGGCCAAAGGCTCATCGGCCGCTGCGAGTACGCCGTTGGCACCAGGTTCATGACATTGTAAAAAAAATCTTGATTCAATATTCTTTCGTCATTATTCCTCTTTCATGTTCTTGATCCTTGAAGATACTTGCTAGATTTCTAGCTGATATTTTTTGGTAGTATAAGCTCGATGTATATGGCCTGATATGACCTGATTCAGAGTACATTGTGTTCTGAAGCTTTTTACTGTATGGTTCTCTCTTGAAAGAATTCAAGCCATTGTTCAATGGGAGAGAACAGTTGTAATCCTGAAATAAATGTGGTACCTATTCAACAGCTGACACAATTGCCACTGAGATCATTATTTTCCTTTTTTATTCAGGTTTTCAACATCACAAATTTCATACTAATGGAGTGGAGCTACCAAAATATCTATTGAGGTAAAATCACTATATACATATTGTTTTCCCCCCATTGCGTCAGGCGACACGCATCTGTTGCAAAGAAATAGGCATCACCTGCGTGCTTGCTTTTGTTCGTTTCTAGCCGGCAAGAATCCATCGAGTCTTCCTCTATGTGTGCAACCTTGCCAGCATGGGAATCAATCAAGGTAGGGGCAGCCAACGTTAAGTATGTGCAGTCTTGCCGGGATCCAATCTATTGACTCCTTCAGCTAGCTTTGCACTATGTGCACGACGTCCATGCTCGAAAGCACTTTGCAAGTGGACCATGCACGGCTCCACCGGCCTTGCGTCAACAATTCAAATCCTTATCTTATACTTCCTCTGTCTAAAAAAGCTTGTCCCAAGCTTGTCCCTTAAATGGATGTATCTAGCACTAACTTGGTGCTAGATACATCCATTTGAGGGGCAAGCTTTTTCGGACAGAGGGAGTACTACTAGATAGACACGTACTTTTTTTATGCAATTCTTAATTTATAGAAGCAGAAGAACTGATTATGTGAATTGAATGTATAATCCCATGTGTAGGTGCTATCCAAGTGTTGTGATTATTTAGCACACATAACTTGCAGGGAGATAACTCTATAGTATGAAGACTTTAAAATACGAGTGCGTGTCGTTGGTGTTTTTGAAACCATCTTCCATCACGTCTAATATTTTTGTATTTCATAATAGTAATTGTTCAGCCTTTGACTGACATATGGATGATATTTGTAATATATATCTTTCTTCCATATGACGGTAACATTATGATGAAGGTGGAACCATAGAGAGATGTGTATTTTTAATTGAGATATTTTCAGGAGTACCTTGTGAAGCTGATATATCTTTCTTTTACAAGATATGGTTGCACTTGCTTCATCTACATAGGCTGTCTGGAATGCCATGAGGCCGGGATTGGTGTAGGAAATCTTCAAAGCTATTATATTGGTCTCAAGAAACTTGCAATACATCAATGCATTATTATTTTTAATTTTTTTGCTGACACCACAGCTACCACCTCTTCACTAAATGACAGAGGTTGCCAGCAACTGCACATGGAAAGATTTAATGTTATATTATGTCTACTAATCAATAAGGAGGGAGATCAAATTACTGCTCTCAAATATTCACCTGATTGATTTTGAAAAGAGGGTTAAAAATGGTGTTATGAATGAAGATGGATGGGGTTGAGGGCTGGGAGAAAGATGTTGTATTGCAAGAAGAAGTTAGTTAAGAAGACTGACGATTATGAGAATGAAGGACACAAACTTTTGAATTAGACCAATTGTTTGATCGATCATTCTTGTTCTCTTGAAAACGATATATGGTCAATTTTAGTATTCTGATGTGATTGAAGAATATAGGAGGGACAAAGAGATGTGCTATTGCCAGGACAGTTATGACTCTCTATTAAGGTATTCAGGTATGATTGTCCATGGTCATGCTTCTCCTGTTCACCTGGAAGTTTATTGATGGGAGGGAAGCCACTTCTGCTTTGATGATTTCTTGGAAGTTCAGGTTAAAACACTTTCGCTCTTAAAGTCTGTTTATCAATTCTTTGGATAACCTATTTAATGATTGGTTTTGATTTTCATACAGCTAGGTGAATTTACAATACAAGTCAAATTATTTGCGAGAGAATTTCATTCCCTAGAATCATTGTCATTCTTGTTGCCTACAAGGTACTTGAAGAAAATGCCCGAGACATATTTTAAGGAGTATAATTCAGCACTAAGGCTATTATTACAACGATGGAATCTTTGTTGTGGTAGTTATGTCTCCAAATGCGTCGATCCCTATCGGCTACTGAAGTAAACTTATTTATTTTTTCTGTGTCGATTTCTATTGGCTTACTGATAGCTTATTTATTCTTTTCGAATTTTAATTCCTTGATCTTTGCCTCTGCCCATCTCCATATCACACAGAAGGTGCTCAGTGCAATGCATCATGCAGTGATTCCATGATAGGAATTAGGAACTGCTCATCATTTGAATGTTTCTACAATTTTCCTGCTTGTTAGAACATGTTTGATGTACTTACACATTAACAAAAATGACCTGTAACATTCATGAAAATATTTGGGTTTGGTCATCTACTTTTTTACTGTTTATTTACTCATGAAGATAGCAGATGTTCCTGTTTTTAAATATAGTTATATGTGCTTCCAGTTGGTAGAGATCAAAGTATTAACTCGCTGATGTAGGGACAAAGAGCTCTTTTATAGACACTACTAGCAGTGGATACAGGGTGAGCCTTTTTGAAATTGTTTGGGGGGGGGGCTTGGGGGCACGGCTGGGCCATTTTTTGCCCTTTTTGCATCGCCGGCAGAGAAAAAAGGCTCCTCGGGGGGGTGGCTGGAGATGCTCTAAGTATACAGTAGCATATTTGACAGATGAGCATTGGAAACTCTTCTAAATCTATGTTTAGCATTTAACAATGAACTATGTAATTTAATCAATAGACTCACTTCAGTTGCCATGCTAACTGAAAATCTATAAGTCAAATGATGCGACTGTCAAGTGGAAGTTACTTATATTTTTTCTTACGTCACTTGAGAAGTTTCTTTTTAGCAAGCTTATTTAAGTGCAGCCGAAGTGTACTATGTTTTTTAGACGATCTCCATGTTTTCTATTGAGATCAGAGAGCGGCTGAAGTAGTGATGGGACTACACCATTTTTAGGTTCTGAAGGCAAAGCTTCTTACAGAGTTAGTCACATATGTCAGTTCTGTGAGTAGAAGAAATCTTGATAGCTTGTTGCTTCTGCTCAGTGTGCTTGGTGCATAAATTGATTGCTTGCTGCAAATGTTGTTTAGTGTCCTATTTCATGGTAGCTGCGGATGCTATATATTTGGTGATTTTGTTGCCGATATTTGGAGTGCTAGGAGAGTTTCTAAACTACTGTCACGACATTATAGATAGGATAGTGAACCAATGTGACATATGTATAACATTTCATGTGAGATTCTTTGCAACAAACAGCATGAGCGAGCGGTCCATATATTATTTTCATCAAGCCGTACAATTTTTTTGGTTAGGATAGAAGGGTTGTTGGTTGCTTCAAGAGTTAATAACGAGGGCCCCAGCGAGAAATGTCCTGTTAAGACGGGAATCCGAGCGGTAAGTGGAATGTCCGACAAGAAAGGTAAGTGTGCGTCGTGGGATGGGGTTTTCGTGTTGGGACCGCATGTTGGGATAATATATGGGATGGATTTGTG
>NC_041380.1:514612076-514619445 GCF_002162155.2 Triticum dicoccoides
CTTGCTTAATGTCCTAACATGCTCGGATGTATGAGGAATAAGATTTGACTTTGGATATGACTATTTGTGTGATTTATTTGTATGCATTGTGGCCCGTAGTAACGCACGTGTGGGGGGTGGGGGGGTTCCGGACTATCCAGACGGTTAAATTTTGTGGAGCTTGCTTAATGTCCTAACATGCTCGGATGTATGAGGAATAAGATTTGACCTTGGATATGACCATTTGTGTGATTTATTTGTATGCATTGTAGCCTGTAGCAATGCACGGGTGTACTACTAGTATATATATATTACTAAAAAAATCTAGTACACAAAGAAAGCAGGCCCAGCCCATGAAGAGAGAGGAAGCAAAGTCCGGCACAAACGCAATCCAAGATCCCCTTTCCTTAGTTCTCTCCGAGAAAACGCAGCCGGCTCGTTCGTCTCCCAGCCGTCATCGTCTTCTTCAGTCTTCAGCAATTGATTGCCCCAAATTCCTATGAGCCTAAGACCCCAATTCTTAAGCTAATTAATGAATTTTTCAAGGGCCCCAGAATTTCCTCAGCTTCTCGCTGCCTATAAATACCCCAAGGGCCCCAGGTTAGCAGAGACGAGCCGATGACACACTATTCTTGTTGGCGTCCTGAAAACGGGGGTACCGAGACTTGCATGCATGCGGCCCATGACATGGCTCAATTAACGGTCTGGTACGGCCCAGCTTCAACAACAACAATCCAAGACCCTCGCGAGGGGTCAAGCCTCGCGAGGCGAACGATACCAAAACCTCCCTGAGGCAGCCTCGCTAGGCTGGCTCCCGAAGAACGGAGATATCAATGCAAGGTGCACCTCGCGAGATTCATATGACGTGAACCATGACGACCAAGGCCAGGCGGGCGTTAGCAGGTCCAGTGTACCAGTTTTCTCTTTTGTGCTAAGGAGGCAAGCGTAGGCGCGGAGTCCCGAGGAATCAAGCAAAGATTTCCATTTCGGTGTAACAAGATCAAGACCACCATGACGACAGGACGGAGGTCATCGCGTAGCCCACCGTGGTGTCATGACCAGGAGCTTTTGCAGGCGAAGACTACTTTTGTCAGGATAACTTGTACTAGTTGCCCCCTTCGAATTTGACCGTTGTGGGTTCCCTTCCCGCCTTACATTTGAGAAGAGGACCAAGGCCACTATGAATAGGACCTAACTATCACCATAGAAGAGGAAGGATTATTCAGATCATCCTCACACCCATCAGCTCATCAAGCACAAGAACACCACTCCTCCTGAGGCTGTTCCACCTTTGTACTAGTCCATCCTCAGCCCCTCGAGGCCAATCCACCACAAAGCAGGAGTAGGGTTTTACACCACAAGGTGGCCCGAACCTAGGTAAACTTCCGTGTCTCTTGTCCATTTAGTTCATCGAGCTAGGCCATGGAATCGTTGCGTGGGCAGAATGGGGAGGACGAGTTCTTCGCACGCACCCCAGTGTTCGAACCTCTCAATGGTCTGTGGAACCCCGAATCCGACATTTAGTGCGCCATGTAGGGGTGTGTTGGAGCTTCTCTTCTTCCAGTCGGCCCGCCATCGCCCCATAGCTCCGATGGCCGACGATCCGAGGGCTCATGCCGAGCACTGGGCTTCTTGGCCCATCCGGGCAGCGCCGTCCGCCCAAGAAGACCTTCACTCCGCGCTTCAGGCATCCCGTGCGCCGCCCAACACTGCCGGACAGGGCCGTGCAGGTCGGCGCCATCCGCTCTCGCACCACGGCATACGCGCGCCACCACACGATCTTCGGGCTACGCCGCGGCAACAGCACGACACACTCGTCGGGAGCAGGCGAACATGCGGGTTGCGCTCATCGTGGCGCGAGAGCTGCTGCACTGCAGGTTGGCGGAGGGCCCTCACGACGCCCTGCTGGAGCGGGTCGCCGAGCTGCTTGACACCGCATGCAGGGGAGCGGCACCCTTCTGCACCCTGCCCACGCCGCAGGTTGTGGCAGGGGCACGCGCCGGACCCCGGCGTGCCCGCGCGCCCCCCGGAGCGCCTGGGGGACCCGACAGCATCAACATGGCCCGCGACGCCGCTCGTCCTACCACAACAGCGCCGCCTCCAGGCGAGGCAAGCTCTGGCGGTCCCCTGCGGGGCCGCGACGGGATGTCACCCCATGGACAACAGTGCCAGGCGCCGTGCCCGGTGGCCCATGGCGCGGGGCACCCAGGCGATGGCCCTAGCACAGCAACCCCAGACGCCTACGTGCCTCACATGATGGACCTGGAGTACACATCAGGGGAAGGCCTCGGCTCGTTCCCTGAGCCAGGCTGGACAAAAGGGACGCAAGAGGCTGAGGCTTTCCACGAGGCGCCAGGAAGCTTCGCCGACCCCTTCAACGACAATAACCATTGGGTACAGCCAGTATCTCAGGAGCATGCTTATGCTAACCATGGACCGCAGGTGAACCAGGCCATAGCAGCGGCCAGAGACCCCCGGGTGACGGCTCCACTCCAGTCGGGAGAGGCGCACTGGGGGCTGCGCGGGAGGGGCCCGGAGCCAGGGCCTCCCCCACGCCGCATGGAGCAAGGCGCTGCACGGATGTAGGTCCTCTGCCTGGGAAGGCGCTGGCGAGCCCTTCCCCCCGGCAGAGGGCCCGTGGTCGCCGAGGGTACCGCCAGTGTCCCCCTTGCCCCTTGGTCTCGTCCTAGTTTCCTGACGCCCCAATGGTGGTCGGGGGAGGCGCAGGGCGGGGCCCTCGTCTGACGATATGAAGCAAGGCTCGCGCCTGTGAAGGTCTCCGCTCGTGACACTCTCACGTAATAATGAATAGAGTTGTACACGCCCCGGAGTCTCCTGAGTGCCACCCTCGGGCCTCACGGTGGCTCCCACCCACTTTCAAGTGGAAGCACCATGCTCCGCACTGGCCGTCGACACTGTCCCCCAATGACTATGCTCACACCCAGTGAAAGCACTTAGTTCTGCGCTGGTGAGAAGACAAGAAGACTAGTTAGGTGTCGGACGTGGTTGTTTGCTTTCGCCCCATTTTCTGTAACCTGATTCACCGCCTTTTGGATTGAGATTTGAAGTTCTCTTTGTGTTATCAAAACCGCGGGATTTTTTCTTGATTGTGTCGGTTTCTCGCCTTCTGGTTGCATGTTTTCTGAGGGGCTCGCACCTGATCCCCTGCGAGCGCCTCGCGAGCGGGGGCTGGGCGTGGTATGGCGCACGAAGCATGCTCAGGTTGGCCCGGCCGACGGCAAGGCCCCCCAGGCCAAGGATGCAATCATCGTAGGATCACTGCGCATACCCAGCCGTAGTACGACATTCGTTCCTCGCGAGGCTCTCTTGGGCGAGCCAGCAAGACCCTCGGGAGACCTAAAAACCTCGCGAGCCCCGAAGAGCTTGCCTCAGAAGGACGTCTGCGACCTCAGGACCTCGGTGAAGAAGCGGAGGTAGCCGACGTAATCTTTCTCGCGCAGGTGGGGGACGCTCTCCTCGCAGATGATGCTCAAGACTCGGTTGGCCCTCACCTTGAGAGCCCTGGAGCATAGAAGCATGCTCGCGCTGCAGCGTCCGCCGACGGCACGCCTCATCCGCATTCTTCTTCGCGAGGGACGCGGCACCATCGATCTGCCGTTGGAGTGAGAGCAAGTCGGCGCGTGTGGAGGCCAAGTCAGCCTGGGCCAAAGCCTTAGCTGCCTTGGCGGCGCTCTCGTGCTGCTCTGCTTCATTCAGCTTTGCCTTAAGGGTGACGGTCCTGCCTTCAACTTTGGTTTCCATGAGCTCCAGCTTCAGACGGTACTCATCGGCAAGATCCGTGCGAGTCTTCGCCACCCTCCGGAGAAAGAAAAGATAAATAGGATGGAGGATCAGTTAGCGATTTTATTACGGGATGTAATCGATCTCACGGCAACGAGCACATCTATCTCGGCTTGTACAAAGCAGAAACTAATCAACCTGTCTGGTCTGGCACACACATACACACGCGCACACAGCTACTATCAACATGAACCGCCGCCGCCACTTCGCCAGCTACAACTGCATGCCACCACCAGTTTATTTCACGCCGGCCACCGGCGCCATCTAGCACTTCCTGCCCAGACGCGGGTTGTTGGCAAAGCTCCACCATATCAACAATGGAGAATGGAGATGCATGCATGGTCAGCGCTCACGAGCAGTGGTGGAAGCAATACATGTACACTTGTACAGCATCAACTTGATTATCAGAACAGGTCGTTGCATACTGAAGGCGGATGTGCTAGTACCGTACGTACCTACTCCGAGGTATGCGCCGAAACGCTCCAGTGGTCGGAATCGGCCCGCAGAGGTTGTTGTTCGAGAAATCCCTGCAAGCGAAACGCAGGTTGGACATGACACGAAGTGCGCGGATGACAATTGGAATGCAGAGAAGAATACATGAAAGCTGAGCTCTCCACTTACGCGTGTTTCAGGCTGGACAGCCCAGCCAGCTCCCTTGGGATTGGCCCTGTCAAACGGTTGTGATCGATTTCCCTGTTGATCAGATGCCAGAAGAGTCGGTCAATACAACCCTTTCCGGAAGCGTGCGTTAACAGAATCACTAGTAAGTTGTCACAGGCAGAGATAAACTGGGTTAGAGGCTCACAAATATTGTAGCCGGTCAAGTTTGCCGAGCTCCGGCGCCAGAGGTCCGGACAGGTTCATTTTGTTAAGATCTCTGTTAAAACAAAGAAATGTTTACCCTAGTAATTACTCTCTCCGTTCCTAAATATAAGTCCTTGTAGAGATTTCACTATAAACCACGTACGGATGTATACAGATGCATTTTAAAGTATAGATTTACTCATTTTGCTTCGTATGTAGTCTATTGTGTAATCTCTACAAAAACTTATATTTAGAAACGGAGGGAGTAGATGAGTGCCGGAGGCACACACAGGGACTAAATCAGAGTCGCGCGTATGGGAATGGAGGTATCCAAGTGCACTTACATGCGGGTGACGCGGTTGTTATTGCGGTCGCAGGTGATGTGGGACCAGGTGCAGGCGTCCACCAGGTTCGGGTCCCAGTTCTTCAAGGGTCCACGTCCTGGTTCGCCGCCACTGGCGTCAGCAGAAGGGTCGACGCGAAGGTCGCAAGGATGATCACAACCAGGAGCAGACGTGATTCGGCCGCCGTGGGTGCCATAGGTGCAAGGCAGGGCAAGTGTTGATGTGATGTGAGGGGAGCGGGCTAGCACGATGGCGGATTTTCTGTGATGTTTTGCTTCGATGAACGGGAATCGGTTTGTGTGAGGGGTTTTAAAGAGGAGGCGGAGTACGTGCCACCAGCCACAGTTGTTCTTGGAAATCAGTGGCACCGCCCTAAGACTACTACATTTAATATAGATTATATATAATAACTTTATCAATGCACTATATCTTAGTGTTACATGTACACTAGGCTTCATTTAATATAGATTATACTAGCATATTAACATTGTAGTGTATTTGAGATATAGTTCTTTTTAGCAATATTTGAGATATAGTTCATCGGTATAGTTGTATCTATAAGGTATGATGCATGCATTGATAGAGTTGTATCTACACACTCATCTAATGCAGAAGATATAATCTTGATATGATGCATGCATTGATAGAGTTATGCATGCATTGGTAGAGCTATATGAACACGCTCATTTAATGCTTAAGATATAATCTTAAGATATGATGCACGCATTGGTAGAGTTATACCTATACACTAATTTTTTGCTAAAGATATCATTTCAAGATAAGATGCGTTGGGAGTGCAATAAAATAAGCATCGCCAATATTTTTTCAGTCACTCACGACCAGTACTTTCTTATGTTAAAAATATTGCCCTCGCTGATTTTTTTTTTACGGAAATGCTTCCGCTCAACCGAATGATTTTCTAGCGTCATCTGCCGCCTCAGCAACTGTTAGATCTGCCTTTTATCGGACAGCCCGTAGCAACTCACCATAGGATAGCTTTGCAACGTGGCCCTTGTGACAATCTCTTCGAGCGCAACAAGAGGTCACTTGCAGACCGACGAGGGGAGAGTAGGGCGGTTGCTGGCGTGCAGCGGCGCCATGGCCAGGCACGACAACAAGCCAAGATCGGGCGGTTTCCAAGATCTGCAGAGGAGAGAGGAGGGTGATAGACTAGGAGGGAGAGGAGAAGAAGAAGGAGGGGAGGAAGAAGGGCGTGGCAACATGCTGCTCTAGCAAGCTCGTCGGCCGACGCAACAGGCGGCAGAGGTTGGCGGAGGCGCGGAGCTCAGGGTGGACGAGCTTGTGGTTGGCAGCGACGCAGGTCCCTCGATGGCAGCCTCCCAGTTTCAGATCCACGAGCCTACAATTGATGTTTCATGCTCGTAGTTGTGGGTTAAAGCTATACGTGAAATCGCCACGCATAGTAGGTCATCATTTCTCTTTGATATTCTCGTGTCTACAATTCTGACAATTTCTTGTGCCTACGTGAAATGGCGATTATGTACACATACTCTCATGTAGATAACTATTTCAGCCTACAAGTCCTCTTAAAATCTCACATAGTACCTCGCTAGCACTAAATGTCGTAGAATTATGTGCATGATTTGTTTCTATAAACACCCAGTGGGTTTTTACTTAGCAAAAATGTTCCATGCACAAGAAAAGCCGATGCATATTTTTTCCGTACTCATTGATGGTTGGCCACCCACTTTTGGACACTCTTTATGTTTTGTAACTGTTGGCCTAATATAGCATGGTTATCGATTGGGTGAGCTGTTTGTTATAGATATACATTCATGTCACATGCAGGTGGTTTTCTTCCTATGGGATCAAAAATTGGGGTCCATGGGATAAAATTGTACATGTAGTTAAGCATGATAATACGTATAGACCAAAGTTGTTTGATGTTTGAAGTAGAATACGATCAACCTTTTCCTTGCAAAAGATATGAGAACGAAAGAAAGTATTTGAGCATGTTTCAACAAATGAAAGTGTTCACTCGCAAAAAAAAACAAATGAAAGTGTTGTGCACATATTTATTTTACATAATAAAACTTTCAGCCATCCCCCTACTAAAATCTCACGTTAGTATTGGACCATGCTGTATGTAAGATGGGTTTGGACTTTGGAAATGGAACCGTGTGAGCATCTCCAACAGGCGCGCAAAACAGGCGCCGCGCCGCAAAATCCCCCGTTTTAGCGTGCGCAACCCGGCGGATGGCTCCAGCGGGCGCGCAATAAGCGCGCGCGTGGTATAAGCAGTTGGGCGCGCGCTAGGAAGCGGTACGTCGCGCGGTGTATTTGCGGCGCCCGCTTCCGCGCGCGGCACACACGACGCTCGCGCTGCGCTCTTCTTCTCCCCCTCCAAAGCCCCGCGCGCGCCGGCGCCGGCGACCCGCACCCATGGACGCACGCGCCGGCACCCCGCTCACCCCGTCCTA
>NC_041380.1:514619827-514791744 GCF_002162155.2 Triticum dicoccoides
CCCGGGTGGCGTTGGCCTCGCCTCCGCCGGAGCTCCTCCGATGAGCGGCCTCGCGCACGGCCTCTTCATGCCGCCGCGGATGACCTCGGCGGCGGGTGGCGTCGCGCCGGCGCCGGCCTGAGCTGCCGCCCCCTCCTCCTCAAAGCCCCCCAATGCGGCGCGGCCAAAGAAGGGCAAGACATCGGCGAAGAAAAACAAGGCGGCGGACGGCTCCGGCACCTCCAAGGCGAAGAGGAAGAAGCTTGCGGGGCGTGCGACGGGCGCGGCGGCTGCCGAAGTGCCGGCAAGCTCACTCGTTGAGCCGGCGGCCGGCGCGCACAACATGTTCGACGAAATGCCTCCAAGGTAAAAAAATCTAACTTTTCATTTTTTTTGTTATTTTTTGAATGCATTCGTCACATATAGATAGCTTATTTGCATTGTGCAAAAAAAATTGTAGTCTCAATGATGATGCATACATGTCAACGATGGGTGTTGGCTCCAACAATTCGCATTGGTCTCAAACCAATGACATGCATTTTCAAGACCATGAGTTCGAGGTGGACGAGGAGGGTGAGGGCATTGTCGACGCACCGAAAGGAAGAGCGGGCAATTACACCAACACCGATGACATCTTACTATGCAATACTTGGTTGCAAGTGTCGAGGGATCCATCCGTTGGAGGTGATCAAAGTAGAGATGCTTATTGGAACCGGATGAAGGAACACTTTGATGCTCGCAACATGAGTGGAATTGACCGCTCCAACCGATCACTTAGGTCCCGGTGGTCGACAATCAACTCAGATTGTCAAAGGTGGGCGGCTTGTCAAAAGGCGGTTGACAAGTTGAACCCAAGTGGCACAAATGAGGACGATAGAGTAAGTGTCGTTTCATCTTACATGTTGGTGCTAAACTTGCTTTGTTTTGCTTGTTGTTGGTGCTAACTTGCTTTGTTTTCATGTAGTACAACTTTACGCAAAACTTGTTCAAAAAAGAGGAGAGGAAAACCAAGAAGGGGAAGATCAAGAAAGGAAGAGTCTTTACTTTGCCTCATTGCTATGATGTGTTGAAGGATGATGAGAAATGGAAGAAGCGTGAAGATTTGGATGATTTGCATTTGAGCGACAAACGGAAGCGAACAATTAAGTTGGATGATGATGATGATGAGGATGATGCATCAAGTGATGACGGCAAGAGAAGCCCCACACCCAACTCGGTTTCATACTCGAAGCCAAAGCGGCCGGATGGGTGCAAGAAAGACAAAACCGAAAAGAAGAAGAGGAAAGGAGATAATGAGCTCAAAAATGCTATGGAAGCTATTGTGAAGGCAAGAAAAGAAGCCAACGAGGTGAGGAAAATGGCAAGGACCCAAGATGCCGTGGCCGAGGAGAGAAGGTTGGCGGCCGAGGAGAGGAGGGTGGCGGCCGAGGAGAGGAAGGTGGCTTTGGAGGAGAGGAGGGTGGCGGCCGAGGAGAGGAAGGTGGCTTTGAAGGAGAGGAAGGTGAGCAATGAGGAGCGAACTAGATTGTTGGAATGGGAGAAGCACTTGTTCTTCTTGGACACAACTAACCTCAATGCGGCGCAAAAGGAGTATGTCAATCTTGCCCAACAAGAAGTCTTGATCCAAAAAAGAGCCATGGTTCGTGCAATGGGTGGCGGTGGCATCGGCACCATGGGTGGCGGTGGCCTCGGCGCCATGGGTGGCATGGGTGGCTTGGGTGGCGGTGGCTTCGGCGCCATGGGTGGCATGGGTGGCTTGGGTGGCTTTGGAGCACCCCCGACGCTATGGCCACGATGGGAGGCATGAGTTTTGCTTCTCTCATGGGAGGCATGGGTGCACCTCCGGCCGCCATGGGCGGAATGTCTTTCGATGAGCCTCCTCGCACACATTCCCATGAAGATGCCGTTGAAGATCTTGCCAACACCGTCGGAGCTTCACGTGATGCGGTGCGCGGTGAGGAGAGGGAGGAAGATTCATCTTCGGAGGTGGAAGAATCGTCTTCCGAAGATGAGGACGAGGACGAAGACGAGGACAAGGACAAGGAATGATGTATCTTTCCTTTGTGTATTGAACTTGATTTGCATTTTGAACTTGGTTGGATGAATTTGTGGGCATGATTTTAAACTTGTGGGCATGAACTTCATCAACTTGTTTGTGTGAAATTTTTATTGTGTTAAAAATGTGCATCATTTTGTGTTGAAATATGCCATATGCAATGCACCGGCGAGTCGCGCGCGTTGCATTTTGGCGCGCTGCTGGAGCGATGCGCGCGCGCTGCTGGAGCGACGCGCGCGCTATATTTTAGCGCGGCCGCGCCAAACCAGCCGATGCGCGTACGGCATATATGTTTTTTGCGCGCGGCACGACCGGCGCCTATTGAAGATGCTCTAATATTTTGAGGTTGGTAGGCGATGGGGCATGAATTTTTCACCATTCACCCATAACCTCAAACCCACCATAGAGATACGAATTTTCCGTAGACCACCATTGATTTTCTTTTCTCTACTTTTTTTTTGCGAGGTTATACCGCCGTTCTTATCAAAGAAAACATGGCTTTGAGCTGCAATGACCATATCCCTCAATCCAAACATTGCCTTGACAATAAGTCCAAAATAGTTGCCTAGAAGAGAATGTGCTGGCAAATGCTTTGGTGCTAACAGTTTTTGTTCTTCCAGAAACGCACAGCTGTGGGTTATTATCTGGCACGAACGGCCAAATGCATGCATCAAAGCATCCACCTCCACAAAATGTAAAAAAAAAATAGCTCGAGTAAACAAATGGAGTAGCCCTTTAATTCATAGCTATCTGATCTTTTACTAGCTACTATATCCTTTTTTTCTCAACCCAAGGTATGTGATTCTGAGCACCACTAGCATCGAAAGCCTGTGCTCTGCCGAACTTGTGAATCTTCTCAAAGTAACAAAATATGCTACTGTATGGACTATTACTCCTTGAAAGGAACATTGCCCAGTGCTCTATTCATAGCACAGGACTATCCCCCAATATGGCAACTGGTACAACCAACCTCGTAAATGCAAAGTTACCCAGTAGCCAAGTTGATTTGTCAATAAAAATGTTGCTGCCAACATCCCAGATCTATGGCACAGGGGTCAATATAAGGTAAGCAGATTCAATGACTGAACTAAACAGAAATGTACAACTACCAGATAGCTTTCATGTAGCTTTAGGGCCTTGGTATTGCGTGTAAGCGTGCTCTGTTTCTTGCTACATGTTTCAGTTGAGGATTATCCTTCAAAAGAAGGGGATTGCTAACTGGGGACTTTAGAAACACCCTCATAATTACAAAGATCTGTATGGCGAAATACGACAACGACAACAACACTTAGTCGTGACTGAAGGGGTTGGGGCAGATCTGAAGGTCCAAACAGCGCTCATTCTGTTGTTAAGACGATATATATTCACATGCGATCGGCCATCCGTGGAGGTTAATAGCTCAGAAGTGTTTCCTTTGTAAGGAAGGCTTTGCTTTATGACTTGCTCAAACCAGGGTTTGCCTTAAACTCATCCACTTGGAATGCAGGATCGCATATGTTGGTCTTCGGACAGAGTTCTTGATCCCATGGGCCAATAAGATGGGATTCAAACCCTGGCTGTGTAACACCCCGGACCGCATCTGTTGACAGATCATCCAACCGTGGTTTCTTCGGAGAAGGCTGTATGCTGTCAGGGTAGTCATCTAAGGTAGGTGGTGAATGTGAAAGCTTCCTCTCCTCAGAACCTTCAAGTGAGCCACCAAGCTTTTGCTGCTCCTCTATGATCATCTGCAAGTACTTCCCTTGTGCTTCGATTCTCAGCTGCAACTGCTTTTGAACCTGACATGGTAACATGTGATGATTTAGTCTAGTCTTGGAAGGCTTGGAACAAAAATTTAGGTTGGCTCCGAAGAATACATCTCAGAGATGGCAGATTCAAAAATAAATAGTGCAGGCAAAATAAAAGAACTGTTAGCAAGAGGCAATCGAGGACAAAGTCATTTACAAGGAACCCACCCAAGTATAACTTCGGTGAATAATGGTTTAGTAGAATGGGGCAAGAAATCTGATTGTTGGAGTAAATCCCCAGCTGACAGCCCGAAAAAAGTACAGCATGGATGTGGCAAAATCCATTGAATAGGAAAAAAGAAATAATATGATTCAAAGAAGTTCACATGTTTTCATCACAAACCTCGAGTTGTTCATGGAGCCGCTTCTGAACTTCCATTTGCATCTTCAATGCTTCATTGATTTGTGAACCCCTGAAAAGATAAATGAAGAATATCTCTGTAAATATGTGATGTATTTTTAGCATGATATTAACCAGCATAAAAAGCCTATGTTAGCAGAGGATACAATCATGTGCACAGACAATTGAGTAAAGATCACTTACGGTGCAGAATCTGCATTAGAGAATGAATCACTAGAATCCTTCTTTTCGTCCTTGGAACCTACACCAGCTGCCACTTTAGAAAACCAAAGCATTCTCGGTATGAAGGAAGGCAAGAAGGGGAGTGTGCTAGGAAGGCAATGAAGCATAGAAGGGCATTTACCTTCAGCAGGAGATTCTGGTATGTACTTTGCAAGGCGATACTTCTACACAAGCAACAAGAGAAATAGAGTATTAGTGACCAGGCAAATATTTATTAGCTGTCTCCTCAAAAGAGACACTCTTTACCTGCAAATGGCTCTTCACGTGATAAATTGTAATCCCCGGTACACCCATTACAGTCAGTACTCCTTTAGGTGTTGCTCCTGAAGATATGATGATACCAATACATTAACAAATCTCCGATGCATTGTACCTTGTGTACTTCAAATAAATAAACAACTATTATAGAAGGTTGTTTAGGGTTATCGATACATCAACAGTTTCCAATGCGATTGGGTAAGGTAACATGGCAGACACAGTTCCAAAGGACCATATTAACAACTTCTAGCAGACTAGCATGAATCACTGAAACATGAGGAACTTGTGTTTTGAGGGGAAGAGAAACTTGTGTGTTCACAGTCCATGACCTGATATATGCAGCAATCTCATCATAGAAAATAATGCATAAATCTGTTTCATAAACATTTGGAATATCAAAATTAGTTTAAACTTGAGTTTGTTAATATGCATGATACACAATGGATTCGACATAAAACCACCAAATTGCAGGTTCTAGATATGCATTGTCCCACACCATCTAAAAATGTTTTCACTCAGAAATTGTGCTGCTGACAAGGTTCATGAGAAACCAAGCAGAATGAACCAACAAAATAAACGAAATTTATAGATCATATTAAGTAACAAGCAGAATGAACCAACAAAATAAACGAAATTTATAGGTCATATTAAGTAACAAGCAGAATGAACCAACAAAATAAACGAAACTTATACATCATATCAAGTAAAACCACAAAAATTAATACTTAAGAGAGAATACCCACTATCTGGTCCACCAAGTTGGGCGATTGCATCCACAAAACGACTATGGAGATCAGAGGTCCATCTTAGACGTTGTTTGCCACTCCCTACAGGATTAGCAGGGTTGCTTATGTTGGATCCACCGAAAGCTCCAACGTTACTTACATGCTCACTATTCTGAGCCCTCTGTGGTGCAAAGGGCACAGAAAACTTCTTAGCATGGTACATCATGAGAGTACTGCAACAATTGTAAGAAATTGTCATACACATGAGCAAGGCCAAGAAATGTTATAATTTAGGATGAAACAAGTCTACATTTCTAATGCCATCCTGTATATCTAAACAGAACATATCAAGTTGACGGTAAAATGTAAATACAGCATACTGAGCGTTTTCTGGTATGAGGAAAGTTCATCGTTTCTTAGACAGTTCATGAAATCCCGATCAGCATATTTATCTCAAGAAGTTGGTAAGTCTCCTGGTTTATAGTTAAAGGAGTTCTGCTGCTAGTAAAAGAGCAAAGAGGGCGAAACTGAATATGACAGACAATATTGACACAGCAGAGCACCAAAAACAAATCTGTATACCTAGTGGTACTATCAAGTATCAAATATCCAAATAGCCAACACTTGTTAAAATTTTAAGGTTACAGACGACTTATGGAGGGACTTTAACCTCTCCAAATCACATGAAGAGGACAAAGTTCATCGCAGGCTGCTTATTGAACTCTACATGGTAGAAAGACAAAAAAAAAATTGCAAGTAACAGAGGAAGACCAGTTGAGCTAGCTTCCCCATAAGAGTCAGTAGAACTGAAGCCCTGGAGGTAATCTCAGCCGTCCCCAAATGCCATGCCAATCGAAGTCACTAGACGAGGCCATGGCAAATGATCCACAACAAATGAAACTGGAGGGGGGCAAAATTTCACGCTACAGGTCGAATCAATCGAGATCACAGGCCATGTGCAAATTACCAGGGCCAGCACAAGATTCCAACCGGGCCTTTCCGGCCTCAGAGTCGCACAAGTCAGCACAGCAACAACGCACAGCTCATAACCGGAACGGGTTTATGAGCCAGGAAATCGGCAAAACACTAGCTCACCAGACCAAGCTTCGCCCCCAAAACGTCAGAAGCGCCGCCGCCACCCAAACGTGATCACCACCGCTCTTCTCACATCCACCCACAGGCCGCAGCCAATGGAATCTCACTAGAAGCTCCAGAAAATCCACTCCGCGGTCAGTAAAATTCACACTAACTACGCCTACCACCAGCAAGAGAGGAGCGGCAGTCACTCACCGGCCTCTGACACACAATTCCACCGCAATACGCCTCACAGAGCCGCGATCTCGACCTCACGGACGACAAAACCTCTCGGCAAAACACCCGCCCATTCCTCCCACACCAACAGACACGCTCAGCCGCCAAAGGCGAGTCCAAGAAATTCAGTAAAGAGACCGGCAGGGTGGAGCCGGGCAGCCGGCGTTTACTTACCGGCACGGAAGAGCTCAGCAGCCGCCGCCCCCGCCGCGACTGGGACCCGGCCGCTCGTCGCAGGTGCGCCGCGCTCGTCGGGGGATAGAGGGAGGGAGACAGTGCGGGAGGGAATCAAATGCTGCGGGCGTGCGGGCGTGCTGGTGCCCGGGGCCAATCAGGCGGAGGCGGATGGATGGCCCAATCGGGGCGCTGGGGTCCGGGCGGGGCGAGGATGGGAGCGGTGGTGCGAGTGGGAATGGGAGGGGAAAGCGGCAGGTGGTGGTGTCCGGCGAAAGCGACGCCGCGAGAGCGGAGCGCTTGGGAATCGGGACAGATCTTTTACACCCCTCGTCGTCGGAGCGACGAGACGAGCGCACCGTGGGCCTCCCGGCCGGCTCTATCTACTACTCCTACCACCCCTGGCCCTGGCCCGGGGCAAGGAAAACCGCCGGGCCCCGCGTGCGCCCCGCGGCAGGCGGGCCCGCGGGCCCTTGGGCCCTGTCAGCGAGGTACCGCCACCAGCAGTAGCGGTGGTACTGTACCTGTCTCGAAAAAAATGGCGGTGCTGTACCAGATCTTTGTCCGCTCGGTTCGCTTGTCCCGGCGTCCCCAGCGGCGAGCGCGGCTTTCCCTTCCCTTCCCTCACCGGGGACACTGTTCAACGGCGGTGTTTTGCTGGTTGGTTAACCCCACCCAGGAGAATCTTCGGGGCCGCGTCGCATTGATGGCAGATTCCCCTCGGTCTCTCGGAGGTGCTCATAAGGTTAGGGTGTGCGTGTGTGCGTTCATAGGGGTGAGTGTATACGCGTGTATATGAGCGCTTGTGTCTGTACTGATGCTAAAAAAAAGATTCCCCTCGGCCTCCGCTGCCATTCCGTCCCATCTCGTCCAATCCACCCGTGGCCCATCACGTGGCCCGCAGTGGCATGCCCTGCCCTTGCCGTGATCGGACCGGCTGCACGTGCATCCGTTTCCCCTTCGTGTTCTGTTAGGTGGTGTCCGTATTTACTACCGCGGACAAATGGCTGCAATCATGGCCCATGGGAAGAAGTGTGGGCGACGCGAGCGATCCCGTTGCAATCATGGCCCGGGAGGGAAGGATTCAAGGGGAAGAAAGGAGGAGGAGGAGGAGGAGCGCATTGACATGCCATGATGCCCCTATCTAACGGCAAAGGAGGAGAAAGGAGGGAGGCTAGGGGAGGGAGGGGAGGGGACGTCGGACGGGAGAATCATTGTGATCTGCTGCGATGCGAGCGCGCAGGCAGGCTCGACGGGAAAAAGTACCTCAAAAGCAACGACGGTTTGGACGAAACAAAACGCGCGGCAGAGGTGAGCCCACCTGCGGCTGCGGTGCGCCCGTAAACAAGTCACGGTGAAGCAGAAAGCTCCGGCGACAGGTCATCTCGTCTCGTGTCATCTCAACCTTCGTCGCTGCATGCGCGCGCGCGCGCGAATTGTTAAAGGAAGCCGTGGACTTCCGTTCTACGATTTCCTTCTTGTTCAGCGAGGACGCAGCGCTCTCGGGTCCGGTCGGTCGGTCGGTCGCCCGCCCTGCCCAGCCCGTTTCCTTCAGTACTCCTTGGACTGTGGTAGGGGCCGGCCAGGGAGGAGGGCCCCGGCAGCGGCAGCGGCAGCGGATCGATTCGACCGGACGGCGACGCCATCGGCTGCAAAAGCGTCGTCGAGAAAAGCGTCGGAAGGATTCGGGGTCAAGGCAGCGGATTCTCCTCGATGAGCGTTTCCACGCTGCCACCTCCCCCGCTTGCATTTTCTCTCCTTGCGTCCGCTGCCGGCAAATTTGACAGTTTTGACCTCTGGACGAAATCAATTCACAGAATAAACTGCCCGTCAAACAATTTCACGTCCCTGACCTTTTTGTGTAGCGCCCGCCACGCAGGCGTCACACACTGCTGTGCAACGCCCAGCTCGGGGGCGTTGCACGCCAGTCCATCGTGGCAGCCCCTGGGCCCGCACCCAGCAGTGCAGCGCCTCCGAGCTAGGCGCCACACATGTAATGTGCAGCGCCTAGCGCTCGGGCGCTACACTGTGACTTATCCAGCGGCGGCGGCCCTCTCCTCCCCCCACCCCATTGCAAGATTCAAACAGAAGAAATCGTGGTGGCCCTCTCCTCTCCCCCTCTTAATCCCCTCTCCTAAATTCTCCAGATGTGATGATTTGGTCCGTGGATTCCTTCACCAATCCATCCTAGAAGGTACTCTCCTCCGATCCCCTTCTTTCTATCCGTAGAATGTATGATATTTTGAAGATTTGGGGAACCCTTGTTTGAATCTTGCATGTATTAGATTTGGGGAACCCTTGTTAGATTAGAATGTTGCATGTATTAGATACCTAATTTAGCAACCCTAGTTTAGTACTCCCTCCGTTCCGAATTACTTGTCGTAGGTATGGATGTATCTAGATGTATTTTAGTTCTAGATACATCCATTTCTTCGACGAGTAATTTGGAACGGAGGGAGTATATTTTATTGAAAAGATATGGTTTGGATACATAGGTTGACATGTTATTTTATATGGAAAAGAGATTTGTATTAAATTTTGCATGAAGTAGGCCTAGTTTAGTTTATTTGTGTTGAAATTATATTTGTATTGACAAGAATGCTTTGGATACATATGCTTTGAATTTTGTATGTACTAGGCGTGCTTTAGTTTATTTGTATTCAAAAGATAATCGTGTTGACAAGAAAGCTTTCTTTCAAAATTGTTAGGATGGTTTGGCTTCTCGATGATCACTGGGACAAACAACACCAGTCGTATGCTATGGCGGTGGAGCAGCGGGTAATAATGAAAGTGGCCGGTTTATGAATTTCGTGTTTATTTCAAACACAAATGCCCCATATGTAATGTTATGATTTGTTTGTTTGTAGGAGCTTGCACCTCTGAAGCTTTGTTCTCACGGGGTCACCCTTGGGTGGATGCGCTATGATGAGCGATACACACCGTATGTAAGGGAGACGAGACTTCTCCCTTTCATTCAGATGGTCAGACGATCGACGCCGCCCAATAATGCTCCAGCACTCATCGCGCTTATTGATCATTGGCGGCCGGAGACACACAGTTTCCATCTTCGGACCGGGAAGATGACCGTGACGCTCCAAGATATTGCTATGATCACCGGTCTTCTCATCGATGGGAATCCTCTATGTATGAGCATCGATTTTGATGGGTGGCGCGCGCAGATGAATACCCTTATCGGTATGGTTCCACCGGAGCCTCGGGAACCAGCAGCAGAAGACAAGAAGAAGGAAAGAGTCGCATCCGGTGCTCCTTTCACGTGAATTACTGAGCACTTTGGTACTTGCCCACCGGAAGCTAATGAGGACACGGTCAAGACATATGCTCGTGTCTACATGTGGTACGTGATATCCAGGACTATGTTTGCTGATGGCACAGGCAAGAATGCTCCATGAATGTGGTTGAAGGCGTTGACCGTCTTCGATAGCAATTGGAGTTGGGGTTCGGCGACACTGGCTTACTTGTATAGACAGGTATGAAGTTGTTTCTTTTTCACTTCATTGCTACATTATGAATGCGATCTTGCTCTTAATTCAACCATGTTCTCTTTTATGTGCAGTTGGACGAAGCCTGTTGTAGGTCATCTGGAGGTATTGGTGGTTGTTTGCTCGCACTTTCCATATGGAGTTGGGAGCGTTTGGCGGTTGGACGCCCGAAGACCGTGAAGTACGATGATTGGGATGACAAAGGTGACCCACTACGGCGACCCACTTGGGCTTACAAGTGGGATGTGTTAAATGAGACGACAGAAGATCCCTCGGTCATGTACAAGTTATACCAGAGCGAGCTTGACGCGATCACGCCTGAGTAGGTGAATCGACATTGCATAAGTGATTATGATGCTTCTATTGTAAGTCGATATCAATTTTGCATTCTATCTCATTTTGCAGGTGGTATGGGAGTCATATGGAACAGGAGACAATTTTGGTAACCCTATAGAGTTCAGGCTGAATTCGATGTGCACTAGGGATAGGGATCTCTGGCGTATGAGGTGCCCACTCATATGCAACTGGGCGGTTGAGCTTCACCTCCCACATCGAGTGCGCCGTCAATTTGGTTTGTTCCAGGCACACCCGCCGGAGTGGGAGGACACGGACAAGTTGCTACACGCGTAAGATATAATTAACCTTGAGCACTTAGCAGCTTCTCAGCGGTTTCGATGGTGCTAATATTATGTTTCTAACTTGCAGGTTGGATAGGAAAAGGCAGCGGAAGATCAAGGATTGGGACAAGCATCACAGGAAGTATGTCGTACAGTTTGCGCTTAGTGTGGAGCAAGCTAGGGCTGGAAAAGGAGTCCAGCTTCGTGAGCACTGCCCGATCGCGTTCAACAACTATCTCACATGATTTCTTGCAAGTACCCGTGTGGAGGTATGCAAGCCGGCATATGCTGAGGAGATTTTGAAAGAACCCACCGTTTTTGATGAGGTAGCCCAGCACCAGTACAACGCATTAGTCAGGAAAGGCAACTCAGTGATCCCTTCAGCTCCAATGATGAACTTTGTGGTATTTTCCCTCTTTGCTTTTCATTCACACTATTCACATCTTCGCTTGCCTAACACGTTAATAGCATTTCTGTTCATAGCGTGCCCAGATCAAGAAAGTAGCTGATGAGACCAAGACTATTCTTGAAACAACCCCGGCTAGCAAAAGCGATGGGAAAGGTGCACTTCGAGCATTCATCAAGGTTCACATCTCCTTCAAACTAGCACTTAACATGTGTTGCTATGTTCGATGTCTCATTCACTTGTACATGTTGCAGCGCCAGGGCCAAAAGTTAAGGCGGCTATCAAACCTTTTCGGTTGTCGTGACCCCGAGTATGTATCACCAGAACGGTCTAGGTCGGCAACACCATCAGATCCCGCTTCGGGGCAGGGCCATGGTGATCATTTGGAGGATGAGGATGTGGGTGTGGTCACCCAAGAGGTATGGCATGAGCATATATATTCAATTGTTGATGCATTGCTAACTATATCATCACACACGGTCTTTCCATATCTTTTGTTGATGCATAGGTTGCTAATGATATGACCTTGGGGACGTACCAGGTTAGGTCCGCATACAGGTTAAATCCTAGGACAGGAATCAACAAGTACACACCTGAAGACTTCACCCAAAGAGGCAAAAGGACGGTCGGCACCTCGCGGATGGCGGCTTTGGATGACTATTTGGATGACGACGTGGATGACATGGAGGAACCGGAGCGGGAGCGGGAGCGGGTTCCTCTTCCTAGGAAGGTGAAGAAGTTAGCCAGCAAGAGGGGGGCAGCCAAAAAGTGCTCAAGGAACTAGTCATCGTCCTCTATTTGTAATGTTGAACTTGAAGTGGTGGTAGCTTGTAGTAATGTGGAACTTGTTATGTCGGTGAACTTAGAGTTGTGGTAGCTCTATGTTGAACTTGATCCTCTTGTATGTCTTAGTTATGTTGAACTTGGAGTGGTTGTCTTAGCAATGTTGAACTTGTTGTCTTAATAATGTTCAACTGTGACTGAAATGTTGGACTTAAAGTTCCTGACTGCTTATTCTAGGAAATGTTAAACTGTGCCTGAAAATGACCAAGTTTACAAGTTACAACCGTGCAACGCCTAGCCTGGAGGCGCCACACTGAGCAGTGCAATGCCTAGCTCTAGGGCGTTGCACTGCTCAGTGTGGCGCCTCCAGGCTAGGCACTGCAGCGGCTGTAACTTGCAAACGTTTTGTTTGCTCTCTGCTTAGCTCATCCCAGGTGTGCAACGCCTCAGAGCTAGGCGCTGCATTGTACAGTGTGACGCCTAGCTCGGAGGCGTTGCACACCTGGGATGAGCTAAACAAAGATCTCGGAGGCTTTGTCTTACGTCTACCCCATTTAACCACCTTCAACTCCGGATCCGGCCATAGTTGAACTCCATGGTACTCCGGCCATTGTGATTGATCAAAGTATGGGTGAAACCGGGGAGCCCATGTTTTCTTGACCGTCATGATTGAGAACTCCAACTCCCTCACGGTGCGTGGGTGATTGATGTCCACATTTCTAACGCGACCGGCGGTATACAAGTGTGAGCATGGGAGATGAAGCAACAATGGCCTCCCGCAAGAGCAATCACATTGTGTTAACTACACCTTGAAAGCCCGACCTCCATGTTGTCGGCCATCGTTTGTGGTTCCTCCTGTCTCTTTCACTTCGTACTTCCACTCTTCATTGTCATATAATATTGCTTCTTCTGAGTCCGCCTTCCGTGATTGAAATTCTAACCAATCATCAACCTTGGGTGGGAACTTGTACTTGTACTTGCGCGGGTTCTCACCCGCTATCTCTGCATCAGTTTCCATCGAGTACTTTAGAAAGTACGCATTCATCTTGTCAAATGTGTATTGAAATATTGCCGTCACGGGTAATCCACATGAACCTTTGAGCACCCTATTGAAGCATTCGGCCATATTGCTTGTCATTTGACCGTATCTTCGGCCATCTTCATCAAAAGCACGTGCCCACTTGTTCCGGTGTTGAATGTGCCTATTGATAAAGTCTTGACCCCTCGGGATCAAGTTTTTTGTGTGCGAGCAATTTGTTCAACAAAGTGGTGAACCGCTTCTCGGAGAAAGCGAGACAACAATCTTGAAGATCATCGACCAACTCCTTAAGGCCACATTCCCTATAGAAGTTCGAACAAAAGTGCCTCATGCACCATCGATGGTGCAACGGAGCATGTCCGGGAATGTCAATCTCCACCGCGTTAAGAATTCCTAGATGCCGATCCGATATGACACAAATTTCCCTTTGAGTGGGTAACACCTTCGTCCTCAAAATACGCAAAAACCACTCCCAGTTGTCATTGTTCTCCGCCTCAACCAAAGCAAATGCCAATGGCAACACCCGGTTATTGGCATCACTTGCTATCGCAACCAACAAGGTGCCCTTGTATTGTCCGGTCAAGAACGTGCCATTAATGGCGATGACCAGCCTACAGTGTTCGAAAGCCCTCACGCATTGCTCGAACGCCCAAAATGCACGGCCAAATACTCGGACTTTCCTTCCTTCATGAACCATTGTTTGATGCCCATGAGGCTCGACCACATGAACCATGCCCAGGTTTGTGGCGGCCATGGCTAACAACAACCTAGGGATTCGGTTGTATGCTTCCTCCCAAGTACCATACAACATCTTAAATGTGGCTTGCTTCGCCTTCCATGCCTTGTCGTACTTCACCTTGTAATGAAAGATGGCTTTCACAAGGTCAATGACATGTTGGAGGCTCATTGTTGGAAGTGTGGATATTGAGTTCGAGAGCCTGTAAGCGATGAACTCGGACGTGAGTTGTCTGTGGTCTTGGGACACAATCTTGCCATCCACCCTTTTGCCTCGGCACATGTGAGTTGGCACACAACTCACTACGTGCCAAGTGGGACCTCCTTTCCATGGTCTTGCACGCACAATCCACAGACATATTTCATCTTCACATGCACATGCAACTGTGTAGCGCACATTGACGTCCGAGTGCACCACCTTGTGTGGACGATAATGTGTAACCGAGTAGTTGTCGAGCCACATCTTCAATTCAAAGAAGGTTTCAAACTTAGACCCTTTAGCAATCCGGTTCTTGTCGTCTCCCAAATCACGGTGAGAGCTTGGCCTAACCCCAAGAGATATAGATTTGCCACCATCCACAACGGCTTCATCCGTGAGACTAACATCCTTGAACAATGGTGTCTTGTGATCCCGGCCTAATACCTTCTCGAAAGCTTTGGCCTCCTTCACCGTGAACCCCTCCTCATCAACTTGTTCATCGGACCTTTGTCATCCGAATCTGATGCATATGCACGGGAAAACGGGATGGAATGGTCCATTGTCTCTTGCAAATGATATTTGTCGAGATCACCCACATTGTTGTCATGGAGATCAACTTCATTGTCATCGTCCGCATACTCATCATTCTCCTCTTGCAAAGCTTCATCTTGGTTGTTTGTAAACGGGCTCGATGTTGGCCTCACTTCTTGGGTCAAAAGAGGTTCAACAATTTCATCTCGCTTCAAGGGTGGGGGCTACTAGCAACCAAAGGGGAGGGTTTCCAGTTCAAGTCCAAATGCAAACTTGAATCAACCTTCTTCGTTGCAAATAACTCAAGAGCCTTGTCAAGTGAATCAACCACTGTTTTCTTGTATGCAACCCAACGTTGCTCTGAGTTGACACGCATTGTCTTCCAATGGATGTGCATTCCAAAACCTACATTATGCCTTCCCTCCAACTCAATGATATCACTAGGGTCCATCCAATTCAAATCTTTCCTCACTTGCTGCAAGAGCTCCGCATAGCTAGGACTACTATCAAACAACATATCAAGCTCATCCGGGTCCGGTTCAATATTGCCTTTCAAGAAGGCGTCTTTGTCCCCATGATGAACAAACACACATGTTCTTCCCATCCCTATAAGCATTCAAACAACACAACGTAACATTGCTTCCATGAGTACTAATTTAAGGATTAACACGGAATACAAACCCTAAAATATATATCAAACAACAACCCTAACCCTAACCATAACCCTAACCCTAATTGTCGGTGTCAAAACCGGCGGATCTCGGGTAGGGGGTCCCGAACTGTGCGTCTAAGGAGGATGGAAACAGGAGGCAGGGGACACGATGTTTTACCTAGGTTCGGGCCCTCTTGATGGAGGTAAAACCCTATGTCCTGCTTGATTATTCTTGATAATATGAGTAGTACAAGAGTTGATCTACCACGAGATCGGAGAGGCTAAACCCTAGAAGCTAGCCTATGGTATGATTGTATGTTGTCCTACGGACTAAAACCCCTCCGGTTTATATGGACACCGGAAGGGGCTAGGGTTACACAAGGTCGGTTACAAAGGAGGAGATAGACATATCCGTATTGCCTAGCTTGCCTTCCACGCCAAATAGAGTCCCATCCGGACACGGGACGAAGTCTTCAATCTTGTATCTTCATAGTCCAACAGTCCGGCCAAAGGATATAGTCCGGCTGTCCGGAGACCCCCTAATCTAGGACTCCCTCAGTAGCCCCTGAACCAGGCTTCAATGACGATGAGTCCGGCGCGTAGTGTTGTCTTCGGCATTGCAAGGCGGGTTCCTCCTCCGAATACACCATAGAAGAGTTTGAATACAAGGATAGTGTCCGACCCTACAAAATAAGTTCCACATACCACCGTAGAGAGAATAATATTTCCACAAATCCAATCTGCTGACACGTTATGACATCATGCCATGGCTCGGTAATTATTCGAACCATTTTTCCTTAACCAGCCCCGCACATAACGTGAGGCGGTTTCTTGACACGTCTTGTCAAAGCAGAGATCGTGTTCCCCTTATTACGAGATTCTCATCAATACGGACGTGGGTAACCCAACTGCGCCATCAATTACGGTGCTTGGGGGATAAGCGAGTTTTACCAGGCTAGTGGGGGCGCATAGTTTAGTCCGCCCTTATAAAGGGATAATGTCGGTGTCAAAACCGGCGGATCTCGGGTAGGGGTCCCGAACTGTGCGTCTAAGGCGGATGGTAACAGGAGACAGGGGACACGATGTTTTACCCAGGTTCGGGCCCTCTTGATGGAGGTAAAACCCTATGTCCTGCTTGATTTATTCTTGATGATATGAGTATTACAAGAGTTGATCTACCACGAGATCGGAGAGGCTAAACCCTAGAAGCTAGCCTATGGTATAATTGTATGTTGTCCTACGGACTAAAATCCTCCGGTTTATATAGACACCGGAGGGGGCTAGGGTTACACAAGGTCAGTTACAAAGGAGGAGATATACATATCCGTATTGCCTAGCTTGCCTTCCATGCCAAGTAGAGTCCTATCCGGACACGAGACAAAGTCTTCAATCTTGTATCTTCATAGTCCAACAGTCCGGCCAAAGAATATAGTCCGGCTGTCCAGAGACCCCCTAATCCAGGACTCCCTCAGTAGCCCCTGAACCAGGCTTCAATGATGATGAGTCCGGCGCGCAGTGTTGTCTTCGGCATTGCAAGGCAGGTTCCTCCTCCGAATACACCACATAAGAATCTGAATACAAGGATAGTGTCCGACCCTGCAAAATAAGTTCCACATACCACCGTAGATAGAATAATATTTCCACAAATCTAATCTGCTGACACGTTTTGGCAACATGACATCACGCCATGGCTTGGTGATTATTCAAACCATTTTTCTTTAACTAGCCCCGCACATAACGCGAGGCAGTTTCTTGACACGTCTTGTCAAAGCAGAGATCATGTCCCCATTATTACGGGATTCTCATCAATACGGTCGTGGGTAACCCAACCACGCCTAGGACTTCTAGATTTTAGGCAAGTCCCAAACGGCCACGAGGAGGACGCTTGATATTCACCCTCTTTATAAAGGGTCAAGGCTTTTACTTTTTTCCTCCCGTGCTCAATCGAATCCTTCCCCCGCCTCGAGTTCTAACACTCAAAGCCTAGGTCAGGTGCTTCGGATCTTCAATCACGTCCGGATCCAGCCTCCAGGGCCGGTGGATGCCCTCCTCTATCACGGAAAGGATATCAAGAAGTTGAGGGAGGCAAGATACCTGATCGCCGAAGTCTCACATCGGCTGCCCGCCCGAGGGCAGGTCGTCCCTACTCCTGAACCCAATGAAGATGTCGTGTTCATCCCCCACTTCCTCCGAGGACTAGGCCTCACTCTGGATCCCTTCATAAGGGGTTTGATGTTCTATTACGGGCTTGATTTCCACGATCTAGCCCCGGATTCCTTTCTCCACATCTTGGCATTTATTGTCGTATGTGAGGCCTTCCTCCGCATTACCCATCACTTCGGCCTGTGGCTCAAGACCTTTGATGTGAAGCCGAAGACGGTCGAGGGGCAGTATGCAGCGTGCGGGGGTGCATTATTAAGCAAGATTGCCGGAGCTCCATGGCCAAAAGGTTCCTTTCCAGAGGTGTCCGGATTATGGCAACGGGAGTGGTTCTACATCACCGCTCCCAGAAGTGCCAAGTGGGTAGCTTCCCCCGCCTTTCGCTCGGGCCCTCCACCACAACTGATGTCATGGATCAGCAGGGGGCTGAGCTGGGGTCTAGCCAAGGATGTGCCCATACTGCAGAGCCGCATCCGGGATTTCTTCGAGGGAGATTTTAGTTTGGTCATGGTAGTGCAAGTCATGCTGGTTCGTCAATTCCAGCCTTGCAAACGCCGGCCCCTCCCCTTGTGGGAATTCAACCCAGAACGACCACGCGCTATTCAGAATTTCCTCAGCCTGACACACGAGGAGATGTACAAGTCGTTCTTCGGACCCCAAATAGAGTGTCCGGACACCTCCGAGGACGTGGGCCTGAGCAGCAACCGCACTGCGGCCCAAGTAAGTAATCCTCTAGCCGAACACACTATCTTTCATTTATCATGACGTCATTCTGAAGAATCGCTTTTTGACCAGGACTGGATAACAAAGGCGAAGATGATCCGGTGTTCGGACCCCCTTCCCGAAGGCTTGGATAATCCGGTGCTGGAAAAGATGCTCGAGCCAGCACCTTGCCTGGTGCCCTCAAAGGAAGATGAAGGGGGGAATAAAGAGGGCGAAAGAGGGCCCCCACCGCTACCTATTCCAACCGAGGGAACGAGCGCCTCTGTGAGGGAGGATAACCAAGGGAAGGAATCTGACATTCCCTCGCCCCGGGGGAGGAAGAGAACTACCTCTAATGACCCGGAAACCAAGGTTTCCAAACGGGAGAAGAAAACTCCACCAGAGGGTCCCGCCTCGGAGGGTGCTCTTGCCGCACAAAGTCCATGCGGGGATCAGCCCTCTAACGAGCTGTAAGTAATCAAAAAGTACTTAATAGTGAAGATATACTACCTTACTTCTGAGGAAGATAACCGAAACATCTATCTTGCAGTTCGGATCTGAGCCCTTCTCAGCAGAGCTCGTCTTCGGGGGATCTTCTTCCGGAGATGATGGAGAGCGAAACGCCTCCCCCGGACTCCCTGGCTCAAGAAGCGGGTGACCTTGAAGTGTCGTCACGGAGAGTTTCTCCGGATCCGGCAAGGGCAGAAGGTAACCCCATGGTCACCCGAAGCCCTCAGTATCCGGCTCTTGAAGAGAGCAATCAAAAGAGTCTAGCACCACTTGGTATGCGGTCGGACGTGCTGAAGGGTCTGCTAGAGCGAGCGACTATCCCAGAAGAGCACCGTACATTAATGTGTATGGTGATTGAAAGGATTTCGTCCGCCGAAAATAGGTTGCCTGAAGCCTTTATGAGTCTACTGACGGGCTTTGAGGTACGTGGAATGATATGCATTTGTGGTAGTACCGCACATTTTTAGGTGCGCCCTGTGTAGATAGTAGCCCCTGAGACTCTGGTTGTCATCGAGAACGACGGCGAATAGAGGATCGTAGTCCCAGGTAATAACCAGACTGTCGTTATGTGCAGGTGTCTGAAGCTCCGGTGTCTAGCCGGACTGATGGGGTTGCCGAACTAAAACGGCTGGATGCGGCGGATTGCCGATATCGAGCTTGTTAACAAGCGGCTTGACGAGGCACAGGGTTGGTGATGTTTATAGTGAATGTCACATAGTAAGAGTAGTGTGATGCCAGTATCTTTAATATGTTGTGACTGCAGATGGAGCTGCCACCGTGGAGGCCCCGCGGGCGGAGCTTGCCTGAGCCAAGGAGCAAGCAAGGAGTAGTAATGCAGCCGCGTTGAAGGCGGCCGAAGAGTTGAGGGCCGAGAAGGCCGTGCATAGCAAGAGCAAAGAGAAAATGGTCAAAATGGTTGTGAAGTTAAAAGACACTGCCAACCGCTGCCAGTTTCTTGAAGAAGAAAACCGGGCGAAGGCTACGGACCTCGAAAAGGCCACAATGGCGACCAAAGACACCCGCTCTGCAATGAGAGAAAAGAAGGAGGAACTGCGTGAAGCCGGAGATATTGTGGCTGGGAAGCCCTTTATGCTGTGAAGGAAGTTCGGCGATCCGCGGTATGCCCCTCGGGATCGGCTGTGGAGTTCGGCCAACGCATATCTGGACTTGGCGGCGAGCGCTGTTGATGCGGCCGAATACTTCCAAGATCAAACAGATCGTGAAGTGGACAAGCTGTTCTGGTCGCAATTTAATGGTCCAGAGCGTCCGCTTCCATTGACTGATCAGCTTGCCAAATGGGCCGAACTCAACAGATTGTCCGGACTCGCCATGAGGTCTGTCGTGGATAATCTGTGGCTGGAAAGGCCAAAGCCGAACAACTATTTTAGCTTGGTGCAGCAGTTTCTTGGTGCGGTGCCACGCATTAATGCGATGAAGATGTTGGCGTGGATAGAAGGCTCGCGGATGGCCCTTGCCCGTGTCAAAACATACTGGGCGGAGATGGATGCCACCACTGTCGCGGTGCAGGGTTCGGCCATAGGCCGAGTGGCTGCCGAGCACTATTTTGAAGAAGTTCTTGAGGGCGCTCGTACGATAGAGGCCTAGTGCTCGAAGAATGTTATGTTTGAGTGACATGTATTCCCATTGTAAAAACAACGTTTTATTGAATTTATCAAGGCTGTATTTATACTTCTGCCCGAAAGTATTGTGATGCCTCCTGTGCGGCCGTTTATGTATACATGTATATAACCTGAAAGATTGCAGTCGTCGGCTTCAGCCCCCACGCATATAATGCGGGGGTGTTCGCAGAAGACGCATATTCACACTTAATCCAAGGTCTTGGTCCTAATAAGGAGGTGATAGCGCAGCGAACTAGGCAACCGGACTATAATGCTTTAACACTTTCACTTAGCCATAGGAGTTTGATAGTGGGGCTACTATATAGCCCCTGGTGGCTCCGCACTCGTCCGGATTCGGGGTGCGTACATGTCTGGCCGGGAAACGGCCCTTCATTAATGCGGAGGAATCCTGAAGATTCCAATAG
This sequence comes from Triticum dicoccoides, assembly GCF_002162155.2. Lineage (NCBI taxonomy): Eukaryota > Viridiplantae > Streptophyta > Magnoliopsida > Poales > Poaceae > Triticum > Triticum dicoccoides. The sequence continues at coordinate 514,640,579 of NC_041380.1, forward strand.
GTCATCGAGTGGTTGACCAGTCTCACGCTATATCATGACAGTCAGTTTTCGGCTTTCTCTACTGAGGTGCTCGTTCGGATGAACCCGGGCACAATCGCAGTAGTTCTCCTGGTGCCGCCTTAGCCGATAGAGCGGAACGTAAGGCAGCAAAACACAGGAGCCAGGCAAACCCAACATTTGACCAAAGACATGATTCGGAGCTGATGCATATAAGGCCAAACTCGCGACGCTGAACACTCCCTAAGGTATTCGGTCTTTATGGTGTAAACCGGGTCTAAACAGTACCCTTTGTAATAAGCCCCTGGTGTCCAGGTATGTGCATTATTCTGGCGTGCCCACATGCCAAGATGTCAGCATCTTTCTCGGTTGTACTGAAAATTCGAGGGACGTAAATCAACAAGAGACAGTAAAAAAGGTTTACGCAGGGTCTTAATCTACAAAGAATCTTTGGAACGGGTCCCTGCTGCACGTCTGCGCCTGTGTCTCCCTTGCGCCGTATCCTGGATGGATGTAGCACGATGGTCATCTGAAAAAGAGAGGAACTTAATTGAAAAGTTGTTGTGCAAAAGTTAAGTTATACTAAATAAACAATATATGGTTGAAAATGAGTAAAGGTGAGCCTTATTGCCACTTTTGCACGCGCGTTGAGCCCCTTGTATTGTAATAGGGGTATAGCCACCAAACCTGTATTAATTACATATAGCTGAGCCGGACTCGTCTAGCCGTGTCTGTGGTCTTAACGACCTGTCAAATGCTTGAGTTGGTGAGGCCGTTTAGTGTGCGGCGACCAAGGCGGCTACACCATCTTCGGCGTGCAAGGAGCGCTCAATATTTCCATTTACTGTAATGATGCCGTGTGGACCGGGCATCTTGAGCTTGAGGGAAGCGTAATGCGGTATTGCGTTAAAGCGAGCGAAAGCTTCGCGTCCGAGTAGTGCTCGATAGCCACTTTGGAACGGAGCGACGTGGAAAGTTAAATTTTCACTGCGGAAGTTATCGAGGAAGTCGAATATAACCTCTAGTAGCAGGGAGCCCCTGTAGTGAGCCTCCGGGCCTGGCGTTACTCGTTTAAAGGTAGCATTGCTGTGGCAAATTTTTGTTGGGTCTATCCCCATTTTGCGGACTGTGTCCTGATATATCAGATTTAAACTGCTGCCGCCGTCCATCAGGACTCGGGTGAAGTGGTATCCATCAACTATTGGATCTAATACCAAGGCAGCCCATCCTGCACACCGGATACTTGCCGAGTAATCCCGATGGTCGAAGGTGATCGGTTGGGACGACTAGTGGCGGAGCTCCGCGGTGATAGGCCCTGGGCATGTTCCTCTAAAGGTGCCGCTTTGTTTCTCCCTTTTATCACGTGTAACACGTTGACTGTTTTGACTTCTGGTGGGAATTTCTTTTGTTCCCCTGTGCTTTGCTTGCGAGGCTCGTCCTCGTCTTCAGTTGGTGTATCCTTCCCGTTGTGTTCGACGTTGAGCTTGCCGGACTGTTTGAAGACCCAACATTCTCCGTGGGTATGATTTGCAGGTTTATCAGGGGTGCTATGGATCTGACATATTTGGTCCAGAATTTTGTTTAGGCTGGACAATTCATCTCTGTTGCCTTTGGAGGGCGGCTTCTGCTGCCCTGGCCGAGAGCTTCTAAATCTGGCGTTTACCGCCGTGCTCTTTAGGTTGTCTTCTTTATTCCGGCGCTTATTCTTGCTGCGTCGTGATTTCCCATTTCCATCCCTGACTTCGGATGTATTTGGGTCGCTGGTGCTGCATCGGGCTAACCAGCTGTCCTCGCCCGCGCAAAAACGGGTCATGAGGCTTGTTAATGCTGCCATTGTTCTCGGCTTTTCTTGACCGAGGTGTCTGGCAAGCCATTTGTCTCGAACGCTATGCTTGAAGGCTGTTAAGGCTTCGGCGTCCGGACAGTCAACTATTTGGTTCTTTTTAGTGAGGAACCTATTCCAAAGTTTTTGGGCTGACTCACCGGGCTGTTGAGTTATATGACTTAAATCGTCTGCATCCGGTGGTCGGACATATGTCCCTTGAAAATTTGCCCGAAAGGCGTCTTCGAGCTCTTCCCATCTTCCGATGGAGTTTTCGGGGAGGCTTTTAAGCCAGTGCCGAGCTGGCCCTTTGAGCTTGAGGGGTAAGTACTTGATGGCGTGGAGATCATCTCCTCGAGCCATATGGATATGGAGGATGTAGTCCTCAATCCAGACCCCAGGGTCTGTTGTTCCGTCGTACGCCTCTATGTTTACGGGTTTGAATCCCTCTGGAAATTCATGATCCAGCACCTCGTCGGTGAAACATAGAGGGTGTGCGGCACCCCTGTATTTGGGTGTACTGTGATGTTCAGATGTTTGTTGTGTTGCATTTTATGTTGGAGCGCGCCTGCGTGGTCCATCGATGGATCTGGTTGCGCCGTCCTTTTGATGCGAGCCCTTACGCGGATCGCGTACTGGTTTATGTGCAGCGTCGATTGCCGTTTTATGCTGGCTACGAGGTCGTCTATCCGACCGGATGGCTGTTTTATTTTTTAATTGTGGAGGATCTAAGGCCTCCTCATCAAATTCAGTAGCAATTTTCGCTTCGGATAGCTCTTGGTGTGGCGATTACTGCCGTACTTCGCTGGAGTGTTGAGTACTTCACTCCATTTGATTTTGAGTGTGTCTTGTGCAGCCTTGAGCCTTTGCTTCTGTTTTTTCGGACTCCTCATCGTGGCAACAAGCCTTTGGTGGGCATTATGTTGCTCCTGGCGCTTGTCCGGTGTGATGTCGTCCGGACTGTTATCTTCAATGGAGTCGGGTTGTTTGGTTTGACTTCCCGTGTTGCCCTGGTCTGGCGATGGTGCACCCTGCTCTATCACTGGGTCTATATGATTGTTATTTCTACCGAGGCGGGATTTGGAGCGGCGTTTACGCCACCGCTTTGACTGCTTCTCGAGGGAACAACCCTTCAATGCGTCCTTCCGTTCCTCGTCGTTGTTTTCTTTGGGTGTGTCTACCATGTATACGTCATGTGACGAAGTGGGCGTCCAGTGCCCTGTGGGCAGTGGTTCCTCTTCGCCTCCCGCATCATCGTCCATACCATCGATGCCTTCGGAGTCGAAGTCGAGCATGTCGGTTAAGTCATCGACAGTGGCCACTAAGTGGATGGTGGGTGGGCAGCGAATTTCTTCGTCATCCGCATCCCAATCCCGCCGGACGTAGTTCGGCCAGGACTCTCCTGACAAGGTGAGAGACCTTAATGAGTTCAGTATGTCGCCAAAGGGCGAGTGCTGAAAAATATCTGCGGAGGTAAACTCCATGATCGGCGCCCAATCGGATTCGACAGGAACGGGCGCAGGCGGTTCGGAGCCCGTGGCCGGAGAAGGATCCGGCAGTTTGGCAACACGGCTCTCGTGAAGGGTAAGATTGATATTCGGCTCGATCGCCGCTGAGGATACGACCTCTGTGACGGGGTCTATCCACCCGTCCATGGATGGCGCAACTGGCTCCGAATTGAGGCTCGAAGTGGCTGCCGGTGCGATCTCCTGAATACGGTCCGATGGTAGAGCTAAATCGTACTCATCGTGACCGCGTGGCGCACAAGACAGGGGCTCGAATCCGTCGAAGATCAAGTCTCCGCGGATATCGGCCATGTAGTTTAGGCTTCCAAACCTGACCTGGTGGCCAGGGGCGTAACTTTTGATCTGCTCCAGATGGCCATGCGAGTTGGCCCGCAGTGCGAAGCCGCCGAACACAAAGATCTGTCTCGGGAGAAAAGTCTCACCCTGGACTACATCGCTATTGGTGATAGTAGGAGCCATCAAGCCTAACGGCGACGTCACAGAGGAACTCTCAATGAAAGCACCAATGTCGGTGTCAAAACCGGCGGATCTCGGGTAGGGGGTCCCGAACTGTGCGTCTAAGGCGGATGGTAACAGGAGGCAGGGGACACGATGTTTTACCCAGGTTCGGGCCCTCTTGATGGAGGTAAAACCCTACGTCCTGCTTGATTTATTCTTGATGATATGAGCATTACAAGAGTTGATCTACCACAAGATCGGAGAGGCTAAACCCTAGAAGCTAGCCTATGGTATGATTGTATGTTGTCCTACGGACTAAAATCCTCCGGTTTATATAGACACCGGAGGGGGCTAGGGTTACACAAGGTCGGTTACAAAGGAGGAGATATACATATCCGTATTGCCTAGCTTGCCTTCCACGCCAAGTAGAGTCCTATCCGGATACGAGATGAAGTCTTCAATCTTGTATCTTCATAGTCCAACAGTCCGGCCAAAGAATATAGTCCGGCTGTCCGGAGACCCCCTAATCCAGGACTCCCTCAGATAAGATCTCACCTTTTTCTAGCCACGCCTTCTTCCTCCTTGCTCATCCATTCTCGCGTACTCGAGCTCCAGCACCCAAGTCTGCATCCTCCTTAACTCTCTCCAAACAAGTCCGGAGCGGGAGGCAAGTGGATGGCCTCCTCCGTCACGGAGGGGCACATCAAAAAGTTGTGCGGAGCCGGATACTTAGCCGCGGACATCGTGCATCGGCTGCCAGCCGCGAGGCAGGTCATCCCTACCCCAGAACCTCACGAGAGGGTGGTCTTCCTCCCCCAGTTCGTCCGCGGACTGGGGGTTTCCCCTTCATCCATTTGTCTGCGGCCTCATGTTCTATTATGGGCTGGACTTTCACGATCTGGCCCCGAACTTCATCCTCAACATCTCGGTGTTTATCGTCATGTGCGAGGCTTTCCTCCGCATTCGGCCCCACTTCGGCCTATGGTTGAAGACCTTCAATATCAAGCCGAAGGTTGTAGGCGGCCAACAAGCAGAATGCGGCGGAGCCATGGTGGGCAAAATGCCCAATGTTGCATGGCTCGAGGGCTCCTTCATGGAGACCGTAAAGGGGTGGCAGTCGGGGTGGTTCTACATCACCGAGCCGCGCGACACCAACTGGGTGGCGGCCCCGAGTTTCGATCCAGAATCCCCGTGCGGCTCACTTCCTAGAAGGAGAAGGGCCTGTCCTGGGGTTCATCGGTGGAGCTGGATGGACTCCAGAAATGTATTTGGAACATGACAAGCAAGAAACTTAAGCTTGTCAACATAGTCCAAGTCATGCTCTTCCGACGGATCCTCCCGTGTCAGCAACGAGATTTCAACTTATGGGAGTTCGACCCGGCCCGGCACCAGACTCTAAGCGAGCTCTTCGACACGACGCACAAAGACGTCTAGAGGGTGTTGTTCAAGGGCGCCGATGTCCCTCCCTCTCTCACCGAGGACCGCGGGCTAAGCGCGAAGCGCCCTGCGAATCCGGTAAGTTCTGTACATTTGGCAGGATATTTATTTCCCATAGCTTAACCATGTGCGGGGTCTGAGCTCTCATGTCTTTAACAGGACTAGGTGGAGGCATCGGAGCAGATCGACTGTCTGGCCCCCCTGCCCGAAGACACCATGGACGCTCTCCTGACGGAGATGCTGACTCCGGCTCCTTATAAGGTGCCGGAGAAGACCAAGAAGAAGGCCAAGGGAACCCGAAAGAGTTCCCAGCGCCAGGTGATATCAGACCCGTCGTCCGATAACTCCGCGACGCCCTCCTCCCATGAAGACGAGGAGGAAGATGAAGATGCTCCCCTCCAGCCGGGGGAGACAAGAAAAGGAAGGCCACGCCAACCGGGGAGGCCGAAGGGTCCAAGAAAGGAAGGACTCTCCTTCTGGACTGCTCCACCACCGCCGCCGAAGGCGAAGACGAGTGGCTGCTCAGGTCCAAGCCCCTGGCAAAGTCGTAAGTATTCGGATACCAGTGTAACTCATAGCATACCTTTGTCGCACTGCTTCTCCTAACGCCGAATATGATTATGCAGACTACCCCAAGCCCGTATCGACGTATCCTCGTCGGACGGCTCCTTGGATTCGTCGGATATGGATAGCGATCCACTTTCGACCGCCTCCTCCCCTTGCCCTACGGACAATGCCGAGGTATTGTCTCAAGGGACACCAAGCCGGGGGGAGACAGTCCCGGAGGCACCTCAAGGCGACCTTCCGGACTCCAGGAGAAAAGGGAGCAAGGCTCCCGGGGGCTCCAAGTTCGGCTCTCAGCCAAACATCGCGCCGGGGCCTCCAGTGGTTCCGGACTCGGGCAGGCGGCCCCCTTCCAAAAGGGGTAAGACGCCCGTGCCGGTGACCTCTGCCCATCCAGAGGCACCGAACGACCTGCTGGGAGCGCTTCGCGGCGCTTCCATCAACGAAGAGCACCGCACTGTTATGAGTGCAGTGATCGAGAAGGTTCAGTCCGCCAAGAGCGGACTGACTGAAGCCTGTGCCAGCCTTTAACAGGCTTCAAGGTAAGTATTTAAAATATAGGAAAAATATTACCGCATAGACAGTAGCCCCTGATGCTTTGTTTGGTGTTCACAAAGAAAAGCCGAATAGAGGATCAAATAATATCCGCAGGAGTCTAATATAATTATGTCTATATGCGTATGCAGGCTTCGCTGCTGACCTCTGCCGCACTGACTGCAGAGGTTGCTGCACTGAAGCAGGACCTTGAGGGCTCTGAGAAGGAGCTCGGCCTTGCCAAGAGGCAGCTCGAGGAGAATAGAGGTAAGTAATACCTTGTCTATATATATGGGACAATTGCATTTTTGCCCCTAGTTGGAACCTACCCGCGGGTTTTGCCCTTACTTTTCGACTCTGCTCAGTTTTGCCCTTAGATTTGCCCCCGAGGTCACCTGTATGCCCTTTGACCGTTTGACCAATACTTTGAAAATTCATAACAAATTCATATGAACTCGGAAAAATGCAAATAAGATATCAAAATGTTCAGACAAACATTACCTTTATGTGCATATCATTTGCATTAAGGACAAAAGTATCGTTTAAACTATCAGAGGTTATTAATGTTATTAGCATTATTAAAAATAAAAGGGTATACAAATACTTTTTTCAAGAATAAAAATTACATGCAAATGTAGGTGATGTTTTCTGAACATCTAGATATCTTGTTTGCATTCTTCTGAGTTCATATCAACTTTTTATGAATGTTCAAACAACTTTGACCATTATTTTGAAACTTCATAACAAGTTGATATGAACTCAAAAAATGCAAATAAGATATTATGATGTTTAGAAAACGTCACCTACATTTGCATGTAATTTTTATTCCTAAAAAAAGTGTTACTTATACCTTTTTATTTTTAATAAACTTAAAAACATTAACAAACTTAGGTAGTTTAAACGGTACCTTTTTCCTGGATGCAAATGATATACACATGAAGGTAATGTTTATGTGAACATTTTGATATCTTATTTGCATTTTTCTAAGTTCATATCAATTTGTTATGAATTTTCAAAGTATTGGTCAAATGGTCAAAGGGCATTCGTGCGACTTCGGAGGAAAATCTAAGGGCAAAACTGAGCAGAGTCGAAAAGTATGGGCAAAATCCGTGGGTAGGTTCCAACTAGGGGCAAAAATGCATTTGTCCCATATATATATAAACTGATATGAAATCAGAAAAATGCATTTGTCCCATATCAAAGTGTTACTATTCATCACCCAGGGTGCAGAATAAGTTATTCTTCACCCGAGGTAATCTTACAGTCATTTCATAATTAAATTACGTTTGAAATTCAAATAGTCACATTTCTATTGATTCACTACGTAAATTTTGACATAAGAAAATAAAAAATATAGGTCATAAGACAAGAGAATTTGCAGTTTGTGTGTATTTTAGACTGTGTTTTTACATTTGTAATTTTACATAACATAAAATATTTTTTACGGCGATTATATATTTTCTTACGGTCTCTTTTTGCGTTGGAAATAAGACAAAACTTATGGAACGTAAAATTACGATGCATTGATGGTAAAATAGAGAGGGGTGAAGAATAACTATTCCTCACCCAGGGTGACGAATAGCACGACCCTATATATATATTATATATATATATAAGATGCGATTGCAGAATGATAGGATCATCATGAATTTGCCAGGGGCCACGACCGAAGTGGCGACCCTAAAGCAAGCGCTGTCCGAGGCCGAAGACAAAGCGGCCAAGGAGCGCACCGAGCGGGAGAAGCAAGAGGCGCGGGTGGGCGAGGTGCAGCAAGAGCTCCAAGCTCTCGTGATGAAGCACGAGGCGTTGGAGCTTGACTCGAAGACGTGAGAGTCTGAGCTTGCCGCGACCCTTGAGAGCACAAAGAATGCCAAGGCTGAAGCCCACAAGGCCCTCCAGGAGATTGAGGCGATGAGCAAGATATCGGCGGGTAAGGCATTCAATATGCAAAGCAAGCATGTGAAAGTAAATTACCTGTTACTTACCCGAATCCGGAGCACTCCAGGAGCATTCGCAGATTTGCCCCGCAGCGTGTCGGATGCCGCAAAGTTTTACCAGGCCGAGGAGGGAAGCTCGACGGAGAAGCTGTTCTGGTCTCAGTATACTGGGACCGAACACCCGATGCTTGTGAGCGACTAGTTGAAGCAACTGGTCAAGCTGCACAAGGCGGCCGAACAGGCCATGAAGGGCTTTATAGTCCGGATGTGGCCTGGCGAAGCCCTTCCCAACAGCTACTTTGGCCTGGTGAGGCAGCTTGTAGATGCCTGCCCTCGGCTGGAAGTCATCAAGCGGTCCGTCTGCATCGAAGGTGCACGCCGGGCTTTTGCCTATGGAAAGGTGCACTGGGCCAAGATGGACGCCGAGAAGCTGGTGAAGGAGGGGCCGCCGCAGGGCAAGGAGCATCACCACCCCAACATGTACTATGAGGGTGTCCTGAAGGGTGCCCGTCTTGTAGCGGACGAGTGTGCAAAAGATGTAATATTTGAATGAACTTGCGCATGTGATCCTGTGGTATGAAAACTTGTTCATATGCACTATGCAACGCTTGTTTGAATTTAAAATATTACCTTCTGGTTGGCTGTTTATCAAATCTGAGAGATGGCTAGTCGTCGGCTTCTGCCCCCATGCCACGAGTGCTGGGGTGTTCGGGATAAACCTGAGCACTCTTGTTCCCATTTTTGGGTCCTTCGAGGGAGGTGCTCAGCGCAACGAACGAGGCAATCGGAATATAATGCTTTATCACTCTCACTTAGCCATAGAATTCTATAATTTTAAATTTTGGCGAAGTCCCTAGTATTCGGAAGGGCAAATTTGGGGCGCTATACACGCCTTAAGCCGGACAAAGCCGACTCCTCGCCCTAAGCGGCATAAGTCTTTAAGGACTCGAAACCTCTCGAACAGCGACCAGTCTCTCGCCTTATCATGACAGTCAGTTTTAGCTTTCTCTACTAAGATGCTTAGCCCAGCTGAACTGGGGCACAATCGTAGTAGTTCTCCCAGTGCTACCTTAGCCGATATAGCGGAATGTAAGGTACCAAAACATGAGAGCCGGGCAAACCCAACTATTGACCCAAGACATGATTCGGAGCTGATGCATATAATGCTATAAGTTCGGGGTGCCGTACTGTCTAAAGTGTTCAGACTTCTCACGCCGTATTATGGGGTATGCTTAAGCCCCTAGCGTATTGGCCGTACCAGAGTGTACAGGTGCTGATGTCATGAATGAACATATGTATGTATGTATGTATGTGTGTGTGTGTGTGTATATATATATAAAGAAGAATAGAGAATGCAATAATAGTCTAGTGCTATGCATTGTTTATTCAAAAAGGTGCGCTAAAGCACAATGATACAAGTAGTGCGATAAGCAAAAAGTAGGACTATTTGACATGTCCCCTCCAAGGGCAAGCTGAGGAATGGTATTAAAGCAAGTATTTCACTCGTTATCGTAATCCACCTGGGAGTTCCATGGTGTGACGTAGCTTTTTGCCTCCTTGGTTGCTGCATCATGTGTCCGGCAGTCATACTGCCGGACAGGGTTTCCAGAGATTAATTTCCTGAAAGAGAAAAATAACAAAGCGGGAAGCCCCTAGTGCGGTTGAGCCGCGTCTTGGGGCTTGTCGTAGTCGTTCCCCCCTCCCCACCTGTGCCCATGGTATTTTTAATGCATAATTATGTATGCATGGCACGGATTTCGCCGTTTGGCTGGGGCTGGGGTGGGGGCCGCATTGCTATGCGAGCTCGGAACATGCCAGGCGGTCTTGTTGCCGATTACTCCGGGCGCGCTTGAAGGTGTCCGGGTCTTGAATCGTTGAACTGGTGGAGTGCCTTAAGAGGCTACTTTGCGCTTCTGCTGCGAGGGCCATAGTGTGCTCCTCCGTACGGAGAGAGCGCTATGTGTTTCCATTAACTGTGATGACCCCCCGAGGTCCTGGCATCTTGAGCTTAAGGTATGCATAATGTGGTACCGCATTGAATCTCGCAAATGCGGTTCGCCCGAGCAGTGCATGATAGCCACTGTGGAACGGGACTATATCGAAGATTAACTCCTTGCTTCGGAAGTTATACGGGGATCCGAAGACCACTTCCAGTGTGACTGAGCCTGTGCAATGGGCCTCTACACCTGGTACGACGCCTTTAAAGGTCGTTTTTGTGGTTTTGATCCTTGAGGGGTCTATACCCATTTTGCACGCCGTGTCTTGATAAAGCAGGTTCAGGCTGCTGCCGCCATCCATAAGGACTCGAGTGAGGTGAAAGCCGTCAATGATTGGGTCTAGGACCAGTGTGGTGAATCCGCCATGACGGATACTAGTGGGGTGGTCCCGGCGATCGAAGGTGATCGGCCAGGAGGACCATGGGTTGAGCTTTGGGGCGACTGGCTCCAACGCATATACGTCCCTTAGCGCACGCTTCCGCTCCCTCTTGGGGATGTGGGTTGCGTATATCATGTTCACCATCCGCACTTGTGGGGGGAACCTCTTCTGTCCTCCAGTGTTCGGCTGCCGGGGCTCCTCCTTGTCATTGCTATGTGACCCCTTATCTTTGTTTTCGGCATTTAACTTGCCGGCCTGCTTGAACACCCAACAATCCCTGTTGGTGTGATTGGCTGGCTTGTCGGGGGTGCCGTGTATTTGACACGAGCGGTCAAGTATATGGTCCAAACTGGACGGGCCCGGAGTGCTTCTTTATATGGCTTTTTCCACTGACCGGGTTTAGAGCCTTTGAATCCAGCATTGACTGTCGTGTCCTCGGTATTGTTGCTGTTAATGCGGCGCTTGTGTTTGTTGCGACGTGACCTGCCAGCCATCCTTGGTATCTGAAGTACCATGGTTCTTTGATATGTTATTGCTGCGAGCCAGCCAGCTGTCTTCTCCCGCGCAAAAGCGGGTCATGAGTGTCATGAGGGCTGCCATAGATTTCGGCTTTTCCTGGCCAAGGTGCCGGGCGAGCCACTCGTCACGGATGTTGTGCTTAAAAGCTGCTAGGGCCTCTGCATCCGGACAGACGATGATTTGATTCTTATTTGTTAGGAACCGTGTCCAGAATTGCCTGGCCGATTCCTCTGGCTGCTGAATTATGTGGCTCAAGTCATCGGCGTCTGGTGGTCGCACGTAAGTGCCCTGGAAGTTGTCGAGGAATGCGGCTTCCAGATCTTCCCAACAGCCAATGGACTCTGCTGGCAAGCTGTTGAGCCAATGCCGAGCTGGTCCTTTGAGCTTGAGTGGGAGGTATTTGATGGCGTGTAGATCATCACCACGAGCCATGTGGATGTGCAGGAGGAAATCCTCGATCCATACCGCTGGATCTGTTGTGCCATCATATGATTCTATATTTACAGGTTTGAAACCCTCTGGGATTTGATGATCCATTACTTCGTCTGTGAAGCATAGGGGGTGTGCGGCGCCTCTGTACTAGGCTATATCGCGACACAACTCAAATGAGTCTTGTCCGCTGTGTTCGGCCCGGCCGAATTTACTTTTACTGTATCCGGCGTGATGGTTATCGTCTCGCATAGTGGTGCGCCCTCGTGATCCGTAGATCGATCTTGCATGTTTTGCTTTGTCCTCCAATATGTCTCGTAGGTCTAGCATGTTTCCCCATGCCTTGTCATTTTTATTTGAGTGGCGTTAGAGTGCAGGCTGAGCTTTTGGCTGAAATGCCTCTCTATCGCGGCCACGAGGTGGACGGTAAGCCGCATCATATGCTGGAGATGTAGGTTTGAGACCCTCCTCCTCCAGTCGGGGTAGCAACCTACACTTTGGGTAACTCTTGGAGGGGCGTTCGAGTTTATATTCCTCGGCCGCAAGGACTTCGGTCCATCTGTCAGCTAGCAAATCTTGATCAGCTTGAAGCTGTTGTTGCTTTTTCTTAAGGCTATTTGACGTGGCTATAAGCCGGCGCTTGAAGCGCTCTTGTTCGACGGGATCCTCGGGCACGATGAATTCATCATCGTCGAGGCTTGCCTCATCTTCGGAGGGAGGCATGTAATTATCATCCTCCGCCTCTCCATCTGCCGCTCTCTCTGGAGGGCTGGCTTCTCCATCCTCCTGCCCTAAATCTTGCTGGAGGGGATTGCTGTCGTCTTCGGCACTGTCCGAAGTGCTATTATCTCCTGTGCCGGGGTCACCGCTTTTGCTTTGGCGAGACTTAGAGCGGCGCCGCTGACGCCGGCGCTTGGGTTGCTTCTTGGAGGGGTCATCCTCCGCTGTCTCGTTGCCATTGCCTTCTTTGGGTGTGTCCACCATGTATATATCATATGATGAGGTGGTTGTCTAGTGCCCTCTGGGCAGTGGTTCCTCTTCGTCTCCTGCATCGTCGTCCATACTGTCGATGTCTTCGAAGTCGAAGTCGAGCATGTCGGTTAAGTCGTCGACAATGGCTACTAAGTGGGTGGTGGGTGGCCGGCGAATTTCTTCACCATCTGCATCCCAATCTTGCCGGACATAGTTCGGCCAGGATTCTCCTGACAAGGAGAGAGACCTTAACGAGTTCAGTATGTCGTCGAAGGGCGAGTGCTGAAAAGTATCCACGGAGGTAAACTCCATGATCGGCGCCCAATCGGATTCGATAGGCACGGGCGCAGGCGGTTCGGAGTCCGTGGCTGGGGAGGAATCCGGTAATTCGGCATCACGGCTCTTGTGAAGGGTAAGGTCGATACTTGGCTCGATCGCCGATGAGAGTGCGGCCTCCGTGGCAGGGTCTATCCACCCGCCTATGGAAGGCACCGCTGGCTCCGAATTGAGGGTCGGAGCGGTTGCCGGCGCGATCTCCTGGACACTATCCGATGGCAGAGCTAAATCATGCTCATCGTGGCCATGTGGTGCACTAGGCAGGGGCTCAAATCCGTCGGGTATCGGCCGTATATTTTAAGCTTCAAAACCTGACCTGATGGCCAGGGGCGTAACTCTCGATCTGCTCCAGATGGCCAAGCGAGTTGGCCCGCAGTGCGAAGCCACCGAATACAAAGATTTGTCCGGGGAGAAAAGTCTCCCCTGGACAGCATCGCCATCGATGATCGAAGGAGCCATCAAGCCTAACGGCGATGACATAGAGGAACTCTCAATGAAAGCACCAATGTCGGTGTCAAAACCGGCGGATCTCGGGTAGGGGGTCCCGAACTGTGCGTCTAAGGCGGATGGTAACAGGAGGCACGGGACACGATGTTTTACCCAGGTTCGGGCCCTCTTGATGGAGGTAAAACCCTACGTCCTGCTTGATTATTCTTGATAATATGAGTAGTACAAGAGTTGATCTACCACAAGATCGGAGAGGCTAAACCCTAGAAGCTAGCCTATGGTATGATTGTATGTTGTCCTACGGACTAAAACCCCTCCGGTTTATATGGACACCGGAAGGGGCTAGGGTTACACAAGGTCGGTTACAAAGGAGGAGATATACATATCCGTATTGCCTAGCTTGCCTTCAACGCCAAATAGAGTCCCATCCGGACACGGGACGAAGTCTTCAATCTTGTATCTTCATAGTCCAACAGTCCGGCCAAAGGATATAGTCCGGCTGTCCGGAGACCCCCTAATCCAGGACTCCCTCACTAACCATAACCCTAACAATAACCCTAACCCTAACCATAACCCTACCACCAACATAAGAACACCCATAAGAATAACCCTAACATACTAACAAAGCCTAATCATAGGAAATTGGCAAACAAAGATCTCACATCTCCATGCAAATCTCTAGATCCAAACAAAACTAGGGTTTCCCCAAACTAGCAACAAATGAGCAATTAGATAACATTACTTGGATCAAAACAAGGGGATCGGAGAAGATTACCTTGAGGGAGGGTTTGACTTCGAAATCCACGAACAAATTCTTCAAATTTTCAAGATTTGGGAGAGGACTTGAGAGGGGGAGAGAGTGGGAGAGGGGGCAAAGCTCGGGTTGGGGTGTGTGGGGTGGGGGGAGTGGGGGAGGGGGGCCCAGCCCCTATCTAAGTCACAGTGCAGTGCTCGACGGCTAGGCGCTGCACATTACATGTGTGGCGCCTAGCTCGGAGGCGCTGCACTGCTGGGTGCGGGCCCAGGGGCTGCCACAGTGGACTGGCGTGCAACGCCCCCGAGCTGGGCGTTGCATCATAGGGTGTGGCGCCTGCATGGCGGGCGCTACACAAAAAGGTCAGGGGAGTGAAATAGTTTCATGGGCAGTTCATTCTGTGAATTGATTTCGTCCAGAGGTCAAAACTGTCAAATTTGCCTCCGCTGCCACTTGAGAGACAACTAAAATTAGGTTTGTGTAGCAGATCGAATTCTTTTTTTCTACGGGAATGTAGCAGATTGAATTTGTTTCTACTACGTAGTTCATATTGCATCTTTTCATTGACAGAAAAGGTTGAAGTGAGAACAAAGGGGTGCATCACATGGCACAACTACAATTTGGAACAAACATGATGTTCAAAACAGAAAGACCTGGGAAGCTCAATCCAAACAGAACGCCAAACTACCCTGACCAAGAGAAACAACTCAAACCAAAACGATGTCCCAAAACTAGGAGTCTAGAAACAAACAAACCACGAGCAAGCAAGACGACGCCTTCATGAGGGGGAGCGATGTCGTGACGTCGCCGCAATTTGACACAAAGAACCTGACTTTGGATTTCTCCCGGTGCTCAAGGAGGGGCATGTAGATAGATCGCGGCAGCACCTCCAGAAAAGGGACGACACCCACAAACGTCACCGATGTCACCATCAACAAGTCGAGCAGGGCTTTCGCAGTGAAGGAAATATGCCCTAGAGGCAATAATAAAGTTTTTTTTGCGAGAGGAGGCAATAATAAAGCTGTTATTTATATTTCTTTATATCATGATAAATGTTTATTATTCATGCTGGAATTGTATTAACCGGAAACTTGATACATGTGTGGATACATAGACAAAACACCATGTCCCTAGTATGCCTCTACTTGACTAGCTTGTTAATCAAAGATGGTTAAATTTCCTAACCATAGACATGTGTTGTCATTTGATGAACAGGATAAAATCATTAGAGAATGATGTGATCGACAAGACCCATCCGTTAGCTTAGCATAATGATCGTTAAGTTTTATTGCTATTGCTTTCTTCATAACTTACACATATTTCACTGACTATGCGATGATGCAACTCCCGAATACTGGAGGAACACCTTGTGTGCTATCAAACGTCACAACGTAACTGGGTGATTATAAAGATGCTCTACAGGTGTCTCCGAAGGTGTTTGTTGGGTTGGCATAGATCAAGATTACGATTTGTCACTCCGAGTATCGGAGAGGTATCTCTGGGCCCTCTCGGTAATACACATCACTATAAGCCTTGCAAGCAATGTGACTAATGAGTTAGTTGTGGGATGATGTATTACGGAACGAGTAAGGAGACTTGCCGGTAACGAGATTGAACTAGTTATGATGATACCGACGATCGAATCTCGGGCAAGTAACATACCGATGACAAAGGGAATAACGTATGTTGTTATGCGGTTTGACCGATAAAGATCTTCGTAGAACATGTAGCAACCAATATGAGCATCCAGGTTCCGCTATTGGTTATTGTCCGGAGATGTATCTCGGTCATGTCTACATAGTTCTCGAACCCGTAGGGTCCGCACGCTTAACGTTCAATGACGATTTGTATTATGAGTTATGTGTTTTGGTCCCGTAGTTTGTTCGGAGTCCCGGATGAGATCACGGACATGAAAATGAGTCTCGAAATGGTCGAGAGGTAAAGATTCATATATTGGAAGGTAGTATTCACACATCGGAATGGTTTCAAGTGGTTCGGGTATTTTACCGGAGTACCGAGGGGTTACCGGAACCCCCCGGGAGAAATTGGGCCTTAGTGGAGAGAGAGGAGGGCCGCAAGGGGTGCCCCCCCCATGGTAGTCCGAATTGGACTAGGGGGCGAGGGGCGGCGCCCCCCTTTCCCTCTCCTTCCTTTTCCCTCCGATGGAGAAAGGAAAGGGGGGGGGATCCTACTAGGACTAGGAGTCCTAGTACTAGGACTAGGAGTCCTAGTAGGACTCCCCCCTTGGCGCGCCCCTCTTGGCCACCGGACTCCTCCTCCCCTCCTTTATATATGGGGGCGGGGGGCACCCCAAAGGCACACCAGTTGTTATCTTAGCCGTGTGCGGTGCCCCCCTCCAGTCATAGCGTCGTAGTGCTTAGGCGAAGCCCTGCGTGGATCACATCACCATCACCGTCACCACGCCATCGTGCTGATGGAACTATCCCTCGACCCTCTGCTGGATCAAGAGTTCGAGGGATGTCATCGAGCTAAACGTGTGCTGAACACGGAGGTACCGTATGCTTGGTACTTGAATCAGTTGGATCGTGAATACGTTCGACTACATCAACCGCGTTAACCTAATGCTTACGCTTTCGGTCTACGAGGGTACGTGGACGCACTCTCCCCCTCTTGTTGCTATGCATCTCCTAGATAGATTTTGTGTGATCGTAGGAATTTTTTTGAAATTACATGCTACGTTCCCAACACGCAGAGACCAGATCCGAGGACGGGAAACTAGGTCGTAAGGCGGGGCCATCATTGTTGAAAGAGGAGCTACACCTACCATCGAGGGTGGCAATAGGTCGCAGGAGGCGTGAAGCATTGGATCTGGCTGAGGAGGGGCGAGGGGTGGCGGTAAGGGATGGAGAGGTGAAGGCAGAGTGTAGAGAGCCAGCACATGGGATGCGGTGAAAACTAGCAAGTTAGCGAGCCAGGCTCTCTAGAAACGGAGATCTGGACCAACAACGTCGGAGCCTCCCAAGCATCAGCAAGCCCGAGAAGCCGGAAAGAGCGCATCTTTAAGAGTGTCGGGGCCTGAGCCTCTATCTGAGTGAACATCGACGAGCCATAGACACTAGAAACACAGGTCAAGGCCCATCGAAACCGAAGCCGCGGCGGCAATATCCACCATGAGTAGACCGTCGAAGACGAGGAGATCCACGTCACTACCAAGCAATACAGGTTGCAGGGTCGTGCGGGCCCCAAAATGGGCCCACCCTCAGCACCGGCGTGCGGAGCAGCCACCAGCACAACATGCCCAGCCGCCACTAGTGCACAACACATGTGTCGCGGGACGTGTTGGTGCACACCGGAGCCCCCCGTCGCGGCCCACATGGCCAGATCCGTCACTCGAATTCTCGTGCACAATCACAAAGGGAGGAGCTACCGGTGTAGAAGGATAAGTTATGGGCTGTGCAATCACGATGTATTGATCGGTGCACCAGGCACATATATATAAGTACAGAGGAGGGGCCACAACCTCAACTATACAGAGGGAACAGGAGGTGGGCCCTATACACAATATAGGGAACGGGATAGGAGGTGTGGAGGTTACCGGGATAGGCAGCCATATGCGCGGTAGCTCCAGTGTCCATATACCAGCAGCCGCCGCCGGTGTAGGTGGACGGTGAGGGGGCGGTGTGAAGAGCCACCAGAAGAGCCGGGTCCCACGGCGCCGGCGGGAGAGGCTGCTGCGGGGCCGTCAGAGGCAGTAGCGGCAGCCCGCCTGGCTACGGCTGCTGGCCGTAAGAGAAAGGCCCATAGGGCGCCGCATAGGGATGCGGCGCGGCGTAAAACGCCTGGTCCGACGGTGGCCGAGCGCCGAGAATACCCGGGGCAGGGGCACAGGGAACCGGCATGGAGTAGGCGTGCACAACGCCGGTCCATTGGATCTAGCCGGCGTACCACGGGGCCGACTGGTAGGTCCGCTGCGGTGGGCGGGTTGCTCCTCCCTGAGCGCCCGCACCCCCTGCTTGGGGCCGCCGCGATAACCACCCCCATTGGCCGCCTGCGGGGGCGGCGGGAAGGGAGAAGCCGGGGCGGGCGGGAAGCCGAGCAGGAAAGTGGGCGCCGCCGGTTAGGGCGGCATCAGGCGCGGAGGTGGCGGGGCTTGACCCCCGCGGGTGCCGGCGACGAGGGCGGTGTGGGTCACCCGAGTCCGTGCCATCCTCATCTGGCGCTCCTCCAGCTTGAGGTACGCCACCACCTTAGTGAAATTAGGCTTCGGGATGAGGGTGAGGTTGGAGGCGGCGTTCCCAAAATCCTCATTGAGACCGGCGGTGAGGGTGCTGATGAGGAGTTCGTCGCCAACGGTCTCCCCGAGATCGCGGAGCTCATCGGCAAGCTTTTTCAGGCGCATGCAAAAATCGTCGATGGATGAATCAAGCTGCTGGCACCCGTAAAACTCGCCGTGGAGAAGGACCTTGCACTGCAGCTTGTTGTCGGTGAAGAGGCCGTTGAGCTTGGTCCAAACGGCGTAGGCGTCGTCGTCGTTATCCACCACGGTGTGGAAGAGGTTGATGGAGATGGTGAGGTAGAACCAGCGGATGATGGTGGCGTCGAGGATCATCCACTCCTCGTCATGGATCATGAGGGCCGGGTCCACGGTGCCATCGACGTGGCCATGAAGGAGGTACTCGCAGGATACCAGCGAAAAATACCGCTTCCAAGCGGAGTAGGAGGCGGTGGATTGATCAAGTTTCACTGGGACGCGCTCATGGATGTTGAGGTCGCGGACGAGAGTGACATCGGGACCGGTGACCGGGTTGGAGACGGTGGAGGAAGAGGAACTCATGACTAGGGTTAGAGTGGAGGTGATGCAATGCGGGAGCAGCGCGGGGTAGGGTGGCGAAGGATGGCGGCGCCGGCAGAAAAGCGATGCGGCGCTGGCGACTGGGCAGAGAACGACGCGGCACAGCGCTGGCTGGAGCAGAAAACGACAGTGCGGCGCTGGAACGATGCGGTGCTGGAGGCTGGAGCGATGCAGCGCTGGAGATAGCAATGGGCGTTGGAGGCTAGCGATGTGGTGCTAGGAAATAGCTAGCGACGCGGGAGATAGCGACGGGATGGAGCGATGCGGTGCAGGCGATGCAGCGCAGGCGGGATGGAGCGGAAGCGAGGCGGCGGCGGTGCGTAAAGGCGTGGCAGCGGCGGTGGCTTAGGGTTTAGGATCGTGCTGCGATAGATACCATGTAGAAGGATAAGTTATGGGTTGTGCAATCGCAATGTATTAATCGGTGCACCAGGCACGTATATATAAGTACAGAGGAGGGGCCACAACCTTGTTATCTCTTGAGCACTGCGTTGGTTTTCCCCGAAGAGGAAGGGATGATGTAGCAAAGTAGCGTAAGTATTTCCCTCAGTTTTTGAGAACCAAGGTATCAATCCAGTAGGAGGCTACGCGTGAGTCCCTCGCACCTGCACAAAACAAATAAATCCTCGCAACCAACGCGATAAGGGGTTGTTAATCCCTACACGGTCACTTACGAGAGCGAGATCTGATAGATATGATAAGATAATTGTTTTGGTATCTTTGTGATAAAGATGCAAAGTAAAGAAGCAAAGGAAATAACTAGTAATAGGAGATTAATATGATGAAGATAGACCCGGGGGCCATAGGTTTCACTAGTGGCTTCTCTCGAGAGCATAAGTATTCTACGGTGGGTGAACAAATTACTGTTGAGCAATTGACAGAATTGAGCATAATTATGAGAATATCTAGGCATGATCATGTATATAGGCATCACGTCCGAGACAAGTAGACCGACTCCTGCCTGCATCTACTACTATTACTCCACTCATCGACCGCTATCCAGCATGCATCTAGAGTATTAAGTTAATGAAAATAGAGTAACGCCTTAAGCAAGATGACATGATGTAGAGGGATAAACTCATGCAATATGATGAAAACCCCATCTTGTTATACTCGATGGCAACAATACAATATGTGCCTTGCTGCCCCTTCTGTTGCTGGGAAAGGACACCGCAAGATTGAACCCAAAGCTAAGCACTTCTCCCATTGCAAGAAAGATCAATCTAGTAGGCCAAACCAAACTGATAATTCAAAGAGACTTGCAAAGATAACCAATCATACATAAAAGAATTCAGAGATGATTCAAATATTGTTCATAGATAGACTTGATCATAAACCCACAATTCATCGATCTCAACAAACACACCGCAAAAAGAAGATTACATCGAATAGATCTCCATGCTACCTCTTTTAGCACTGTGTTGGTTTTCCCCGAAGAGGAAGGGATGATGCAGCAAAGTAGCGTAAGTATTTCCCTCAGTTTTTGAGAACCAAGGTATCAATCTAGTAGGAGGCTACACGCAAGTCCCTCGTACCTGCACAAAACAAATAAATCCTCGCAACCAACACAAATAGGGGTTGTCAATCCCTATAGGGCCACTTACGAGAGTGAGATATGATAGATATGATAAGATAATATTTTTGGTATTTTTATGATAAAGATGCAAGGTAAAATAGAGGCAAAGTAATAGCAAAGTAAATAACTAAGTAGTAGGAGATTGATGTGATAAAGATAGACCCGGGGGCCATAGGTTTCACTAGTGGCTTCTCTCGAGAGCATAAGTTTTATACAATGGGTGAACAAATTATTGTTGAGCAATTGACAGAATTGAGCATAGTTATGAGAATATCTAGGTATGATCATGTATATAGGCATCACGTCCGAGACAAGTAGACCGACTCCTGCCTGCATCTACTACTATTACTCCACTCATCGACCGCTATCCAGCATGCATCTAGAGTATTAAGTTAAAACATAGTAACGCCTTAAGCAAGATGACATGATGTTGAGGGATAGACTCATGCAATATGAAGAAAACCCCATCTTGTTATCCTCGATGGCAACAATACAATACGTGCCTTGCTGCCCTTACTGTCACCGGTAAAGGACACCACAAGATTGAACCCAAAGCTAAGCACTTCTCCCATTGCAAGAAAGATCAATCTAGTAGGCCAAACCAAACTGATAATTCGAAGAGACTTGCAAAGATAACCAATCATACATAAAAGAATTCAGAGAATATTCAAATATTATTCATAGATAGACGTGATCATAAACCCACAATTCATCGGTCTCAACAAACACACCGCAAAAAGAAGAATACATCGAATAGATCTCCACAAGAGAGGGGGAGAACATTGTATTGAGATCCAAAAAGAGAGAAGAAGCCATCTAGCTACTAACTATGGACCCGTAGGTCTGAAGTAAACTACTCACACTTCATCGGAGAGGCTATAGTGTTGATGTAGAAGCCCTCCATGATCGATGCCCCCTCCGGCGGAGCTCCGGAACAGGCCCCAAATGGGATCTCGTGGATACAGAAAGTTACGGCAGTGGAATTAGGGTTTTGGCTCCGTATCTGATCGTTTGGGGGTACGTGGGTATATATAGGAGGAAGAAGTACGTCAGTGGAGCAACATGGGGCCCACGAGGGTGGAGGGCGCGCCGGGTGGGGGGGGGGGCAGGCGCACCCCCTACCTCGTGGCCTCCTGTTGATTGGCTTGACATAGGGTCCAAGTCTCCTGAGTTGTAATCGGTAAGAAAATCATGTTCCCAAAGGTTTCATTCCGTTTGGACTCCGTTTGATATTTCTTTTCTTCAAAACCCTAAAACAGCAAAAAAACAATTCTGGGTTGGGCCTCCGGTTAATAGGTTAGTCCCAAAAATAATATAAAAGTGGATAATAAAGCCCGATAATGTCCAAAACAGTAGATAATATAGCATGGAGCAATCAAAAATTATAGATACGTTGGAGACGTATCAAGCATCCCCAAGCTTAATTCCTCCTCGTCCTCGAGTAGGTAAATGGTAAAAACAGAATTTTTGATGCGGAGTGCTACTTGGCATAATTTTAATGTAATTCTTCTTAATTGTGGTATGAATATTCAGATCCGAAAGATTCAAGACAAAAGTTCATATTGACATAAAAATAATAATACTTCAAGCATACTAACAAAGCAATTATTTCTTCTCAAAATAGCATGGCCAAAGAAAGTTATCCCTACAAAATCATATAGTCTGGCTATGCTCTATCTTCACCACACAAAATATTTAAATCATGCACAACCCCGATGATAAGCCAAGCAATTGTTTCATACTTTTGACATTCTCAAATCTTTTTCAATCTTCACGCAATACATGAGCATGAGGCATGGATATGGCACTATAGGTGGAATAGAGTGGTGGTTGTGGAGAAGACAAAAGGGGGAAGATAGTCTCACATCAACTAGGCGTATCAACGGGCTATGGAGATGCCCATCAATAGATATCAATGTGAGTGAGTAGGGATTGCATGCAACGGATGCACTAGAGTTATAAGGATATGAAAGCTCAAAAAGAAACTAAGTGGGTGTGCATCCAACTTGCTTGCTCATGAAGACCTAGGGCAATTTTGAGGAAGCCCATCATTGGAATATACAAGCCAAGTTCTAGAATGAAAAATTCCCACTAGTATATGAAAGTGATAACATGAGAGACTCTCTACTATGAAGATCATGGTGCTACTTTGAAGCACAAGTGTGGTAAAAGGATAGTAACATTGTCCCTTCTCTCTTTTTCTCTCATTTTTTTTCTTTTCTTTTCTTTTTTTTATTTGGGCCTTTTCTCTTTTTTATGGCCTCTTTTCTTTCTCTTTTTTCGTCCAGAGTCTCATCCTGACTTGTGGGGGAATCATAGTCTCCATCATCCTTTCCTCACTTGGGACAATGCTCTAATAATGATGATCATCACACTTTTATTTTTCCTTCAACTCAATAATTACAACTCGATACTTAGAACAAGATATGACTCTATATGAATGCCTCCGGCGGTGTACTGGGATATGCAATGATGCATGAGTGACAAGTATGAAAGAATTATGAACGGTGGCTTTGCCACAAATACCATGTCAACTACATGATCATGCTAAGCAATATGACAATGATGGAGTGTGTCATAAACGGAACGGTGGAAAGTTGCATGGCAATATATCTCGGAATGGCTATGGAAATGCCATAATAGGTAGGTATGGTGGCTGTTTTGAGGAAGGTATATGGTGGGTGTATGATACCGGCGAAAGGTGCGCGGTATTAGAGAGGCTAGCAAAGGTGGAAGGGTGAGAGTGCGTATAATCCATGGAATCAACATTAGTCATAAAGAACTCATATACTTATTGCCAAAAACTACAAGGTATCGAAGCAAAGTATTACACGCATGCTCCTAGGGGGATAGATTGGTAGGAAAAGACCATCGCTCGTCCCCAACCGCCACTCATAAGGAAGACAATCAATAAATAAATCATGCTCCGACTTCATCACATAACGGTTCACCATATGTGCATGCTACGGGAATCACAAGCTTCAACACAAGTATTTCTCAAATTCAAAACTACTCAACTAACATGACTTTAATATCACCATCTCCATGTCTCAAAACAATTATCAAGTATCAAACTTATCATAGTATTCAACACACTCATAAGAGAATTTTTATTATTAATCTTGCATACCAAGCAAATTACCATGCTATTTAAGACTCTCAAAATAATCGAAGTGAAGCATGAGAGATCAATATTTTCTATAAAACAAATCCACCACCATGCTCTAAAAGATATAAGTGAAGCACTAGAGCAAAATTATATAACTCAAAAGATATAAGCGAAGCACATAGAGTATTCTAACAAATTCCAAATCATGTATGGCTCTCTCAAAAGGTGTGTACAGCAAGGATGATTGTGGTAAACTAAAAAACAAAGACTCAAATCATATAAGACGCTCCAAGCAAAACACACATCATGTGGTAAATAAAAATATAGCTCCAAGTAAAGTTACCGATAGAAGTAGACGAAAGAGGGGATGCCTTCCGGGGCATCCCCAAGATTTAGCTTTTAGGTGTCCTTAGATTATCTTGGGGGTGCCATGGGCATCCCCAAGCTTAGGCTCTTGCCACTCCTTGTTCCATAATCCATCAAATCTTTAGCCAAAACTTGAAAACTTCACAACACAAAACTTAAAGTAGAAAATCTCGTGAGCTCCGTTAGCGAAAGAAAACAAAAGACCACTTCAAGGTACTTTAATGAACTCATTATTAATTTATATGGGTGTTATACCTACTGTATTCCAACTTCTCTATGGTTTATAAACTATTTTACTAGCCATAGATTCATCAAAATAAGCAAACAACACACGCAAAACAGAATCTGTCAAAAACAGAACAGTCTGTAGTAATCTGTAGCTAGCGCAAGATCTGGAACCCCGAAAATTCTAAAATAAATTTCTGGACGTGAGGAATTTATATATTAATTATCTTCAAAAATAATTAACTAAATAGCACTTTCCAATTAAATATGACAGCAGTTCTCGTGAGCACTAAAGTTTCTGTTTTTTACAGCAAGTTCAACAAGACTTTCCCCAAGTCTTCCCAACGGTTCTACTTGGCACAAATACTAATTAAACACAAAAAACACAACCAAAACAGAGGCTAAATAATTTATTTATTAGTAAGCAGAAGCAAAAAGCAAGGACTAAAAATAAAATTGGGTTGCCTCCCAACAAGCGCTATCGTTTAACGCCCCTAGTTAGGCATAACAAGCAAGAATAGATCTAGGTATTGCCATCTTTGGTAGGCAATCCATAAGTGGATCTCATAATAGATTCATAAGGTAATTTAATTTTCTTTCTAGGAAATTGTTCCATGCCTTTCCTTAACGGAAATTGGAATATAATATTTCCTTCCTTCATATCAATAATTGCACCAATCGTTCTAAGGAAAGGTCTACCAAGAATAATAGGACATGAAGGATTGCAATCTATGTCAAGAACAATAAAATCTACGAGCACATAATTCCTATTTGCAACATTAAGAACATCATTAATTCTTCCCATAGGTTTCTTAATAGTGGAATCCGCAAGGTGCAAGTTTAGAGAGCAATCATCAAAATCACGGAAACCTAACAAATCACACAAAGTCTTTGGAATCGTGGAAACACTAGCACCCAAATCACATAAAGCATAGCATTCATGATCTTTAATTTTAATTTTAATAGTTGGTTCCCACTCATCATAAAGTTTTCTAGGGATAGAAACTTCCAATTCAAGTTTTTCTTCATAAGATTGCATCAAGGCATCAACGATATGTTTAATAAACACTTTATTTTGACTATAAGCATGAGGAGAATTTCGCACGGATTTCAACAAGGAAATACAATCAATCAAAGAGCAATTTTCATAGTTAAATTCCTTGAAATCCATAATAGTGGGTTTAACAACATCTAGGGTTTTAATTTCTTCAATCCCACTTTTATCAAATTTAGCATCAAGATCAAAATATTCAGAATTCTTGGAACGCCTTCTAGGTAAAGGTGGATCATATTCAGTGCCATCATTTTCAAGATTCATATTGCAAAACAAAGATTTAATTGGGGACACATCAATAACTTTTATATCTTCATCATTATTTTCATAGGAACTAGAAGAACACGCTTTTATAAAGGCATCTTTCTTAGCACGCATCCTAGCGGTTCTTTCTTTGCACTCATCAATGGAAATTCTCATGGCTTTGAGAGACTCATTGATATCATGCTTAGGTGGAATAGATCTAAGTTCCAAAGAATCAACATCAAGAGCAATTCTATCAACGTTCCTAGCCAAATCATCAATCTTAAGCAATTTTTCTTCAATCATAGCATTAAAATTCTTTTGCGAAGTAATAAATTCTTTAATATTAGAATCAAAATCAGAGGGCATATTATTATAATTTCCATAAGAATTGTTTTAGGAATTACCATAATTATTAGAGGGATTACTAGGATAAGGCCTAGGGTTGAAATTTCCTCTATACGCGTTGTTACCAAAATTGTTCCTACCAACAAAATTCACATCCATAGATTCATTATTATTCTCAATCAAAGTGGACAAGGGCATATCATTAGGATCAGAAGAAACAATCTTATTAGCAAATAATTTCATAAGTTCATCCATCTTTCCACTCAAAACATTAATTTCTTCTATCGCATGCACCTTTTTATTAGTAGATCTTTCAGTATGCCATTGAGAATAATTAACCATAATATTATCTAGGAGTTTAGTAGCTTCTCCTAAAGTGATTTCCATAAAAGTGCCTCCCGCGGCCGAATCTAAAAGATTTCTAGAAGCAAAATTCAATCCGGCATAAAATTTTTGTATAATCATCCACAAATTTAAACCATGAGTAGGGAAATTACGTATAATTAATTTCATTCTCTCCCAAGCTTGTGCAACATGTTCATGATCAAGTTGCTTAAAATTCATAATATCGTTTCTAAGAGAGATGATCTTAGCAGGAGGAAAATACTTAGAGATAAAAGCATCTTTGCACTTGTTCCATGAATCAATACTATTTTTAGGCAAAGACGAAAACCAAGCTTTAGCATGATCTCTAAGAGAAATAGGAAATAGCTTCAATTTTACAATATCATTATCTACATCTTTCTTCTTTTGCATGTCACATAAATCAATGAAGCTATTTAGATGGGTAGCGGCATCTTCACTAGGAAGGCCGGACAACAGATCTTTCATGACAAGATTCAGCAAAGCAATATTAATTTCACAAGATTCAACATCGGTAAGAGGAGCAATCGGAGTGCTAATAAAATCATTGTTGTTGGTATTGGTGAAGTCACACAATTTAGTATTATCTTGAGCCATCGTGACAAACAAGCAAACAAAAAGCAAGCGGACAAAAAGGGCAAATAGAGAAAGAGAGGGAGGATAGAGAGAGAGAGGGCAAATAAAACGGCAAGGGTGAATTGGGGGGAGAGGAAAACGAGAGGAAAATGGCAAATAATGTAATGTGGGAGATAAGGGTATTTGATGGGTACTTGGTATGTTGACTTTTGCGTAGACCTCCCCGGCAACGGCGCCAGAAATCCTTCTTGCTACCTTTTTTAGCACTGCATTGGTTTTCCCCGAAGAGGAAGGGATGATGCAGCAAAGTAGCGTAAGTATTTCCCTCAGTTTTTGAGAACCAAGGTATCAATCCAGTAGGAGGCTACACGCAAGTCCCTCGTACCTGCACAAAACAAATAAATCCTCGCAACCAACGCAAATAGGGGTTGTCAATCCCTATAGGGCCACTTACGAGAGTGAGATCTGATAGATATGATAAGATAATATTTTTGGTATTTTTATGATAAAGATGCAAGGTAAAATAAAGGCAAAGTAATAGCAAAGTAAATAACTAAGTAGTAGGAGATTGATATGATTAAGATAGACCCGGGGGCCGTAGGTTTCACTAGTGGCTTCTATCGAGAGCATAAGTATTCTACGGTGGGTGAACAAATTACTGTTGAGCAATTGACAGAATTGAGCATAGTTATGAGAATATCTAGGTATGATCATGTATATAGGCATCACGTCCGAGACAAGTAGACCGACTCCTGCCTGCATCTACTACTATTACTCCAGTCATCGACCGCTATCCAGCATGCATCTAGAGTATTAAGTTAAAACAGAGTAACGCCTTAAGCAAGATGACATGATGTAGAGGGATAGACTCATGCAATATGAAGAAAACCCCATCTTGTTATCCTCGGTGGCAACAATACAATATGTGCCTTGCTGCCCTTACTTTCACCGGGAAAGGACACCGCAAGATTGAACCCAAAGCTAAGCACTTCTCCATTGCAAGAAATATCAATCTAGTAGGCCAAACCAAACTGATAATTCGAAGAGACTTGCAAAGATAACCAATCATACATAAAAGAATTCAGACAAGATTCAAATATTATTCATAGATAGACTTGATCATAAACCCACAATTCATCGGTCTCAACAAACACACCGCAAAAAGAAGATTACATCGAATAGATCTCCACAAGAGAGGGGGAGAACATTGTATTGAGATCCAAAAAGAGAGAAGAAGCCATCTAGCTACTAACTATGGACCCGTAGGTCTGAAGTAAACTACTCACACTTCATCGGAGAGGCTATGGTGTTGATGTAGAAGCCCTCCGTGGTCGATGCCCCTCCGACGGAGCTCCGGAACAGGCCCCAAGATGGGATCTCGTGGATACAGAAAGTTACAGCGGTGGAATTAGGGTTTTGGCTCCATATCTGATCATTTGGGGGTACGTGGGTATATATAGGAGGAAGAAGTACGTCGGTGGAGCAACAGGGGGCCCACGAGGGTGGAGGGCACGCTTGGGGGGGCAGGCGCGCCCCCTACCTCGTGGCCTCCTGTTGATTGGCTTGACGTAGGGTCCAAGTCTCCTGAGTTGTATTCGGTGAGAAAATCATGTTCCGAAGGTTTCATTCCGTTTGGACTCAGTTTGATATTCCTTTTCTTCGAAACCCTAAAACAGGCAAAAACAGCAATTCTGGAATGGGCTTCCGGTTAATAGGTTAGTCCCAAAAATAATATAAAAGTGGATAATAAAGCCCGATAATGTCCAAAACAGTAGATAATATAGCATGGAGCAATCAAAAATTATAGATACGGTGGAGACATATCACTCCACAAGAGAGGGGGAGAACATTGTATTGAGTTCCAAAAAGAGAGAAGAAGCCATCTAGCTAATAACTATGGACCCGTAGGTATGAGGTGAACTACTCACACTTCATCGGAGGGGCTACGGTGTTGATGTAGAAGCCCTCCGTGATCGATGCCCCCTCCGGTGGAGCTCCGAAACAGCCCCCAAGATGGGATCTCGTGGATATAGAAAGTTACGGTGGTGGAATTAGGGTTTTGGCTTCGTTTCTGATCGTTTGGGGGTACGTAGGTATATATAGGAAGAAGGAGTACGTCAGTGGAGCAACAGGGGGCCCACGAGGGTGGAGGGCGCGCCTGGGGGGGTAGGCGCGCCTGGGGGGGTAGGCGCGCCCCCTACCTCGTGTCCTCCTATTTTGTGTCTTGACGTAGGGTCCAAGTCTCCTCGGTCTTGTTCGTTGAGAAAATCACGTTCCCGAAGGTTTCATTCCGTTTGGACTCCGTTTGATATTCCTTTTCTTCGAAACCCTAAAACAGGCAAAAAAACAGCAATTCTGGGCTGGGCCTCTGGTTAATAGGTTAGTCCCAAAAATAATATAAAAGTGGATAATAAAGCCCAATAATGCCCAAAATAGTAGATAATATAGCATGGAGCAATCAAAAATTATAGATACGTTGGAGACGTATCAAGCATCCCCAAGCTTAATTCCTGCTCGTCCTCGAGTAGGTAAATGATAAAAACAGGATTTTTGATGCAGAGTGCTACTTGGCATAATTTTAATGTAATTCTTCTTAATTCTGGTATGAATATTCAGATCCAAAAGATTCAAGACAAAAGTTCATATTGACATAAACATAATAATACTTCGAGCATACTAACAAAGCAATTATGTCTTCTCAAAATAACATGGCCAAAGAAAGTTCATCCCTACAAAATCATATAGTTTATTCATGCTCCATTTTCGTCACACAAGAATGCTCTCATCATGCACAACCCCGATGACAAGCCAAGCAATTGTTTCATACTTTAGTAATCTCAAACCTATAAACTTTCACGCAATATATGAGCGCGGGCCATGGACATAGCACCATGGCTGGAATAGAATATAATGAGGGGGGTTATGTGGAGAAGACAAAAAGGAGAAAGTCTCACAGCAACGAGGCTAATCAATGGGCTATGGATATGCCCACCGATTGATGTTCATGCAAGGAGTAGGGATTGCCATGCAACGGATGCACTAGAGCTATAAATGTATGAAAGCTCAATAAAAGAAACTAAGTGGGTGTGCATCCAACTTGCTTGCTCACGAAGACCTAGGGCACTTGAGGAGGCCCATTGTTGGAATATACAAGCCAAGTTCTATAATGAAAATTTCCCACTAGTATATGAAAGTGACAAAACAAGAGACTCTCTATCATGAAGATTATGGTGCTACTTTGAAGCACAAGTGTGGCAAAGGATAGTAACATTGCCCCTTCTCTCTTTTTCTCTCATTTTTTTGGGCCTTCTCTTTTTTATGGCCTTTCTTTTTCTTTTTCTTTTTTTGGGCCTTCTCTTTTTTATGGCCTTTTCTTTTTTCTCTTTTTTATTTTTATTTTTCCTCACTTGGGACAATGCTCTAGAAAATGATGATCATCACACTTCTATTTATTTACAACTCAATGATTACAACTCGATACTAGAACAAAGTATGACTCTATATGAATGCCTCTAGGGGTGTACCGGGATATGCAATGAACCAAGAGTGGCATGTATGAAAGAATTATGAACGGTGGCTTTGCCACAAATACTATGTCAACTACATGATCATGCTAAGCAATATGACAATAATGAATATGTCATGATAAACGGAATGGTGGAAAGTTGCATGGCAGTATATCTCGGAATGGCTATGGAAATGCCATAATAGGTAGGTATGGTGGTTGTTTTGAGGAAGATATAAGGAGGTTTATGTGTGAAAGAGCGTATCATATCACGGGGTTTGGATGCACCGGCGAAGTTTGCGCCAACTCTCAATGTGAGAAAGGGCAATGCACGGACCGAAGAGGCTAGCAAGGATGGAAGGGTGAGAGTGCGTATAATCCATGGACTCAACATTAGTCATAAAGAACTCACATACTTATTGCAAAAATCTACAAGACATCAAAAACCTTGGCACTACACGCATGCTCCTAGGGGGATAGATTGGTAGGAAAAGACCATCGCTCGTTCCCGACCGCCACTCATAAGGAGGACAATCAAATAACACCTCATGTTTCAAATTTGTTACATAACGTTTACCATATGTGTATGCTACGGGACTTGCAAACTTCAACACAAGCATTTCTCAATTTCACAACTACTCAACTAACACGACTTTGATATTACTACCTCCATATCTCAAAACAATCATCAAGCATCAAACTTCTCTTAGTATTCAAAACACTCATAAGAAAATTTTACTAATCTTGAATACCTAGAATATTAGGATTTTAAGCAAATTACCATGCTATTTAAGACTAGCAAAATAATCTAAGTGAAGCATGAGAGATCAATAGTTTCTATAAAACAAATCCACCACCGTGCTCTAAAAGATATAAGTGAAGTACTAGAGCAAAACTATATAACTCAAAAGATATAAGCGAAGCACATAGAGTATTCTAACAAATTACAAATCATGTATGGCTCTATCGAAAGGTGTGTATAGCAAGGATGATTGTGGTAAACTAAAAAGTAAAGACTCAAATCATACTAGACGCACCAAGCAAAACACATATCATGTGGCGAATAAAAATATAGCTCCTAGTAAAGTTAGCGATGGAAGTAGACGAAAGAGGGGATGCCTTTCGGGGCACCCCAAGCTTTGGCTTTTAGGTGTCCTTATATTATCTTGGGGGTGCCATGGGCATCCCCAAGCTTAGGCTCTTGCCACTCCTTGTTCCATAGTCCATCAAATCTTTACCCAAAACTTGAAAACTTCACAACACAAAACTCAAAGTAGAAAATCTTGTGAGCTCCGTTAGCAAAAGAAAACAAAAGACCACTTCAAGGTACTGTAATGAACTCATTATTTATTTATATTGGTGTTAAACCTACTGTATTCCAACTTCTCTATGGTTTATAAACTATTTTACTAGCCATAGATTCGTCAAAATAAGCAAACAACACACGAAAAACAGAATCTGTCAAAAACAGAACAGTCTGTAATATTCTGTAGCTAGTGCAAGATCTGGAACCCCAAAAATTCTAAAATAAATTGCTGGATGTGGGGAATTTATCTTTTAATCATCTTCATAAAGAATTAACTAAATAGCACTTTCCAAATAAGAATGGCAGCAGTTCTCGTGAGCGGTAAAGTTTCTGTTTTGTACAGCAAGTGTAACAAGACTTTCCCCAAATCTTCCCAACGGTTCTACTTGGCACAAACACTAATTAAACAAAAAAAAACACATCCAAAAAAGAGGCTAGAAAAATTATTTATTACTAAACAGGAGCAAAAAGCAAGGAATAAAAAATAAAATTGGGTTGCCTCCCAACAAGCGCTATTGTTTAACGCCCCTAGCTAGGCATAACAAGCAAGGATAGATCTAGGTATTGCCATAATAATAAGATAGATCATTAAAACTCATTTCATATTCTCTACGTTTGGCGACAAGTTTTGTTTGAGGCAAGAAAAAGTAATCAAAAGGGCTAAATTTAATGGGGCAAAAGTCCCCAAGATCAACCTTAGGAGGTATAGGTTCCTCCTTTGGTCCTTTGTATGGCACAACCAATTCATCATTATAAGCGTTATTTTGACAGAACTTTGTGGGCCTATATTCAAGAGAATATCCTAGTTCATTATTTCGAATAGCCAAATCATCATTAAGTTTAGAAATTCTATCAACTAAAACATTGGTAGGAACCCTTTTTCTAAGATTTTCATTGAAAGCAACATAGTCTAGAGATTGAAAACGCATTATTTCTTCTTGATCAAAGAGGATGGCCTCTATGGAGGACGACAAGTGTCCACTCTATAATGTGCAAAGATTTCTTTGGCCTCTTTTATTATGAATCCAAACTCATGAGCCAAAAAGATAGTGGCGGCACACTTAACAGAAGAATGTTCAATATTAGAAAATTCTAGGAAAATCCTTTGTATGCAAGGGTGCATGTGCATGAATTGTCTTTCAAGTTCAACTACAAGCATGGCAATAGCGTCCGCAAGACTACTAGTTCTATGAAGGATGGAACTACCCATAGAAGGTAAAGCACCGGCACAAGTAAAGAAATCTTGAATAACTCCTTTTCCAATAATATTACCACTACCAGCATGGAATTTTCTTGTATGTAAGATGGGTGGTTCTTTAGCAGGAGCATCAGAATTTTTCATGATATTATTATTGTCCATATCGACAATAATTTCCCCAATTTCAGACATAGAGGCAGAAGGTAAAGGACTAGCCATAACGACAAGCAAACGGACTAACGCACAAATAAACAAAAAGCAAGCAGGCAAATAGAGAAAGAGAGGGAGGATAGAGAGAGAGGGCGAATAAAACGGCAAGGGTGAAGTGGGGGAGAGGAAAACGAGAGGCAAAATGCAAATAATGTAATGCGGGAGATAAGGCTATGTGATGGGTACTTGGTATATTGACTTTTGCGTAGACCTCCCCGGCAACGGCGCCAGAAATCCTTCTTGCTACCTCTTGAGCACTGCGTTGGTTTTCCCCGAAGAGGAAGGGATGATGCAACAAAGTAGCGTAAGTATTTTCCTCAGTTTTTGAGAACCAAGGTATCAATCCAATAGGAGGCTACGCGCGAGTCCCTCGCACCTGCACAAAATAAATAAATACTCGCAACCAACGCGATAAGGGGTTTTCAATCCCTACACGGACACTTACGAGAGTGAGATCTGATAGATATGATAAGATAATATTTTTGGTATTTTTGTGATAAAGATGCAAAGTAAAATAGAAGCAAAGTAAAAAGCAAAGGAAATAACTAAGTAGTATGAGATTAATATGATGAAGATAGACCCGGGGGGCATAGGTTTCACTAGTGGCTTCTCTCGAGAGCATAAGTATTCTACGGTGGGTGAACAAATTACTGTTGAGGAATTGACAGAATTGAGCACAATTATGAGAATATCTAGGCATGATCATGTATATAGGCATCACGTCCGAGACAAGTAGACCGACTCCTGCCTGCATCTACTACTATTACTCCACTCATCGACCGCTATCCAACATGCATCTAGAGTATTAAGTTATGAAAACAGACTAACGCCTTAAGCAAGATGACAGGATGTAGAGGGATAAACTCATGCAATATGATGAAAACCCCATCTTGTTATCCTCGATGGCAACAATACAATACGTGCCTTGCTGCCCCTACTGTCACTGAGAAAGGACACCGCAAGATTGAACCCAAAGCTAATCACTTCTCCCATTGCAAGAAAGATCAATCTAGTAGGCCAAACCAAACTGATAATTCGAAGAGACTTGCAAAGATAACCAATCATACATAAAAGAATTCAGAGAAGATTCAAATATTGTTCATAGATAGATTTGATCATAAACGCACAATTCATCGGTCTCAACAAACACACCGTAAAAAGAAGATTACATCGAATAGATCTCCACAAAAGAGGGGGAGAACATTGTATTGAGATCCAAAAAGAGAGAAGAAGCCATCTAGCTAATAACTATGGACCCGTAGGTCTGAGGTGAACTACTAACACTTCATCGGAGGAGCTATGGTGTTGATGTAGTAGCCCTCCGTGATCAATGCCCCTTCCGGCGGAGCTCCGGAACAGGCCCCAAGATGGGATCTCGTGGATACAGAAAGTTGCGGCAATGGAATTAGGGGTTTGGCTCCGTTTCTGATCGTTTGAGGGTGCGTAGGTATATATAGGAGGAAGGAGTACGTCGGTGGAGCAACAAGGGGTCCATGAGGGTGGAGGGCGCGCCTGTGGGGGGGGGTAGGCGCGCCCCCTACCTCGTGACCTCCTCTTTTGTGTCTTGACGTAGGGTCCAAGTCTCCTGGGTCTTGTTCGTTGAGAAAATCACGTCCTGAAGGTTTCATTCCGTTTGGACTCCGTTTGATATTCCTTTTCTTCGAAACCCTAAAACAGGCAAAGAACATCAATTCTGGGCTGGGCCTCCGGTTAATAGGTTAGTCCCCAAAATAATATGAAAGTGGATAATAAAGCCCAATAATGTCCAAAACAGTAGATAATATAGCATGGAGCAATCAAAAATTATAGATACGTTGGAGACGTATCAAACCTCAACTATACAGAGGAAACAGGAGGTGGGCCCTATACACAATATATACGTACACAATACACTCAACAACCGGGGACGGGAGCATCAGAGAAGGAAGGCACCGCCATGAGGAGGGGAGGTCCTGCCGACAAAACTGTCCCACACCGAGAGGCGGCTGGCGAAGGATGGCAGCGCTGGCAGAAAAGTGATGCGGTGCTGGCGACTGGGCAGAGAACGACGCGACACGGCGCTTGCTGGAGCAGAAAACGATAGTGCGGCGCTGGAACGATGCGGTGCTGGAGGCTGGAGCAATGCGGCGCTGGAGATAGCGACGAGCGTTGGAGGCTAGCAATGTGGTGCTGGGCAATAGCTAGCGGCGCGAAAGATAGCGACGGGAGATAGCGACAGGATGGAGCGATGCGGTGCAGGCGGTGCAGCGCAGGCGGGATGGAGCGGAAGCGAGGCGGCGACGCGTAGAGGCGCGGCAGCGGCGGCGGCTTAGGGTTTAGGATCGTGCTGCGATAGATACCATGTAGAAGGATAAGTTATGTGCTGTGCAATCGCGATGTATTAATCGATGCACCAGGCATGTATATATAAGTACAGAGGAGGGGCCACAACCTCAACTATACAGAGGAAACAGGAGGTAGACCCTATACACAATATACACGTACACAATATACTCAACAACCGGGGACGGGAGCATCAGAGAAGGAAGGCACCGCCATGAGGAGGGGGAGGTCCCGCCGCCAAAACTGTCCCACACCGAGAGGCGGCTGGCGGCGGCACCTAGGGTTCCCCGTGTGCCAGAGCAGGGCGACGGGGGGTGGATTATTTGCTTTTCAAAATTAATAGATGTGAAAGGAAAAACTCCTACGTACTTTACGTTGGTTTCGAAATATGAATCAAGAAAAAAAAAAGAATCCCCTATGTAGCCGATGAACGAAGAATCAAAGTTATGCCAAAGGCTCGAAGTTACTTCATATTCTAGGACACATTGGATACATTTAGATCGACACCAAAACCGCGTTGCTCCCTCCATTCGTAAATATAGGAGATAATGTGTATTTTCAGTATTTAATTTGATCATCACTTAGACCAATAATATATGAGTATGTGTTGAAAAAGTTCATTATTCTGCCGTTGAGTTTGTATCTGAAATGAGTTTCTAATGGCATTTTTTATAGTATACATCTGATATATTATTGATCTGATTGATGGTTAAACTTAAATTTTTAATCTAAAGTATGGCACTATATATCAAAATGTAGGGAGTACCAAATTTAGATACCATGCCTTTTGTGCAACGGTTGGACATAGGCCAGGTTTGTCAAATTGTAACTGTTCGTCGATGAATCGTCGTCCAAATTGTGTGTGAGCTCCTCGTCGAGTTATAGTGGCTGCACACCGATGTCCTCGGCCATCCTCGATATATCTTGTGAATGTTATGCAATTTCATGTATTTATTTCAGTTTTTCAGTCACCTTAATTTAGTAGGAGGCGACATTCCTGTCGACTACGAAGTGTCTGTTGTGACTTTATTGATGTTGATACATGCCCGGTGAGTCTTTTGAAGATGCTCATAAGGTTATAATGTGTGTGCGTGTGTTCACATCAATGTCCGTATGTGCGTGTGAGCTTCTGCATTTATGTCGTGTTTGTTAAAAGAAATGAAACCACAGTTTTTGCGACACCAAACTAAATTAACAACACATCCCTCTCGCCTTGTTTCTTTAGATACCGAGGTGGTTTGCGGGACCGATCGGAGGAGACAAAAGTGAGGTCGCCCGTCGTCGTCTCTTGTCCTGAACCGTGTCGCTGGCTCCCATCCCATTCCCCTATGGGCCGAATCGGCAAAAACGACGGTTATTAGCAGCCGGTGTGGTTATGATTGCCTGAGCGTAGACGTCAGATCGCGATTAGCAGTTGATTAATCGTGGAGAGCGACGGTGTGGACGGACGTATCTGCCGGGCGCTCTGCGCCGTCGAGGGTAACTTGGCTCCAAGCGGGAGGGCAAGCCTCCCCCGTTTGTCTATTGTGTATGTTCTCGTCGAGGGCGAAACATGGGCGAGCTGATCGCTGCTCTCCTTTTGTTCGTTACGAAGACGATGCAGCTTATGGGACATCGTTGTTCTTCCGTGTCGAGAAACCATGCTAGCTTAAGATCATCGTTGGAGAAGGCGAACCAATCTATGGTTGAATGGTTAGGTGGACAGTGTTATTTCAACCCATGAGAATTCAAGTCTTATTGCTTGTATTTATTCTGAATTTATTTCAGAATTTCTGACGATGCGTGTTTAGTAGGAGGAGACGTTTCCGTCGTCTACAAGGCGTTCGCAGTGACATTGTAAAATCTCAAGATGACATGTCGGCCCAGTCTTTTGGAGGTGCTCATAGAGATAGGGTGTGCATGTGTGCGTTTGTAGGGGATGAACGTGCGTATATATATGAGTGCGTGCGTTTGTATTGTGTAGAGAAAATGTTGAATTCCCATAAAAAATGATCGTTGGAGGAGAAGAGAGGAGGAGAAAAAAGGGAAAGACTGGATGGGGAAAAAGCTTTTTGACCAAGAGGAGGGCTGGCTTGGAAATGCATGCGTTCGACCGGGTGCACGGAGATGCCGGAGCCGGGCCACGCACCATACTACGTGACGCGTCGTACGTCGCCTCGCGCCCATGCCTCTCGCGTCGCGTCAGTCCGAATGGACGCGGAGCCGTGGGACGTGACGTGATGGCACCGCGCCGCGCGCGTGCGTCCAAAAGCGGCCCTGTTGCGGTGATCTCATGCATGCGTGGTCGCGCGTGCTCTCGCTCACGGGCCCATGGATCAGGATCTGTCGAGCGAGCCACGACCAAAGTCCACGCGAATATCTGTCGAACACTGCGACGCCCAGATATCGTGCGTGGACGACGACCGACCGCCCACCCAGAGGTTTTTCCATCGGCGCCGTTGACGATCCGAAGTGCCGAAAGCGGGACTCACAGGCTGACAGGCGTACGTGCGTCTAGGCGGGCATCTTGCGAATGTCCTTTTTTTTGGTTTTGCGAAATGGCATCTTGCGAATGTCAAAAAGAAGGGTACTCTCTCCGTTTGCTTTTATAAGGCGTTTCAGACAGCTGAGTTTGAACTGTTTAGTACACTGTCTGAATTTACTAAAACGTTTTATATAAGTGAATAGAGAGAGTAGCATTTTGCCAGCGTTTGCGAATGCGGAGCACGCTCGTCGCTCCTTCAATCAAATCTAAAATGTAGAAGGAAAGGAAGATCTGAAGAATATAAAGACGTTGTGTTCAGCAGCTCTGTGTTGGGCTTGTTTTTCTTTAAGAGGTGAAAGCCACATAACTTAAATAACAATAAAATCCGGGATACAAATAACGTCAGGTAAAATAGAAAGCCAAGTATGGCGGCCAAAAGGTAAAGTAGTCGCTGCTTTTGAAAGCTTGTTAGCTTCAAGATTCATCTCCCGCTTCTCATGAATGTAATCAACTGAAATAAAGTTTTGCATCCTTTGCTTAATATCTTGGATCGTTACTACTGAGGGTCCCTTGTACTCACACTTCAGATGTGTGATCGTTGCCATACAATATGTAGCAACAATAATTCGCTGACAGCCCAAATCAACGGCTAAAGATAAGGCCTCCAAACTCGTCATTCCTTGAGGATTTTCGGATCGACCAAATCCTGAAAAGTTATAACATAAGGACCAAAATAAGCATGAGACTCGCCTTGACATATAACTGCTAAAGTCCCCTGGTCATTGTTTGTGCCGAAAGCGGCATTGACATGAAGTTCAACACTTCCAGCAGGCGGAGCAACCCATTTAGAAATCTGGCGTTCACCTTGGGTCTGTGCAAAGGAGTTTCATCCTTTAAAATTTGCAAATCTAGCATGTATCTTTGGATGAACAGAAAAATGGTTAGTGGAGACTGAAATTGCTTTTCATGGACAACCTTTCTCCGCACCCACCAAAAAAACCACAGGGTAACAATGAGTTTCACAAAGGTCCCATGCCCCAACGATTCCTGAAGCTCAATAAGTCAGACCTTAGCATCATTGTGATTGCAGGCTATCATGTGTTCCATCAGTTCATCATCGACTAAGTACCAGGCGCTCTTTGCTATGGGGCATTGAACCCAAGTGTCTCCGGTTGCGGTACAAATTGGAAAAACATCCAATTTTGGCATATTTCGGTTATCACGAACAACTTTTGTTGGAATCGAATTCCTGGTAAAACGCCAAGCAAAATTACGGAGCTTTGCTAGCACCTTCACATTCCATAGCTTCTTCCATTGCTGCATATTACTTGCAATGTCATAGTTCCCCGGAACTTCATATAGCCAATTTTCTCGGACTCTCTTCGTTTCCATTAGAAATCTTATTTTGACCTTGTCTTCAGCAGCAACTTTTTTTAGTAACTCTTCAGTAGCAGCTCTGCGTTGGGCTCATGTATCGGGCGGAATTAGGGGGCCTTAACTGGTTGTTTGTTGGGCTGACAATCCGTCCACGTTTCAGTAGAAAGTCATGAGGGGCCAAAACCGAGAAACACCAGAAATCATGTTTCGGTTACTGGACACACCACTTGGTGCGCTCGCATGCCAAGAAAACGACCCGTGTAAGAGCCTGGTAAGGGGTAACCCTTGGATAGTTGGTTGAGAAAAACCCTATATGCCGCACATTGCAGCAAAGAGTCGTGCTTTCACATAGGGGATTAAGCCGAGTGAGAGAGACGAGTCAGACCATTTCAAACGTGATACATAGTGGGAGCCAACCGGTTTTCAGAAACTTCTAGAAGGTTCCTAAACCCATTTTTTCTTTTACTATTTTCTAAGGTCTTTACTACTCTTTCGGGTTTACTTTTTATTTTTGTTTTTCTCCTTTTATATTTCGGCTATTGTTTGTTTTTCTTCCTTTCCTTTTTCTTTTCCAAAAAATATTCAAGAATTCGAAATACTGTACGAAATTTAAAATAATTTTCATTTATCATACAATATTTGGAAATTTTGAAAAATTTTAACATTTGAAAATTTTGTTCATCAATTCAAAAATTGCACATGTTTTTAGAAAATAATCCAGAATTTAAAAAATGCTCCTATTTTCAAACAAAACAATTTAAAAAATGTTCGGCTTTTTGAAACATCTTTGAGGGTTTTCAAAAAATATTTGTGTTTTCAAAACTTCTCAAATTTCAAAAAAATTACTTCTTACGTTCAATTTTGTCACAAAAAAATTGTTCACAAATTCAAAAAAATATTTGCTCTTTTCAATTAAAAAAGTTCGAGTTTACATATCTCATCAAAATTCATGCCTTCGTATAAAATATTTGTACTTCCAGAAAAATCGCATTCTCATATTTCTATTTTCAAATTTTCAGAAAATGTTCCTGTTTTTCAAAAAATGTTGAGAGTCATATAATGCTCGTGTTTTAAGAAAATATTCAAGATTTTTCAAAAGAAAAGTTTCTAAAATTATTTGCAATTTTGAAAAAGTACTCACTTTTATTATAAAATGTGTTTTTGAAATTCCCAAAATTGTTTCAGATCTGTCTCTTGCCGATGGTTCTTAACGTGAAGCACTATTAATTAGTCACCAACCATCACCAAACTAAGTGGTGAGACGCGCGATTGATCCGGCCTAGCGGGATTTCTTTCATGCATTGGATTGGTATTTGATGCAGTAAGCGGCATATAGGAGCTCACCTGAAATCGCGTAGTTGCTATTTTGTTTATTGCCAAAAGAGACGCCCACTCATTTTCGGGCTTCAATACAGGCCAGCGTAACAGTGGGGAGTTCCAGAAGTTTCTTATTTGAGTCATTTTGTGTCAAACAGGTGCCGAATCGCACAAGCGAGCAAAGCGAGCAACCGAAGCATAATGCGTCATGTGGTTGCTATCTCATTTATTAACATAAGTAATGCCCGCTCCCTCCCAGGGCTTTGATTTGGTCCGACGCAACAACAGGGAGTTCCTGGTGTTTCCTACATGAGCCATTTGTGTCAAACTGGCGCCGAAACGCATAGGCGAGCTACGCGAGCAACCGAGATAGGTCAGCCCATTTATTTGTACATTTGTTGCTTGGTTTTGGAACCTTCTGGTTCTAGAATGTCCTTGTCTAAATTTTATTATTTTTTGTTTTTTTCTTGCTGTTTCTTTTACTGGTATTCTTATGTTTTTTTTTCTCTTTTCCAAAAAGTTTGTCTAAAAATGTTCAGAGATTTCTAAAAATCATTATATTTCAAAAACATGTGTTTAAAATATATTTATAAAACGAAAATTGTTCATAAATTTTAGAAATGTTTACGTATTGCAAATATATTCGTGTTTTCAAAAATGTAAAGAATTTCAAAACAAATCCAATATTCAGGCCACATTTTGAAAAAAATGTTGTGTTATCAAAAACTGTTCAGGAATATTTCAAAAATATTCTTTTTCATTATAATGTTCTTATTTAAAAAGAGTCGAAAATAAAGAAATAGAAAGCGGTTGCTACAGCAATAACGTCGCTGCAGCAACTAGGCCACTACAGAGGATTTACATGTTGCTATAGTTTCTGGTTGGACCGACTCACGGTAGAGACCCACTGTGTGTCTATGTGATATTTTGCTGTACAGTGCGTCGAATAGGAGCTCCCATTTGTTCCACCGATTTCTTCGTGTCAGGTGTTACGTGCGGTTTCTCACAAGTAGTCGGAAATCAGGTTTCGTTGGGTTTTGGTGTTCCTTCTCGTTTTTGTTGCCCCCTCTTTCTTTTTCCTTTTCCAACTAACTTTTTATTTAGGAAAATACATTTTTTTTGAGAAATACATGAAGATTTTGTAAATATATGAACGATTTATAAAATTTAATGAATACATAATTTTAAACATGTTAACGCTTTTCTAACTAGATAAAAGTTTTATAAAATGCGCCAAACACTTAAACAAATTAATGAACATGCTAAAAAATACATTGACATTTATTTCAATATTTACATACATACATACATACAGTAAATAAATAATATGAACACTTTTTAAGATTACTTGAACGTCCTTAAAAAATACATGAGCTTGTTTTCACATACCGTGAACGTTTTTAAAAAAACTTTAAACCCATTTTTAATAGCATGAACTTATTTAAAAAGTGATGAACCAGTTTTGAATTACATAAAAAAATCAGTTCTGGTGAAAATTTTATAAATGCACAAATACCTATTAAATTTCAAATAAAGTATTAAAATTATATAAAATTTTATACTTGACTAAAAATGAAACAAAGAAAAATAATGTTATGCATGTCTCATTATTGTTTTGTTCCCTCCAGGTCCAGGAGCTGGCGCGACCTTCAGGCTCCCTAGAGGCGATATATAGACAAGCTCCCAGAAACCATGGTATGTGGTACTTACGTCCTCCCGTGATGCACCCCCCATGGAGCTTGTTTTTCTTTACAAAAACAGAGTAAGCATGTACACCAGGGGAAAATGGCGTTGCAAAAGCTCGTATTAGGCTGGTCGTAATGGTAGTATCATAGTTAGTATCATGCATGCCAATTAGACTATTTTGCTGAGGTGACATAAAATTAAATGAAGAAAGAGAATGTTGAGTATCATATCATGATATTGTATCATATTAAATGCTATGCTAATATGTGTCATGCATGGCAATAAATAAAGTTAGCTATGATACTAGTATATGATACTGTGCATTACGGAGGTAGTATCATAGCTTAGTATCATGTGCATGATACTAAGATATGATACTACCCATTACAAGCAGCCTCATGGAAACTAGTGGGTTGGCTTATTTCATATCTCAGAATCAGCACGAGTTGGTCCCGTGCACCTTGAGTAGGAGGTTGATGATGTGTTCAATGGAAATTAATGACCAATCAAAAATAGTCGACGACTTCAACATGTAAAGCTCAATTAATGGGAGCAACTCTAACCTCCATGAAAGGCAATTGGAAAGCCATCCACGCAATGTAAAATGTAAAATTCTTCGGTTGGCTTCCAATATAAAATAGAGTGTGGACCGTTATCCGTCTTAAAAAGTGAGGGTGGCCAAATTGTGGCCTATGCCATCCATGCAAGAGTTGGCCTCATATTATTTTTAAGAAAATACCGGTACACCTTGAGGGTGTGGAGACATTCCTCATTATGATCACCATGGACCACTTGGAATAAATAAAATGCATACTTTCTTTTCCTGGAAGAGGTGAACGCCTATGCCCTTCATATTGTCGGCCATCAAGAACGTGGCCAGTGTTTGGGTTATTACGGTTGTGAAACACTTGAGTAAGATCATGGGGGCAAGAAGGGGGCATTTTTTTTTTGTCTTTGTTTCCTCTTATGAATAAAATTGTTGTCATTACTATGTTTTGCCTCCATTTTAGAAAGAAATAAACAGTGTGAGTCCTCTAACGGTTTGCCTCATACTAGGTGATGTGGTCTAACTTAGGCACCACCAAAAAAAACTTAGGCACCACCAAGGATTGCGCGGCCCTAGGAACATCAATATATGTGCAAGTTTCTAACTCAGGCCGGATACAGTCGATATATCGGTATTGGCGCTCTACGTTGCAAATATATCATATACTTTAGTAAAATATTGTTTCACGTGTACCATCTGATATGGCCAATATTACATGATATGTTGACTAACATAGACCGATATGTAGATGGCAATGATTCTTTCCAAAATTTTGTTCAGAAATATTATGTATTTACAACTTTATAAAATTCTCAAAGGCACGCATAATGTTTTGTAGATACACATATACAGTGTACTTCTTTTATAGTAGAGTAATGATTTCACGGGTCCTTATTAAAGTTTATTTCTTAATAATCTATTTAATAAAGTTGAAGTAATCTATTTTTCGTGTTGAGGCATTGACGTCGTACTATTTTTTTACTAAAAAAGGTTGGTTGAGCAAGAATAATATATCTACGCATTGTATGATATATTATCTACACATTGTATGATATATTATCATGTTTTCACCAACCGATGGCGAAGCCAAACCGATACACAGGCGATATGTCAGAGTAAAACCTCGTATGAGTGACGCCGTGTCTCAAAAGGGCCAAGGGAACAATATTTTGCACAAAAACCAAATATATTGAAAAAACGCGTGTTATACGAGTGCCCAGAGCCCCAGAGCAGTGTCCGGCCAAGAACTGAATAGCAGCGACAGCGGATGCAGCACGGACCTCCAGGCAACAAAGTAGCTAGCCAGGCGGAGGCGGCCAAGCCGCTGCGCCGGCACGGGACGGGCCGAGGCCAGAGGGGGACCGAGACAGGCGTGCGTGCGCGCGCGTGAGCGTAAAGGCTACCGGCTGTGCGTCGGATCAACCTGTGGAACATCTGGGATCAACACAGCGCAAGTGCTCTTGCAGATATCATAGTAGTATGCGCTTGCACAGGGATTGGGAATTTTTTTTGATCAAATCAGAGAGCTTTAGACTAGTAATAACTTAGACTAGTACAGTGAAATGTACTCCAGTAGTAATGGTGTTATGCAACACTTATATAGTGGGGAGTTTTGTCAACCCAACTTTCAGTCACCGCCAGATATGTTACTAGTCTATATTACTACCTATATAGTGGAGATTAATGGTGTCATGCAGCAATTTATTTATTGAGTTGTAGACTCATCTTGTCTTTAGTGTGTGTGATGTTTCTCATAGTGTGAGTAATGGAAGTATCTAAGTAGCAATTTTGATAAGGCTGGTCGTAATGGGAGTATCATAGGTAGTATCATGCATGCCAACTAAGAAATTTTGATGAGGTGGCATATAATTAAATGAAGAAAGAGATACTTGAGTATCATATTAAATGATGTGCTACTTTGTGTCATGCATGACAATAAATGTAGTCATATATGATACCAACATATGATACCATGCATTACGGATGTAGTATCATACACTAGTGATACTAGTATATGATACTCCCCATTACAAGCAACCTAAGGTGACATAGAATTAAATGAAGAAAGAGAGAGTT
Source organism: Triticum dicoccoides (assembly GCF_002162155.2). Classification (NCBI taxonomy): domain Eukaryota; kingdom Viridiplantae; phylum Streptophyta; class Magnoliopsida; order Poales; family Poaceae; genus Triticum; species Triticum dicoccoides. The sequence goes on from NC_041380.1 coordinate 514,685,348, forward strand.
GAGTATCATATTATGATACCGTATCATAACAAATTTTATGCTACTATGTGTCATGCATGGCAATAAATGAAACCACCTATGATACTACTCTATAATACTATGCACTACAGATGTAGTATTATACACTAGTATCACATGCATGATACTAGTATATGATACTCCCCACTGTGACCAACCTAACATACCATGTTACCCACGCCCCTCTTTCCTAATTACTCACTTACTACTTCATCTATTTTATCTAGATATATGTGATGTTACCATCGATGTTACTCCCAGTATGGGTAGTCTTATTCAACAAAAGCGTTCCTCGGGCAATCAACCAACATGCTAGTTACCAGGAAACTGGGTGTTTTGTCAAGCCAACTTTCAGTCACATTCAGAGTGCAAGCATGCTTTGCACAAAGATGCGCCGGTAAGTTAGCCGACATGTTTACATGCTGAATCTCAAATAAATAAAAATAAAAAACTAGCTCTCCTATTTCTTCTAAGATAGGGGCCACAATTGAATGGAAATTGTGGCAAGTGTTCAAGAGTGTCACCAACTCCAGGCAATCCACCTCCATTATCACATGCGAGAAGCCTTGTAGTCTTGCAAAACGGACTCCTTCTGGCATTGACAAGGCTTCAACGATCAGTGAGTTTGAAATACCCATGAATGTGGTTTGCACTAGGCTCCCAAGAGTACCGCCAAGGAGCGTGGAATGTCATCTGCACCCCCTTCCATAAGCAAAATTGAGTGACCCATCGGTTGTGATCTTGATCATCCCTAGTTCCGGTAGCCGCCAGCCATGCCCGGGCAAAACCATGGGCAAGTTTTGCGGTAGCTCAAGAAGGGCAAGGGCCTCCTTGGTAGCTCTGAGAGTCGTTGTCGGTCCCCTCGCTTCTTCTCCATGCTTAATGCGATTGTGAGAGTGCCAGATCGTCCGCATAATGGTGATTATCTTTGCTCGATCTTCTTCTGCAAACCAAGTGTCACATAAAATATCGCGAGCCCAAGAGTTCGGGTGTAGACGAGGTAATCCGATGCTGAACCAAGCACAAGCTTCCTCCCCGAAGCGTTGTGCATGAGAACAATGGATGAGGGCGTGCATGAGATCTTCCTCCATTGCTAAGCAAACATTGCATTTGTCAATGACTGGAATATGACGGTGTTTTAGAGTGAACTCGTCAGGAAGAATCGGTCGTAGTACCCTTCATCAAAAAACACAAACTTTTGGGATAACTTTGAGTTTCCACAGAGCATTCCACAATTTTTGTTCATCTCCAGGTGTCGATAGCCGTCCCTTCTTCTAGATCATGCCGCTCGTTTTGAGTCACTAGAGCACGATATGCCGATTTAACAGTATAGTTGCCTGTGTTGGGGAACGTAGCAGAAATTCAAAATTTTCCTACGTGTCACCAAGATCTATCTATGGAGAGACTAGCAACGAGGGGAAGGAGAGTGCATCTACATACCCTTGTAGATCGCTAAGCGGAAGCGTTCAAGTGAACGGGGTTGATGGAGTCGTACTCGTCGTGATTCAAATCACCGATGATCTAGTGCCGAACGGACAGCACCTCCGCGTTCAACACACGTACAGCTCAACGATGTCTCCCACGCCTTGATCCAGCAAGGAGAGAGGGAGAGGTTGAGGAAGACTCCATCCAGCAGCAGCACAACGGCGTGGTGGTGATGGAGGAGCGTGGCAATCCTGCAGGGCTTCGCCAAGCACCTACGGGAGAGGAGGAGGTGTCACGGGAGGGAGGGAGGCGCCAAGGGCTCAGGTGTGGATGCCCTCCCTCCCCTCCACTATATATAGGGGCAGGGGAGAGGGGGGAGGCGCAGCCTTGCCCCTTCCTCCAAGAAAGGGGTGCGGCTAAGAAGGGGGGAGGAGTCCATCCTCCCCAAGGCACCTCGGAGGTGCCTTCCCCCTTTAGGACTCTCCCCTTTTTCCTATATCTTGGCGCATGGGCCTCTAGGGGCTGGTGCCCTTGGCCCATGTAGGCCAAGGCGCACCCCCTACAGCCCATGTGGCCCCCCGGGGCAGGTGGCCCCACCCGGTGGGCCCCCGGGACCCTTCCGGTGGTCCCGGTACAATACCGATGACCCCGAAACTTGTCCCGATGGCCGAAACAGGACTTCCTATATATAAATCTTTACCTCCGGACCATTCCGGAACTCCTCGCGACGTCCGGGATCTCATCCGGGACTCCGAACAACATTCGGTAACCACATACAAACTTCCTTTATAACCCTAGCGTCATCGAACCTTAAGTGTGTAGACCCTACGGGTTCGGGAGACATGTAGTCATGACCGAGATGTTCTCCGGTCAATAACCAACAACGGGATCTGGATACCCATGTTGGCTCCCACATGTTCCACGATGATCTCATCGGATGAACCACGATGTCAAGGACTCAATCAATCCCGTATACAATTCCCTTTGTCTAGCGGTATGGTACTTGCCCGAGATTCGATCGTCGGTATACCGATACCTTGTTCAATCTCGTTACCGGCAAGTCTCTTTACTCGTTCCGTAACACATCATCCCGTGATCAACCCCTTGGTCACATTGTGCACATTATGATGATGTCCTACCGAGTGGGCCCAGAGATACCTCTCCGTTTACACGGAGTGACAAATCCCAATCTCGATTCGTGCCAACCCAACAGACACTTTCAGAGATACCCGTAGTGTACCTTTATAGCCACCCAGTTACGTTGTGACGTTTGGTACACCCAAAGCACTCCTACGGTATCCGGGAGTTGCACAATCTCATGGTCTAAGGAAATGATACTTGACATTAGAAAAGCTTTAGCATACGAACTACATGATCTTGTGCTAGGCTTAGGATTGGGTCTTGTCCATCACATCATTCTCCTAATGATGTGATCCCGTTATCAACGACATCCAATGTCCATGGTCAGGAAACCGTAACCATCTATTGATTAACGAGCTAGTCAACTAGAGGCTTACTAGGGACATGGTGTTGTCTATGTATCCACACATGTATCTGAGTTTCCTATCAATACAATTCTAGCATGGATAATAAATGATTATCATGAACAAGGAAATATAATAATAATCAATTTATTATTGCCTCTAGGGCATATTTCCAACAGTCTCCCACTTGCACTAGAGTCAATAATCTAGTTCATATCGATATGTGATTAACACTCAAGGTCACATCCCCATGTGACTAACACCCAAAGAGTTTACTAGAGTCAATAATCTAGCTCACATTTACCATGTGATTAACACTCGATGAGTTCTGGGTTTGATCATGTTATGCTTGTGAGAGAGGTTATAGTCAACGGGTCTGAACCTTTCAGATCCGTGTGTGCTTTACAAATCTCTATGTCATCTCCTAGATGCAGCTACCACGTTCTATTTGGAGCTATTCCAAATAACTGTTCTACTTGGAGCTATTCTAAATTGTTGCTCCATTATACGTATCCGGTATCTCTACTCAGAGCTATCCGGATAGGTGTTAAGCTTGCATCGACGTAACCCTTTACGACGAACCCCTTTACCACCTCCATAATCGAGAAAATTCCTTAGTCCACTAGTTACTAAGGATAACTTTGACCGCTGTCCCGTGATCCATTCTTGGATCACTCTTGTACCCCTTGACTGACTCATGGTAAAGCACACTTCAGGTGCGGTACACAGCATAGCATACTGTAGAGCCTATGTCTTAAGCATAGGGGACGACCTTCGTTCCTTTCTCTCTATTCTGCCATGGTCGAGCTTTAAGTCTTAACTTCATACCTTACAACTCAGGCAAGAACTCCTTCTTTGACTGATCCATCTTGAACACCTTCAAGATCACGTCAAGGCATGTGCTCATTTGAAAGTACTATTAAGCGTTTTGATCTATCCTTATAGATCTTGATGCTCAATGTTCAAGTAGCTTAATCCAGGCTTTCCATTGAAAAACACTTTCCAAATAACCTTATATGCTTTCCAGAAATTCTACGTCATTTCTGATCATTAATATGTCAACAACATATACTCATCAGAAATTCTATAGTGCCCCCACTCACTTCTTTGGAAATACAAGTTTCTCATAAACTTTGTATACACCCAAAATCTTTGATCATCATCAAAGCATACATTCCAACTCCGAGATGCTCACTCCAGTCCTCAGAAGGATTGCTGGAGCTTTGCATACTTATTAGCATATTTCAGGATAGACAAAACCTTCCGGTTGTATCACATACAACCTTTCCTCAAGAATCGTCGAGGAAACAATGTTTTGACATCCTATCTGCAAGATTTCATAAATAATGCAGTAATTGCTAATATAATTCCAACAGACTCTTAGCATCGCTACGAGTGAGAAAGTCTCATCGTAGTCAACTCCTTGAACTTGTCGAAAAACATCTTAACGACAAGTCGAGCTTTCTCAATGGTGACACTTACCATCATTGTCTGTCTTCCTTTCAAAATCCATCTGCACTCAACAGCCTTACGACCATCAAGTAGTTCTTCCAAAGTCTACACTTTGTTTTCATATATGGATCCTTTCTCGGATTACATGGCCTCGAGCCATTTATCGGAATCCGGGCCCACCATCGCTTCTCCATAGCTCGTAGGTTCATTGTTGTCTAGCAACATGACTTCCAAGACAGGATTACGTACCACTCTGAAGTAGTACGCATCCTTGTCATCCCACGAGGTTTGGTAGTGACTCGATCCGAAGTTTCATGATCACTATCATAAGCTTCCACTTCAGTTGGTGTACGTGCCACAGGAACAACTTCCTGTGCCCTGCTACACACTTGTTGAAGTGACGGTTCAATAACCTCATCAAGTCTCCACCATCCTCCCACTCAATTCTTTCGAGAGAAACTTTTCCTCGAGAAAGGACCTGATTCTAGAAACAATCCCTTATTGCTTTCGAATCTGAGACAGGAGGTATACCCAACTGTTTTGGGTGTCCTATGAAGATGCATTTATCCGCTTCGGGTTCGAGCTTATCAACCTGAAACTTTTTCATATAAGCGTCGCAGCCCCAAACTTTTAAGAAACGGCAACTTAGGTTTCTCCAAACCATAGTTCATATGGTGTCGTCTCAACGAAATTATGTGGTGCCCTATTTAAAGTGAATGTGGTTGTCTCTAATGCCTAACCCATGAACGATAGTGGTAACTCGATAAGAGACATCATGGTATGCACCATATCCAATAGGGTGCAACTATGACGTTTGGACACACCATCACACTATGGTGTTCCAGGCTGTATTAGTTGTGAAACAATTTCCACAATGTCTTAATTCTGTGCCAAACTCGTAATTCAGATATTCATCTCTATGATCATATCATAGATATTTTATCCTCTTGTCACGACGATCTTTCAACTTCACCCTGAAATTACTTGAACCTTTCAATAATTCAGACTCGTGATTCATCAAGTAAATGTACTCAACATCCACTCAAATTATCTGTGAAGTAAGAACATAACAATATCCACTACATGCCTCAGCACTCATTGGACTGTACACATCAAAATGTATTACTTCCAACAAGTTGCTATCTTGTTCCATCTTACTGAAAACGAGGCTTTTCAGTCATCTTGCCCGTGTGGTATGATTTGCATGTCCCAAGTGATTCAAAATCAAGTGAGTCAAAACGGTCCATTTGCATGGAGTTTCTTCATGCATATACACCAATAGACATGGTTCGCATGTCTCAAACTTTTCAAAACGAGTGAGCCCAAAGATCCATCAATATGGAGCTTCTTCATGCGTTTTATACCGATATGACTTACGTGGCAGTGCCACAAGTAGGTGGTACTATCATTACTATCTTTTGGCATGAACATGTGTATCACTACGATCGAGATTTAATAAACCATGCATTTTAGGTGTAAGACCATTGAAGGTATTATTCAAATAAACAGAGTAACCATTATTCTCCTTAAATGAATAACCGTATTGCGACAGACGTAATCCAATCATGTCTATGCTCAACGCAAACACCAAATAACAATTTTTAGGTTTAACACCAATCTCTTTGGTAGAGGGAGCGTGCGATGCTTGATCATATCAAGCTTGGAAAAACTTCCAACACATATCATCAGCTCACCTTTAGCTAGTCTCCGTTTATTCCGTAGCCTTTTGTTTCGAGTTACTAACACTTAGCAACCGAACCGGTATCTAATACCCTGGTGCTACTAGGAGTACTAGCAAAGTACACATTAACACAATGTATATCCAATATACTTCTATCGACCTTGCCAGCCTTCTTATCTACCAAGTATCTAGGGTAATTCTGCTCTAGTGGTTGTTCCCCTTATTACAGAAGCACTTAGTCTCGGGTTTGGGTTTTACCTTGGGTTTCTTCACTAGAGCAGCAGCTGATTTGCCGTTTCATGAAGTATCCCTTCTTGCCCTTGCCCTTCTTGAAACTAGTGGTTTCACCAACCATCAACAATTGATGCTCCTTCTTGATTTCTACTTTCGCGGTGTCAAACATCGCGAATACCTCAAGGATCATCATATCTATCCCTGATATGTTATAGTTCATCACGAAGCTCTAACAGCTTGGTGGCAATGACTTTGGAGAACCATCACTGTCTTATCTGGAAGATCAACTCCCACTCGATTCAAATGATTGTTGTACTCAGACAATCTGAGCACAAGCTCAACAATTGAGCTTTTCTCCTTAGTTTGCAGGTTAAGAAAGTCATCGGAGGTCTTATACCTCTTGACATGGGCACGAGCCTGAAATCCCAATTTCAGCCCTCAAAACATCTCATATGTTTCGCGACGTTTCAAAAAATGTCTTTGGTGCCTCAACTCTAAACCGTTTAACTGAACTATCACGTAGTTATCAAAACGTGTATGTCAGATGTTCGCAACAACCACAGACAACATTCGAGGTTCAGCACACTGAGCGGTGCATTAAGGACATAAGCCTTCTATGAAGCAATGAGGACAATCCTCAGTTTACGGACCTAGTCTGCATAATTGCTACTATCAACTTTCAACTAATTTTTCTCTAGGAACATATCTAAACAGTAGAACTATAGCGTGAGCTACGACATAATTTGCAAAATCCTTTTGACTATGTTCAGGATAATTAAGTTCATCTTATGAACTCCCACTCAGATAGACATCCCTCTAGTCATCTAAGTGATTACATGATCCGAGTCAAACTAGGCCGTGTCCGATCATCACGTGAGACGGACTAGTCATCACCGGTGAACATCTTCATGTTGATCGTATCTTCTATACGACTCATGCTCGACCTTTCGGTCTCCGTGTTCCGAGGCCATGTCTGTACATGCTAGGCTCGTCAAGTTAACCCTAAGTGTTTCGCGTGTGTAAATCTGTCTTACACCCGTTGTATGTGAACGTTAGAATCTAACACCCGATCATCACGTGGTGCTTCGAAACACGAACTGTCGCAACGGTGCACAGTTAGGGGAGAACACTTCTTGAAATTTTTGTAAGGGATCATCTTATTTACTACCGTCGTTCTAAGCAAATAAGATGTATAAACATGATAAACATCACATGCAATCAAATAGTGACATGATATGGCCATCATCACTTTGCTCCTTTTGATCTCCATCTTCGGGGCTCCATGATCATCATCGTCACCGGCATGACACCATGATCTCCATCATCGTGTCTTCATGAAGTTGCCTCGCCAACTATTACTTCTACTACTATGGCTAACGGTTAGCAATAAAGTAAAGTAATTACATGACGTTTAAGTTGACACGCAGGTCACAAATAAATAAAGACAACTCCTATGGCTCCTGCCGGTTGTCATACTCATCGACATGCAAGTCGTGATTCCTATTACAAGAACATGATCAATCTCATACATCACATATATCATTCATCACATCCTTTTTGGCCATATCACATCACATAGCATACCCTGCAAAAACAAGTTAGACGTCCTCTAATTGTTGTTTGCATGTTTTACGTGGCTGCTATGGGTTTCTAGCAAGAACGTTTCTTACCTACGCATGAACCACAACATGATATGCCAATTGCTATTTACCCTTCATAAGGACCCTTTTCATCGAATCCGATCCGACTAAAGTAGGAGAGACAGACACCCGCTAGCCACCTTATGCAACTAGTGCATGTCAGTCGGTGGAACCTGTCTCACGTAAGAGTACGTGTAAGGTCGGTCCGGGCCGCTTCATCCCACGATGCCGCCGAATCAAGATAAGACTAGTAACGGCAAGCATATTGAACAAAATCAACGCCCACAACTACTTTGTGTTCTACTCGTGCATAGAAACTACGCATAGACCTAGCTCATGATGCCACTGTTGGGGAACGTAGAAGAAATTCAAAAAAATTTCCTATGTATCACCAAGATCTATCTATGGAGAGACCAGCAACGAGTAGAAGGAGAGTGCATCTACATACCCTTGTAGATCGCTAAGCGGAAGCGTTCAAGTGAACGGGGTTGATGGAGTCGTACTCGTCGTGATTCAGATCACCGATGATCCTAGTGCCGAACGGACGGCACCTCCGCGTTCAACACACGTACAGCTCGACGATGTCTCCCACGCCTTGATCCAGCAAGGAGAGAGGGAGAGGTTGAGGAAGACTCCATCCAGCAGCAGCACAACGGCGTGGTGGTGATGGAGGAGCGTGGCAATCCTGCAGGGCTTCGCCAAGCACCTACGGGAGAGGAGGAGGTGTCACGGGAGGGAGGGAGGCGCCAAGGGCTCAGGTATGGATGCCCTCCCTCCCCTCCACTATATATAGGGGCAGGGGAGAGGGGGGAGGCGCAGCCTTGCCCCTTCCTCCAAGGAAAGGGTGCGGCTAAGAGGGCGGGAGGAGTCCATCCTCCCCAAGGCACCTCGGAGGTGCCTTCCCCCTTTAGGACTCTCCCCTTTTTCCTATATCTTGGCGCATGGGCCTCTAGGGGCTGTTGCCCTTGGCCCATGTAGGCCAAGGCGCACCCCCTACAGCCCATGTGGCCCCCCGGGGCAGGTGGCCCCACCCGGTGGGCCCCCGGGACCCTTCCGGTGGTCCCGGTACAATACCGATGACCCCGAAACTTGTCCCGATGGCCGAAACAGGACTTCCTATATATAAATCTTTACCTCCGGACCATTCCGGAACTCCTCGTGACGTCCGAGATCTCATCAGGGACTCCGAACAACATTCAGTAACCACATACAAGCTTCCTTTATAACCCTAGCGTCATCGAACCTTAAGTGTGTAGACCCTACGGGTTCGGGAGACATGCAGACATGACCGAGACGTTCTCCGGTCAATAACCAACAGCGGGATCTGGATACCCATGTTGGCTCCCACATGTTCCACGATGATCTCATCGGATGAACCACGATGTCAAGGACTCAATCAATCCCGTATACAATTCCCTTTGTCTAGCGGTATGGTACTTGCCCGAGATTCGATCGTCGGTATACCGATACCTTGTTCAATCTCGTTACCGGCAAGTCTCTTTACTCGTTCCGTAACACATCATCCCGTGATCAACCCCTTGGTCACATTGTGCACATTATGATGATGTCCTACCGAGTGGGCCCAGAGATACCTCTCCGTTTACACGGAGTGACAAATCCCAATCTCGATTCGTGCCAACCCAACAGACACTTTCAGAGATACCCGTAGTGTACCTTTATAGCCACCCAGTTACGTTGTGACGTTTGGCACACCCAAAGCACTCCTACGGTATCCGGGAGTTGCACAATCTCATGGTATAAGGAAATGATACTTGACATTAGAAAAGCTTTAGCATACGAACTACATGATCTTGTGCTAGGCTTAGGATTGGGTCTTGTCCATCACATCATTCTCCTAATGATGTGATCCCGTTATCAACGACATCCAATGTCCATGGTCAGGAAACCGTAACCATCTATTGATTAACGAGCTAGTCAACTAGAGGCTTACTAGGGACATGGTGTTGTCTATGTATCCACACATGTATCTGAGTTTCCTATCAATACAATTCTAGCATGGATAATAAACGATTATCATGAACAAGGAAATATAATAATAATCAATTTATTATTGCCTCTAGGGCATATTTCCAACAGCCTGATCTCTCAAAGGACCAAGCATAGAAGTCAGCACCACCCCCTCGCCTAATGGGTATATTAAGGATCGCCTCCGCGTCCGGGGTAATGAAAGTTGATCAAACTAGCTCCGGCTGCCACGACCAATTGTCGGAATCAGTGAGGTCCGAAACATATTGGATAGTGGTGCTCGGTGGCTTCATCATAGGGGACAAAGAAATTGTCCCAGGAATCCACTTGTCTGCCCAAGCATCGATGGAAGTCCCGTGTCCCACTCTTTTAATCAAGCCCACCTTCAGAGCTTCTGTGCCAGCTACGACCGCCCTCCAAGTTGTAGTAGCAGACTTAGGGACGATTGCATGCATAAAATCCATCTCAAGGAGGTAGCGGCCCTTTAAAACTCTTGCACATAGAGAATTCAGATTAGTTAAAAACCTTCACCCGTGCTTCCCAAGTAGTGCAATATTAAATTGATGGGGTTCTCGAAAGCCCATGCCACAGAAATATTTAGCCATAGGTAAAGTCAGACTTACAAACTTTCTTTGTGAGAAGAAAGGTACTCATCGAGTACGTGGGAATTGCCTGAACCATTGACTTTAGTAAGGTTTCATGTCCTGTACATGCCAGCAGCTTCTTAGACCACCCCTGCATCTTGCCATGGGCCCTCTCCCCGATATGATCAAAGGTACCGCTTGTAATACGACCAACAACTCTGGGCAACCCCAAATAACGTTTGTTGAACGCCTCCACTGAAATGTTTAGGGTGTCTTTCAGATGTTGCCTCAACTGAGCAGGTGTGTTTGAACTGAAGTAAACTGAAGTCTTATTACGACTAACACACTCCTCGAAGGTTCTCCATAAATTCTAAGAATCTCATTCAGTCTTACAACACTCTGATTTGTCACACTGATGAAGATGAAACTATCAACTGCAAATAGTAGGTGTGTGACCCAGGGTGACCTGCAACTGACCCTTATACCTCTGTCAATATGCCTGCTAATATGAAACTTTAGCAGGGAAGAGAGGTCTTCTGCACATATCAAGAATAGATACAGCGACATCGGATCACCTTGCCTAAATCCATGAGAGGGTGTGAAAAAGGAAGTAATTCTCCATTGACTTGAAGAGAGAACCGCACTGAAGATACACATTTCATGATCAACCGAACAAAGACCATGCTAAAACCTAGTCTTATGAGAATGACCTCCAAAAAATGCCACTCTACTCTATCGCAGGCCTTCATCATGTCTAGTTTGACAGCACAAGCGGAATTCTTCCCTTTCTTCCGCCTTTTGATAGTGTGCACACTTTCATATGCCAGACATTGTTAGTTAACATGCGTCCAGGAATGAATGCACTCCGTGTTGGAAATATGCCCTAGAGGCAATAATAAAATGGTTATTATTATATTTCTTTGTTCATGATAATTGTCTATTGTTCATGCTATAATTGTGTTATCCGGAAATCGTAATACATGTGTGAATACATAGACCACAACACGTCCCTAGTGAGCCTCTAGTTGACTAGCTCGTTGATCAAAAGATAGTCATGGTTTCCTGACTATGGACATTGGATGTCATTGATAACGGGATCACATCATTAGGAGAATGATGTGATGGAAAAGACCCAATCCTAAGCATAGCTCAAAGATCGTGTAGTTCGTTTGCTATAGCTTTTCCGAATGTCAAGTATAATTTCCTTAGACCATGAGATTGTGCAACTTCCGGATACCGTAGGAGTGCTTTGGGTGTGCCAAACGTCACAACATAACTGGGTGACTACAAAGGTACACTACAGGTATCTCTGAAAGTGTCTGTTGGGTTGGCACGAATCGAGACTGGGATTTGTCACTCCGTATGACGGAGAGGTATCTCTGGGCCCTCGGTAATGCATCATCATAATGAGCTCAATGTGACCAAGTGGTTGATCACGGGATCATGCATTACGGTACGAGTAAAGTGACTTGCCGGTAACGAGATTGAACGAGGTATTGGGATACCGACGATCGAGTCTCGAGCAAGTAACGTACCGATTGACAAAGGGAATTGTATACGGGATTGATTGAATCCTCGACATCGTGGTTCATCCGATGAGATCATCGAGGAGCATGTGGGAGCCAACATGGGTATCCAGATCCCGCTGTTGGTTATTGACCGGAGAGTCGTCTCGGTCATGTCTGCGTGTCTCCCGAACCCGTAGGGTCTACACACTTAAGGTTCGGTGACGCTAGGGTTGTTGAGATATTAGTATACGGTAACCCGAAAGTTGTTCGGAGTCCTGGATGAGATCCCGGACGTCACGAGGAGTTCCGGAATGGTCCGGAGGTGAAGATTTATATATAGGAAGTTAAGTTTCGGCCATACGGGGGTAATCGGTATTGTACCGGGACCACCGGAAGGGTCCCGGGGGTCCACTGGGTGGGGCCACCTATCCCGGAGGGCCCCATGGGCTGAAGTGGGAGGGGAACCAGCCCCTAGTGGGCTGGTGCGTCCCCCTTGGGCCTCCCCCTGCGCCTAGTGTTGGAAACCCTAGGGGTGGGGGCGCCCCACTTGGCTTGGGGGGCACTCCACCCCCCTTGGCCGCCGCCCCCCTTAGAGATTGCATCTCCTAGGGTCGGTGCCCCCCCTTGGGGTTCTATATATAGTGGGGGGAGAGGGCAGCCGCACCCTAGCCCCTGGCGCCTCCCTCTCCCTCCCGTGACACTTCTCCTTCTCCCTGAGCTTGGCGAAGCCCTGCCGGGATCACCGTTGCTTCCACCACCACGCCGTCGTGCTGCTGGATCTCCTTCAACCTCTCCTGCCCCCTTGGTGGATCAAGAAGGAGGAGACGTCTTCCCAACCGTATGTGTGTTGAACACGGAGGTGCCGTCCGTTTGGCGCTAGGTCATCGGTGATTTGGATCACGACGAGTACGACTCCATCAACCCCGCCCTCTTGAACGCTTCCGCTCGCGATTTATAAGGGTATGTAGATGCACTCCCCTTTCCCTTGTTGCTAGATAACTCCATAGATTTATCTTGGTGATGCGTAGAAAATTTTAAATTCTGCTACGTTCCCCAACAGTGGCATCATGAGCTAGGTCTATGCGTAGTTTCTATGCACGAGTAGAACACAAAGCAGTTGTGGGCGTCGATATTGTCAATTTACTTGCGGTTACTAGTCTTATCTTGATTCAGCGGCATTGTGGGATGAAGCGGCCCGGACCGACCTTACACGTACGCTTACGTGAGACTGGTTTCACCAACTGACATGCACTAGTTGCATAAGGTGGCTAGCGGGTGTCTGTCTCTCCCACTTTAGTCAGATCAGATTCGATGAAAAGGGTCCTTATGAAGGGTAAATAGAAATTGGAATATCACGTTGTGGTTTTGGCGTAGGTAAGAAACGTTCTTGCTAGAAACCTATAGCAGCCACGTAAAAAACTTGTAACAACAATTAGAGGACGTCTAACTTGTTTTTGCAGCATGTGTCGTGTGATGTGATATGGCCAAAAGGATGTGATGAATGATATATGTGATGTATGAGATTGATCATGTTCTTGTAATAGGAATCACGACTTGCATGTCGATGAGTATGACAACCGGCAGGAGCCATAGGAGTTGTCTTAATTTATTTATGACCTGCGTGTCAACATAAACGTCATGTAATTACTTTACTTTATTGCTAAAGCGTTAGCCATAGTAGTAGAAGTAATAGATGACGAGACAACTTCAAGAAGACACGATGATGGGTATCATGATGATGGAGATCATGGTGTCATGCCGGTGACAACGATGATCATGGAGCCCCGAAAATGGAGATGAAAAGGAGCAAATGATATTGGCCATATCATGTCACTATTTGATTGCATGTGATGTTTATCATGTTTTGCATATTATTTTCTTAGAACGACGGTAGCTTAAATAAGATGATCCCTCGTAATAATTTCAAGAAGGTGTTCCCCCTAACTGTGCACCGTTGCGAAGGTTAGTTGTTTCGAAGCACCACGTGATGATCGGGTGTGATAGATTCTAACGTTCGAATACAACGGGTGTAAGCCAGATTTACACACGCAATACACTTAGGTTGACTTGATGAGCCTAGCATGTACATACATGGTCTCGGAACACGGAAGACCGAAAGGTCGAGCATGAGTCGTATAGAAGATACGATCAACATGAAGATGTTCACCGATGTTGGCTAGTCCGTCTCACGTGATGATCGGACACGACCTAGTTGACTCGGATCATATTTCACTTAGATGACTAGAGGGATGTTTATCTGAGTGAGAGTTCATTGAATAATTTGATTAGATGAACTTAATTATCATGAACTTAGTCTAAAATCTTTACAATGTGTCTTGTAGATCAAATGGCCCACGCTAATGTTGCCCTCAACTTCAACGCGTTCCTAGAGAAAACCAAGCTGAAAGATGATGGCAGCAACTATACAGACTGGGTCCGGAACCTGAGGATCATCCTCATAGCTGTCAAGAAAGATTATGTCCTAGAAGCACCGCTAGGTGACGCACCCATCCCAGAGAACGAAGACGTTATGAACGCTTGGCAGTCACGTGCTGATGATTACTCCCTCGTTCAGTGCGGCATGCTTTACAGCTTAGAACCGGGGCTCCAAAAGAGTTTTGAGCAACACGGAGCATATGAGATGTTCGAAGAGCTGAAAATGGTTTTCCAAGCTCATGCCCAGGTTGAGAGATATGAAGTCTCCGACAAGTTCTTCAATTGTAAGATGGAGGAAAACAGTTCTGTCAGTGAGCACACACTCAAAATGTCTGGGTTGCATAACCGCTTGACTCAGCTGGGAGTTAATCTCCCGGATGACGCGGTCATTGACAGAATCCTTCAGTCGCTTCCACTGAGCTACAAGAGCTTTGTGATGAACTTCAATATGCAGGTGATGGAAAAGACCATTCCTGAGGTATATTCAATGCTGAAATCAGCAGAGGTGGAGATAAAAAAGGAACATCAAGTGTTGATGGTTAATAAAACCACTAAGTTTAAGAAAGGCAAGGGTAAGAAGAACTTCAAGAAGGACGGCAAGGGAGTTGCCGCGCCCGGTAAGCAAGCTACTGGGAAGAAGTCAAAGAATGGACCCAAGCCTGAGACTGAGTGTTTTTATTGCAAGGGAAGTGGTCACTGAAAGCGGAACTGCCCCAAATACTTAGCGGACAAGAAGGCTGGCAACACTAAAGGTATATGTGATATACATGTAATTGATGTGTACCTTACCAGTACTCGTACTAGCTCCTGGGTATTTGATACCGGCGCGGTTGCTCACATTTGTAACTCAAAGCAGGAGTTGCGGAATAAGCGGAGACTGGCGAAGGACGAGGTGACGATGCGCGTCAGGAATGGTTCCAAGGTCGATGTGATCGCCGTCGGCACGCTGCCTCTACATTTACCTACGTGATTAGTTTTAAACCTCAATAATTGTTATTTAGTGCCAGCTTTGAGCATGAACATTGTATCAGGATCTCGTTTAATTCGAGATGGCTACTCATTTAAATCCAAGAATAATGGTTGTTCTATTTATATGAGAGATATGTTTTATGGTCATGCTCCACTGGTGAATGGTTTATTCTTAATGAATCTCGAGCGTAATGTTACACATATTCATAGTGTGAATACCAAAAGATGTAAGGTTGATAATGATAGTCCCACATATTTGTGGCACTGCCGCCTTGGTCACATAGGTGTCAAACGCAAGAAGAAGCTCCATGCAGATGGACTTTTGGAGTCTCTTGATTACGAATCATTTGACACGTGTGAACCATGCCTCATGGGTAAAATGACCAAGACTCCGTTCTCAGGAACAATGGAGCGAGCAACCAACTTATTGGAAATCATACATACTGATGTGTGCGGTCCAATGAGTGTTGAGGCTCACGGTGGCTATCGTTATGTTCTCACTCTCACTGATGACTTGAGTAGATATGGGTATGTCTACTTAATGAAACACAAGTATGAGACCTTTGAAAAGTTCAAGGAATTTCAGAGTGAGGTTGAGAATCAACGTGACAGAAAAATCAAGTTCTTGCAATCAAATCGTGGGGGAGAATACTTGAGTCACGAACTTGGCACACACTTAAGGAAATGTGGAATAGTTTCACAACTCACGCCGCCTGGAACACCTCAGCGTAATGGTGTGTCCGAACATCGTAATCGCACTCTATTGGATATTGTGCGATCTATAATGTCTCTTACCGATCTACCGCTGTCATTTTGGGGCTATGCTTTAGAGACTGCCGCATTCACTTTAAATAGGGCTCCGTCGAAATCCGTTGAGACGACACCGTATGAATTATGGTTTGGGAAGAAACCTAAGCTGTCGTTTCTAAAAGTTTGGGGATGTGATGCTTATGTCAAGAAACTTCAACCTGAAAAGCTCGAACCCAAGTCGGAAAAATGCGTCTTCATAGGATACCCTAAAGAAACTATTGGGTATACCTTCTACCTCAGATCCGAAGGCAAGATCTTTGTTGCCAAGAATGGATCCTTTCTAGAGAAAGAGTTTCTCTCGAAAGAAATAAGTGGGAGGAAAGTAGAACTTGATGAAGTACTACCTCTTGAACCGGAGAGTGGCGCAACTCAGAAAAATGTTCCTGAGGTGCTTGCACCGACTAGAGAGGAAGTTAATGATGATGATCATGAAACTTCAGATCAAGTTGCTACTGAACTTCGTAGGTCCACAAGGACACGTTCCGCACCAGAGTGGTACGACAACCCTGTCTTGGAAATCATGTTGTTAGACAACGGTGAACCTTCGAACTATGAAGAAGCGATGGCGGGCCCGGATTCCGACAAATGGCTGGAAGCCATGAAATCCGAGATAGGATCCATGTATGAAAACGAAGTATGGACTTTGACTGACTTGCCCGATGATCGGCGAGCCTAGAAAATAAATGGATCTTTAAGAAGAGGACAGACGCGGATGGTAATGTAACCATCTATAAAGCTCGGCTTGTCGCTAAGGGTTATCGACAAGTTCAAGGGGTTGACTACGATGAGACTTTCTCACCCGTAGCGAAGCTGAAGTCCATCCGAATCATGTTAGCAATTGCCGCATTCTATGATTATGAGATATGGCAAATGGACGTCAAAACGGCATTCCTTAATGGTTTCCTTAAGGAAGAATTGTATATGATGCAGCCGGAAGGTTTTGTCGATCCTAAGAATGCTGACAAGGTGTGCAAGCTCCAATGCTCGATTTATGGACTGGTGCAAGCATCTCGGAGTTGGAACATTCGTTTTGATGAGATGATCAAAGCGTTTGGGTTTACGCAGACTTATGGAGAAGCCTGCATTTACAAAAAAGTGAGTGGGAGCTATGTAGCATTTCTCATATTGTATGTGGATGACATACTGTTGATGGGAAATGATATAGAATTCTTGGAAAACATAAAGGCCTATTTGAACAAGTGTTTTTCAATGAAGGATCTTGGAGAAGCTGCTTACATATTAGGCATCAAGATCTATAGAGATAGATCGAGACGCCTCATTGGTCTTTCACAGAGTACGTACCTTGATAAGATATTGAAGAAGTTCAATATGGATCAGTCAAAGAAGGGGTTCTTGCCTGTATTGCAAGGTACGAGATTGAGCACGACTCAATGCCCGACCACGACAGAAGATAGAGAAAAGATGAGTGTCGTCCCTATGCCTCGGCCATAGGGTCTATCATGTATGCTATGCTGTGTACCAGACCTGATGTAAACCTTGCCGTAACTTTGGTAGGAAGGTACCAAAGTAATCCCGGCATGGAACACCAGACAACGGTCAAGAATATCTTGAAGTACCTGAAGAGGAATAAGGATATGTTTCTCGTTTATGGAGGTGACGAAGAGCTCGTCGTAAAGGGTTACATCGATGCTAGCTTCGACACAGATCTGGATGACTCTAAGTCACAAACCGGATACATGTATATTTTGAATGGTGGGGCAGTAAGCTGGTGCAGTTGCAAGCAAAGCGTTGTGGCGGGATCTACATGTGAAGCGGAGTACATGGCAGCCTTGGAGGCAGCACAAGAAGCAATTTGGGTGAAGGAGTTCATTACCGACCTAGGAGTCATACCCAATGCATCGGGCCCGATGACTCTCTTCTCTGACAACACTAGAGCTATTGCCCTTGCCAAGGAGCCCAGGTTTCACAGGAAGACCAGGCATATCAAGCATCACTTCAACTCCATTCATGGAAGTGTTCAAAATGGATACATAGATATTTGTAAAGTACATACGGACTTGAATGTGGCAGATCCGTTGACTAAACCTCTCCCTAGAGCAAAACATGATCAACACCAGGACTCTATGGGTGTTCGATTCATCACAATGTAACTAGACTATTGACTCTAGTGCAAGTGGGAGACTGTTGGAAATATTCCCTAGAGGCAATAATAAAATGGTTATTATTATATTTCTTTGTTCATGATAATTGTCTATTGTTCATGCTATAATTGTGTTATCCGGAAATCGTAATACATGTGTGAATACATAGACCACAACACGTCCCTAGTGAGCCTCTAGTTGACTAGCTCATTGATCAAAAGATAGTCATGGTTTCCTGACTATGGACATTGAATGTCATTGATAACGGGATCACATCATTAGGAGAATGGAATGATGGACAAGACCCAATCCTAAGCATAGCTCAAATATCGTGTAGTTCGTTTGCTATAGCTTTTCTGAATGTCAAGTATCATTTCCTTAGACCATGAGATTGTGCAACTTCCAGATACCGTAGGAGTGCTTTGGGTGTGCCAAACGTCACAACGTAACTGGGTGACTATAAAGGTACACTACGGGTATCTCCGAAAGTGTCTGTTGGGTTGGCACGAATCGAGACTGGGATTTGTCACTCCGTATGACGGAGAGGTATCTCTGGGCCCACTCGGTAATGCATCATCATAATGAGCTCAATGTGACCAAGTGGTTGATCACGGGATCATGCATTATGGTACGAGTAAAGTGACTTGCCGGTAACGAGATTGAACGAGGTATTGGGATACCGACGATCGAGTCTCGGGCAAGTAACGTACCGATTGACAAAGGGAATTGTATACGGGATTGATTGAATCCTCGACATCGTGGTTCATCCGATGAGATCATCGAGGAGCATGTGGGAGCCAACATGGGTATCCAGATCCCGCTGTTGGTTATCGACCGGAGAGTCGTCTCGGTCATGTTTGCGTGTCTCCCGAACCCGTAGGGTCTACACATTTAAGGTTCGATGACGCTAGGGTTGTTGAGATATTAGTATACGGTAACCCGAAAGTTGTTTGGAGTCCCGGATGAGATCCCGGATGTCACGAGGAGTTCCAGAATGGTCCGGAGGTGAAGATTTATATATAGGAAGTCAAGTTTCGGCCATCGGGAAAGTTTTGGGGGTAATCGGTATTGTACCGGGACCACCGGAAGGGTCCCGGGGGTCCACTGGGTGGGGCCACCTATCCCGGAGGGCCCCATGGGCTGAAGTGGGAGGGGAACCAGCCCCTAGTGGGCTGGTGCGCCCCCCTTGGGCCTCCCCCTGCGCCTAGGGTTGGAAACCCTAGGGGTGGGGGCGCCCCACTTGGCTTGGGGGGCACTCCACCCCCGTTGGCCGCCGCCCTCCTTGGAGATTGCATCTCCTAGGGCCGGCGCTCCCCCTTGGGGTCCTATATATAGTGGGGGGGAGGGAGGGCAGCCGCACCCTAGCCCCTGGCGCCTCCCTCTCCCTCCCGTGACACTTCTCCCTCTCCCTGAGCTTGGCGAAGCCCTGCCGAGATCACTGTTGCTTCCACCACCACGCCGTCGTGCTGCTGGATCTCTTTCAACCTCTCCTGCCCCCTTGCTGGATCAAGAAGGAGGAGACGTCTTCCCAACCGTACGTGTGTTGAACACGGAGGTGCCGTCCGTTTGGCGCTAGGTCATCGGAGATTTGGATCACGATGAGTACGACTCCATCAACCCCGTTCTCTTGAACGCTTCCGCTCGCGATCTACAAGGGTATGTAGATGCACTCCCCTATCCCTCATTGCTAGATAAATCCATAGATTGATCTTGGTGATGCGTAGAAAATTTTAAATTCTGCTACGTTCCCCAACACTCCGCTCTTAACTAACAACCACATCCATAATTGTTCTCATCCAATTGGCAATACATTTGGCTGCAATTTTTGTACAAGACCGAACAAAGAGCTATGGGGCGATACTGTGAAATAGACTCGGGGTGTCGTACCTTAGGTATCTAGGTCATGGAAGTATCATTCAGTCATGACTCATGATGGTAGTTCACCTCCATTCAAGAAATCCAGCACTGCTCGGGTAACATCCTCACCAATTAAACTCCAGTGTCGTTGATAGAATCCCGCAGTAAAACCGTCTACCCATGGTACTTTAGAAGGAGCCATTTGAAATAATGTTGCACGCACCTCGACCGCAGTATATGGTTTTCTAAGTTGCATGTTCATATCAAAAGATACATTAACTGGAACGTGGTTAAGAAGTTTGGTTGCATCCAAGAAACCTTGAGATTCGTATAGGTTCTGATACAATGCTTGGACCTCACTCTTATCCTCAGCTTCATCAGCACAAACAGAACCGTCCTGCCAATGCAACCCTTGAATTTTGTTCATTCGCTGCCTTTGCGCCGCTTGTGCCTGGAAGTACAGTGTTGCGGTCACCATCGCGTAACCACCGCACTCGAGAATGTTGCCACAACCAAGTTTCCTCCTGGGTGAAGGGCTTTCCCGCAACTTACATACAATAGCTTGTTCTTCCTCTGTCGGTCCACGATCGGCCAAGCGACATCTGAGCTTGTCTAGCTTCTTCGGCAATTGTCTAACCCTACTAGTTAGACATCCAAATTCCCAGGACCCCCATGGCTCTAGTGTTCGCTTCAACAGATCAAGATATTCAATGGTGCTTTGGAGCCCCAGGCCTCAGTTAGCTTGCTGCCATGTTCTCGTGACAAGCTGATCATAATCCACATGCGAAGCCCATATATTCTCGTATGAACTATTTCTTTGTTCTCGATATATTTGCTATATTCTCTTTTATTTTTGCTACAACAAAACAATGGTCAGTATCTATCGAGGGTAGATGCCTAACTCTAATATGCTAAAAGTGTTCCCGGAACTCCTCATTGGCAAAAGCTCTATCAAGCCTTGCCTTGACATTTGCTTCACCTGGCCGACGATTGTCCCAAGTGTAAGTTGTACCCGACCATCCCAAATCTTGGAATGCCACCTGATCGATGACTTCTCTGAAAGCTCTCATCTGGCTCTGTGGCCTCGTTGATATGCTGAAATGCTCACATGCATAGAGAGTTTTATTAAAATCACCCACACGCATCCAAGCCAAATGCGGCAAGGCATGCCGTGTACGCAAAAAACGCCAACTATGATGTCGATCCTCGGCTCTAGGCGCTCCATAAAAACATGTGAACCTCCACTCAAAAGAGTTTTGATCCTTGTATTTCACCATCACATCTATGTGTCCAGAACTAAAATTCTTTAACTTGACAATTACATCTCTAGTCCAAAGAAGGCCTATGCCACCACTTAGGTAAATACTGTCAACAACAAAACATCCGTCGAAGCCTAGGTGGTTATGCAAATCTTGAACTCTCTTCCCTTTAATCCTTGTTTCCATGATGAAGAGAAGAGTGGGTCCTTCTAGCTTCACAATGTTGCGAAGCTCTTGAACTGCCTCGGGGTTCCGAAGCCCCCGGCAGTTCCAACTGAGGCAACTCATTCGGCCGGGTAGGACCGATCAACAGTCTCGGCCGGATTTTATGGTGCAGGCCTCTTTTTCTCGGGATCTTTATTGTAATCATTGTCATCGTCCTGCGTTTGAAGTTGGATCCTCCAGAGCATCAGTGCTCATCGCAGCCGTAAGCAACCACTGCTTCGGCTTATACACAACTGTTGGGGCATCCTTCCTCTTGTTGCGTGACCTAGCCTTATTTTTAACTGGCAAGACCACCTCTTCCTCACCATCAGGTTTGTTCTTGGTGCTCGAGTTCCTCATTCTCTGTTTGCTACTAGGATCCGAGCTTTGTCCCCTGGATGAATTTTCATTGGTCGCTGGTTTCTTGTAATCCCCAGGAGCTCACAATTTCGGACCAAAAGGCAATTCACCCTTCTCAACCCTGGTACTCGGGGTTTGACAGTACAGTTCAGAGTGGCCGAGGCGCCCACACGAGAAACATAAATAGGGGGTCTGTTCGTATTGAATATCGCATGAGTCCACCCTCTTCCTCCTCGCTAAATCAATGAGGACCCATATTTGAAGCAGCTTATCAACCTCAACTATAACCCTAGCTCGAAGATAACCTCCATTATGGTCAAACTTTGCATTTTTTGCTCCCTTATCAATCATCTGAGCGATCGGTAAGGACCATGCATCATCCCTCAAATTGCAGGGCAGTTTGAGGACCCTAGCCCACACCTGGAGCCGGTCAAATTTGACTTCATCTGGGCGCAGAGCCGGTCCTGATATTTCGGGGCCCAGGGCGAAATTACAACCCGGGGCCCCTACTATAAAGATCAAAATAATAATCTCATTTCTTTTTAGATTCATTCCTTTACCTAACTTATTATTGTCTATTGTTCCAAAATAAAACGAAAATTGTAAATAGTGTATTCCTTTACTTAATTAGACAAATCGAATACCTGATAGAGGGCAAACATCAAGATGAAAGGTTTAAAGTTTAAAAAGCTTCATTTGAAATAATAGAAGATCATTTACGTACCCGACGGCTACGGGAGTCTGAGTGGCTTTATTATATAACCATGTTTGGATTGAAGTTATGTGTGTATAGCTGAGACCTTCTTCCATTTTTAAGTTAAATTTGCAGTCATGATAATTTGGAGAGGGAATGCAAAGAACGACAATCGAACACATAGCAGGCAACTTTTTCAATAGATAAGGCGATTGATGTTGTGTCGACAAAGTCCAGATTGAAGTAAGAAATAGAGCAACGGGCACACGAAATTAAAATTTTATACTGCATCATATACGAGACCTTCTAAGATCTGACTGCTGCTGCACCATATGAACGTGACCAACTAGAAAGAGGAGGTTAGGGATTACCTTATAAGTGGGGTGGCTTCGTCTTGCACATGAGAGGCATCTTACGAACGGGGGATAACACAATGGGACCGGGGACCTGGAGGAAGACCAGCCGGCCACATGGCGGAGAGCGATCTACATCAGCATCGCGACTCGCGATCGGGGCCCTCGGGGGAATAGGATCGTCGCGAAGCGGCAAACTCGCGATGGGAAGAAGGAAAACAGGGATTTTTCCGTGCGTCTAGGTCGATGCCTCCTTATGGTCTGGGCCATGGGCTCCTTGCGAACCCTGGAGGGGGCCCCTAGATTTCGGGGGCCCTGGGCGGCCGCCCCTGCCACCCCCTCAGGGCCGGCCCTGTCTGGGCGCATGCAGTCATCGAACTTGGCCAAGACTACCGCGTCCTTGTTAATATGCCACGGCAATCCGGCCCAAACTCTATCTCGATCTCTCTGAGTCTCAAACTCTGGTATGAACATGTCGTCCCTATCGAGCGAAACCGGAGTCCCCTCGGATTTCCCCAAGCCGGCCGAAGTGCGTTGCCAATGGTCTGGATGTGGTAGTGATTGCGATTGAGGATCTTGGGTGCCAGGAGCCACTTCACTGGACCTCCGTCAACGCGGTCGTCGATCATGACCGGAGTAGCTTCTTCCTCGGAGATGTCCAGCTTCCCCAATGCTTCCTCAAGCTGTGACCTAGCTGATCTAGGGTTGCTGGTGCTCGTGTTCCCGTGCGCGCCATCAGACGAGGAGGATGTCGCCATCGTCCGCGCCGACGTGCTTTTGGCAGCCCGCCGATGGGATCCGCGGCCGCAGATTGATTCCACGTCGAACCCTAAGCCGCCGCAAGTGGAGCCCTTAGGTTTCGGGGATAGGGTAATTACAAGTTGATGAGATGACACGGAGTGTGATATACTACAATCATACGATGTACCCGTGGATTTGGATCGCATTCACCAGCTATAGCTCGCTCGATCACCACACATTATCGGCTCGAACCTCGAAGAAGAAGGGAAGACGACGGGCAATTGAATTGAATCTAGGCCCAGACAGAGCAACCGATCGATACGGCGGCCAATCAGAATAGGGATCGGAGAAAAGGATGGTCGCGTCGTACGTTTGCATCGATCTGCCTGTCGTATGTCCTTGAACACAAGGACTGTTTAGTCAGCTGGACCACGTCTTTCGATTATATAGCGCACAGTGTTGTGGATTTCTGGTGGCTAGGCGTCCACAATCACATGAATATGTGCAGGACAGTGGCAAGATCGGCGAGGCGCGCTGCGGTTTTCACCGGAGTGCGATGCGCACCTGCTTTGCGTGAAATGCTCGTGCCAAGTGCCCAGCGCTCCTGCTGGTGTGGTGGTAGGGTAGGCTAGCCTGCAGGCAGGAGACCGCATGCTCAAACTTTCCGCCGGAGAACGCACGCGCCCGGCCGTCGGTGTCAGGTCGGTAACTAGTCGACACTGCTAGCCTTGTTCTGTTCGTGTGACTCTTTCTCTTGTCCAGTGTGCTGCGCGTGTCCGCGACAGGACCTGGATCGCGCGCAGCGGCGCCGCCCGGGCCCCCGGCACGGCCCTACAGCGGCGGATTGCTAGCCTAGCCAAGACAAGCCAAGCCACTGCGCCAGCACGGGCAAGGAGGGGCCGGTCGAGGGAGAGAGGGGGACCGAGGCAGGCTACGGTGTCCGCGCGTGCACGAGAGCCTCGTGCGAAAGCCAGCCGGAGCGCGCGCTCTGGGGGCGGGCGGTCGGGCCGGATCGGCGCCCCGCGGCGGCCGGGGCACGTCAGCTGTAGCCTCGGAGCTGGGCAACGCGTGGACGCGGCTGTAGGGTTGGGTGCCTCGCCTACGTCCACAGGCGGGCAGGGGATGCCGGCACGACTTGCTTTGTAGTATATGTCTATGCCGCTACCCAGTAGGTGCCGACGGCGTGGCTACCGCTGCCGGCAGAGCGCCGCGCGTTTGGCTGGGCCGGCGAGTGGCGACATGATCGTACTACCTAATACATCTGGCATGACCTCGAGTCCACCGTGTGCGCTCCAGTCCCACCTAGGTGCCCAGCCTACGTACGCCCACCCACTAAACGCCGGCCTTTTCAAGTCGACCAGGCCACCCGTAGCCTTTTACTCTTTCGCCGCTGTAGAAGTGCATCTAGCCCCTAACAGCGTCTACAACCCAGCTTGTCTAATTTGGGGCCTCTACGCCCACAGACTCGGCCAGACGCGTCCGCGATCAATGATTGGGCACACTCCATTTGTCCTTGTCCTCGACCGCTCCCTGTATATCTGCATCCAAATCAATAGAAAAACATGTAAGCTACGTAAATAATCATACAAAAGCATAAAACACACACATCAGACTTTGATAGGGCAAACGGACATGAGAGAGGGATTGCAGCACCCGACCTCCACTGCTCTATATTTATACATTTTGATATTTGTGTTTTTGAAGTTTCAAAAAAAAATGTGATTTTTTTTCAGGGATACATATACACATTCCGAATACCCGTGGCAAGTTTCAGTAGAAATCTTGTTTTGTTTTGGGCTATAGAAGAAAACAAAATTCTGGCAGCTTATAGGAGAAACTGGATGCCATTTATGTCAGAAATTTCTCCTTTTTGTATTTCTCAAAATACAAAGTATTTCTTTTTCAACTTTTACCGGGCTTAGGAATGTGTGTATGTATTCACGTATTTGATTTAAGATTCTTTTTAGCAACATAAGTGTGTTTTTCAAAAATTTCAAATACCAAGGGCAATGGAGCCCGGTAGCTGCGGGCACTTTTCGAAACCGACATAGAAAAGTTCATACAACTCGATCCAAAAGAACCGCTAGAGTTCATCACTTAACTAAAATGCAAGATTAAAAAGTAATTAAACATAGGAAGCCGAGCGGAGTTGATCACTTCCTCGCTGGTCACTTCTACTTAGGCTCTCGGGAGCGACGGTTGTCCTCAGCATATGCCTTGAAGACGGAAGAAGCATCGTCGTCCATCGTGCTGCTGTCCGAGCAGGAGGAGGAACTGATGATCACCGCCATGCGACAGGCAGTGCGGGCCTGCTCCCTTGCGACCCGTGCGACTCTCTCCGCCGCCCTTTGCCTTGGGGCACTAGTAGGCGCCGGTGCGCCGGCCGAAAGTTTCGGCCGGTCCGCTGCCCAGCGTTGGATCCCACGTGTATCAACGGCCTGAATAGTCGCAACTCCTCCTCGAAAGAAAAAAAGACAGCAACGCTTGGTTCATCTCTTTCTTCGGTACACACGCTAGAATAAAAAAGGGAAAGATTCTCTGTGCTCGTTGGCCACCTCATGCTCGCCTGCGCTCGCGGCCATCCCCCGCCGCCCGTGCTCTCCTCGGCTACACGCGCTCGCAGTCTTCCATTGTCACTGTGTCACACCACTTTCGTTGGTCGCAAAAAACATGGTCGCCATCCTGGCAGCTTTTTTTGTTGTCACTTGTAGCAAAATAGAGAGACGGTTGCAGCAAAAACATTGTCACCGTCGCCATAAGTTGAAGCTCGTCATTGCAGGTCGCAAGATTTCAGTCGCCAGATACGCAAAAATGAATGTATGTAGCCAAAAAACCACTGGTTGTAGCAAAAAACAAACACGGTTGTAGCAAAAAAAAATTCAACGTCGTCGCTGTCGAGGCTACAACTACACCATGAAAAAGGATGTAGCAAAAATCCTCGCCGGATGTAGCAAAAAACTGCAACGGTTGCAGCTAAAAATCTTGCAGCAAATCAATCTCAGAAGAAAAATAAACCGGTGGTGGCCGTAGCCTTCACCATAGCCGGTTGCAGCTAAGATGGGTGCAGGATCCAGCATCCAGGCATCGAGGTTGCGGCTCACGGCTGAGCCGGTTCCAGCATCTTGCGTCGCCGATTGTAGCACGACGTTGCCGTCATTCCAGCACCGCCCCACGCCGGATGCAGCTCTGGCCGAGCCGGTTGCAGCTCGAGGCCGAGCCGGTTCCGGCACCGCCCCACGCCAGATGCAGCTCTGGCCGAGCCGGTTGCAGCTCGAGGCCGAGCCGGTTCCAGCACCGCCCCACGCCGGATGCAGCTCTGGCCGAGCCGGTTGCAGCTCGAGACCGAGCCGGTTCCAGCACCGCCCCACGCCGGATGCAGCTCTGGCCGAGCCGGTTGCAGCTCGAGTCCGAGCCGGTTCCAGCACCGCCCCACGCCGGATGCAGCTCTGGCCGAGCCGGTTGCAGCTCGAGGCCGAGCCGGTTCCAGCACCGCCCCACGCCGAATGCAGCTCTGGCCGAGCCGGTTGCAGCTCGAGGCCGAGCCAGTTCCAAAATCTTGCGCTGGTCGCAGCATCTTGGGGCCATGCGTCCCCGCCGTCCACCGTTGAAGCTTCCCCGGCGCCACGACGATGAAGAAGGGGAGGAGCGCGGCCATGGCTATGGATCTGGCGCCATGGGAGAAGAGGAGGTTGGGGCCGAGCGCTGCAACAAAAAAACGTCGGTGATGACGGTGGGGGCGAACGGCAGCACGACAACAGAGTATATTGGCCTGAGCACGGGAAGAAACTCGTCGGCGGCGAACACCGGAAGCGAGCTAGAGAGAGGTTGGAGATAAAGAGATAAGGTTAGTGAGTGGGCAGCACAGCTCGCTCTTACCTGTTCCTTCCGTCACGCGTGTGTGATGGGCACCAGGCACGTGGGCCAGCAAACGACATGAAAGCCTCACGTGGCGAAGAGATAAGGGAAAAAGGACTCAGCCGGCACATGTGTGGCCGTGTGGGACCACCCCACGACGCGCGCGTGCGTGTGACCGGCCGAAGTTTCGGCCGGCGCGCCGGATACAAGCGTTTCCCTTTGCCTTGTCAATCTCTTGGACACCTCGACCCCGATATGGAGTGCCACCACATTTTTGCATCGCTGTCAGTGGGCGTTGCTACTTGTGATAGACGTTGGGTTTCCCTGAAGAGGAAGTGTGTAGTAGTGTACTAGCAAAAAGTATTTCCCTTGATTAAGAACCAAATTTTATCAAACCATTAGGAGAAGCCACACAAACAAGATAAGCGGTACCTGCACACACATAAAGCAAATGCTTGCACCCAATAAAGGGAAGAGGGTTGTCAATCCCCTTGTTCTCGCCAGTTGTAAAGGATTAAATCTGATAGTGATAGATAGATAAAATAAAATAGAAACAAAAAGTAAATAGCGAGGTATTTTTAGGGGTTTACTCCCTCCATCAGGGTTTATTAGGACGCCTTTCATTTTGAACCAAAGTTTGACCATGAGTTTAACTAATAAAATATAAACTATATGTCACATCAACTATATCATAGAAAACCTCTTTCAAATACAAATCCAACAATATACTTTGGTTAGCATATGCTTTATATATTTTTAGTTAAATACATGATCAAACTTGGACCCGAAATATAAAGGGGCCTAATAAACCCGGGCGGAGGTAGTAGTAAACATGAAGTGAATGGACCCGGGGCCATAGCTTAACTAGAGACATGTCTCTCATGAGCATAACAACGATGGGTAAACAAATTACCATTGGACAATTGATAGAATAGCGCATAATTATGATAATTCTTCATGGCATGATAAATATATATGCATTACGTTCATGACAAGTAGACCACTAAACTTACTGACGCCTGATACGTCTTCAACGTATCTAATTTTTCAAATACTTTTGCTCTTGTTTTGGACTCTAATTTGTGTGATTTGAATGAAACTAACTCGGATTGACGGTGTTTTAGCAGAACTACATTGGCGTTGTTTTTTGTGCAGAAATAAAAGTTCTAAAATTGGCCGAAACTTGACAGAGATTTTTTATTGAATATATAAAAAATATTGCTTCAAAGATCTACTGGAGGGGGCCACCACCTGCCCACAAGGCAGGGGGTGCACCTACCCCCTAGGGCGCGCCCTATTGCCTTGTGGGGCTCTCGTGGCTATGTTTGCCCTACTCCTGGTCATATAAGTTCTGTTTCGCGGAGGAAAAAATGAGAGAGAGGAAGAATTATCGTGTTTCACAATACGGAGCCGCCGCCAGATCCTGTTCTTCATTGGGAGGCATGGTCTGGAGTCCGTTCGGGGCTCCGGAGGGGGCAATTTGTCGCCATCGCCAACCCCTCTTCATCGACAACCTCATGATGCTTGATACGCCTCCAACATATCTATAATTTATAAAGTATTCATTCCATGTTTACAACAATTTTATATGGTTTTTGTATGATTTGAATGGAACTAACCCGGACTAACGCTGTTTTCAGCAGAACTACCGTGGTGTTGTTTTTTGTGCACTAATGAAAGTTCTCCAAATGAGCTGAAACTTTTTGACGATTTTTTTGGAACAAAAGAGACCCCCGAAGCTTCGTGGGAGGGCCAGAAGAGCCACGAGGAGGACACAACCCACCAGGGCGCGCCTGGTGGGCCTGGCTTGCCCCGGTGGGTTGTGCTCACCTCGAGGCCCATCTTAGCGTGAAACCAACGCCAAAAAATCCTATAAGTAGAGAAACCATTAGAGGTTAACCTAGATCAGAAGTTCCGCCGCCGCAGGCCTCTATAGCCACTAAAAACCAATCTAGACCCTTTCCGGCAGCCTGCCGTAGGGGGAAATCATCTCCGATGGCCATCTTCATCATCCCGGCGGCCACCATGATGAGGAGGGAGTAGTCCACCCTCGGGGCTGAGGGTTTGTACCAGTAGCTATGTGTTTAATTTCTCTCTCTCTCTCTCTCTCTCATGTTCTTGAGATGTCACAATCTTGATGTATCGTGGGGTTTGTTAATATAGTCGGGTCATACGGTGTTTTCCCCTCTCTATCTTGTTGTGATGAATTGAGTTTTTCCCTTTGAGATTTCATTGTTATCAGATTCAATACTTTTATGGATTTGAGAACACTTGATATATGGCTTGCAATTGAATACTCGTGGTGACAATGGGGTATTGTATTGATTCACTTGATATATGTTTTGGCACTCGCCTCGCGGATTCCTGAGGTGACATTGGGGTAATCTATGCATAGGGGTTGGTGCATGTTCTTGTCTTTGTTTCTCCGGTAGAAATCTTGGGGCACTCTTTGAAGTTCTTTGTGTTGGATTGAATATTATGGATATGAATTTTCTTTGGTGTTATTTTAGTACAAACTCTTGGTTAGATCGATCAGAAAGAATAGCTTCATGTTATTTTAGTACGAACTCTAGGATAGATTGACCGGAAAGAATAGCTTTGAGGTGGTTTCGTACCCTACGAACAATTCCGTCTTATGTTCTCTGATAGATAGGAACTTTGGAGTGATTCTTCGTTGCATGTTGAGGGATGGTTATATGATCCAATTATATTAGCGTTGTTGAGAGATTGCACTAGCGAAAGTACGGACCCTAGGCCTCATTTTCAAGCATTGTAACACCGTTTTTGTGCCCGTTTTCTATTTGCTACCATGCTGTTTTTATTTATTCAGATTATAAAAATATATTTCTACCATCCATATCACACTTTTATCACCATCTCTTCGCCGAACTAGTGCACCTATACAATTTGCCATTGTATTGGGTGTGTTGGGGACACAAGAGATTTCTTGTATTTGATTGCAGGGTTGTTTGAGAGAGACCATCTTCATCCTACGCCTTCCACGGATTGATAAACCTTAGGTCATCCACTTGAGGAAAAATTGCTACTGTCCTACAAAACTCTGCGCTTGGAGGCCCAACACGTGTCTACAAGAATAAAGTTGCGCAGTAGACATCAATGCTTACCACCGGGAGTGAGTAATTTCATAGTAGGCCTATTGGAGGTAGATGGAAATGTATGAGATTGATCATGTAATCGAGTCAATTTGTTTGGGCTTGATCCCTAGTATCCACTATGTTATGAGATTGATGTCGCCATGACTTTGATATGCTTAATTCTTGTCACTAGGCCCGAGTGCCATGATTTCAGATCTGAACCCTTTATGTTTTCATGAATATATTTGAGTTCTTGATCCTATCTGCAAGTTATATGCACCTATTATTATTCTGAACCGTAGACCCCAAGGTGACGATAATTGGGATACTCTCCGGGGGTGACTCTAATTTGAGGAGTTCATGTATTCACTAAGTGTTAATGCTTTGTTCCAGTTATCTATTAAAAGGAGGCCTTAATCACCCTTAGATTTCCATTAGGACCCTGTTGCCACGCGAGGGTAAGACAAAAGATATTATGCAAGTTCTTATTATAAGCACATATGACTACATACGGAATACATGCCTACATATGATTGATCAATTGGAGCTATTGTGTATCGCTCTAGGTTGTGACTATTAATGATCAATTTCATCCAAATATCCATCGCTACTCCATGCCTACGCTTATCTTATATTGTGTTTGCTAAGTTACTACTATTACCGCTACTGTTCCAACTGCTACAAAATTGTTACTATTGCTATTGCCACTGTTACCCCTACTATCAAAACTATCATACTATTGTGCTACAAATACTTTGCTGTTGAGAAACAACTTCTCACGTGTGTTTGATTGATAACTCAACTGCTAAGGCTCATAAATATTCTTTGGCTCCCCTTGTGTCGAATCAATAAATTTGGGTGTAATACTACCCTCGAGGACTGTTGCTCCCCTATACTGGTGGGTCGTCAAGACCATTTTCTGGCTCCATTGATGGGGAGCATAGCTTTATTTATTGAGTTCACTTTGGAGTTAAGTATTTGCTGCAAGACAAGGGAAGGTAAGGAACTGCCAACCAGTTCCACACTTGCTTGACCTTCTGTTTTAAGTTAGCTTGAGACACCACCACCTGCTATTCAGTCCAACATGTTGCAAGTAACTGATGATACTACTTATGGTATTGGTTATGTGCATGATGGTGGTGATACTTTACTTGATGAAACTGTGCCACTTGGTAAATTTCTTGATGTTCAAATTGCTAAAGCTAAAGAATCCAAATTTAATTAAAGTTATGATTCACATATTACACCTAGCACTCCCACTAGTACTGAGATGCTTGACATACCTGAGGGTTATACTATGGATTAAGATATTGCTAGAGAATTTCTTGCTTGTAAAGATAGGGATGATCTTAGAGACTGAATGAATAAGCTAAAAGAAAAGGCTATGAATGAAAGGATGAAATATGACCCTAAGTTTGCAACCTCTCCTATTTTAGTTACTGATAAGGATTATGAATTATTAGTTGATCCTGAACTTATTACTTTTGTAGAATCTGATCCTTTCCATGGCTATGAAACTAAAATTGTCTTTGCACATCTTACTAAACTGAATGGTATTGCCACCATGTTTTCTCAAGAGGAAAATATTTGCTATTATTACATCCTCTTAAAAAGAATGAAATACTTGATATCTTTTATAATGGACTAACTGATGCTTCTTGGGACTACCTAGATAGTTGTGTTGGTTGTGTTTTCAAAGAACGAACCGCTGAACAGGCTCGGGAATTATTGAATAAATTATTGAAAAATTTCGATGATTGGACACTTCCTGAACCACCTCCAAATCCAACTCCTAAGAAAATAGGTATTATATTCCTCGGTCCAAAAGATATGCAAGAAGCAAAGAAATCTATGAAATAGAAAGGTATTAAATCTGAAGATATTAAGAATCTACCACCTATCGAAAAAATACATGGACTCGATATCCCCACATAGGTACTAGAAGTAAATTCTCTTTATAGGTTTGATGTGGGCAATATTCCTTATAATAAAGCTCCGAGTGAGTGCTTGGATGAATTTTCTAACTTTATCATTAATCAAGAAAACTTTAATAGACAAGTTAGTGATCAACTGAAATGAAATGCTACCACGATTGAACGCTTGAGAGATTTGGTGTTTAGAATTGCTAATGTTGTCAAAGGCTTATGTAAACATTCATCTATGGTTCACACTCTGCTAGAATAAGTTTCTAAATCACAAAATGATTTTCTTAAGGAAATGTCTAATAAAAATAATGATCATGTTGTTAGAGTAATGACTAGAGGTGATAGAGTGACTCAGGAACCTTTGTATCCTGATGGTCATCCTAAAAGAATTGAAAAAGATTCTCAAAGAATTAATGATAGTGCACTTAGTTCACTTAAGAATAAAAAGAGTAAGAGTAAAACTTTGCATGCTTCTAGTGAACCTGCTATAGAAAACCCTATCGAGAATCCTAATAACATTTCTATTTCTGACGCTGAGATACTGTCAGATTTCGGGTTCCTACAAAACCCTTGAGGTTCGAACACTAGGGTGCACACAAAGATCTCTCCTCCCTCTAGCTTACGCCCTTACCGCAATCTCAAGGCTTAGCATGTCGAACTCGCAGAACAAAGGGACAAAAGATTTATACCGGTTCGGGCCACCGATGTGGTGTAATACCCTACTCTGGTGTGCTGTGGTGGATTGCCTCTTGGGCTGAGGATGAACAGTTACAAGGGAAGAACAGCCTCCTGAGGAGAGGTGCTCTTGTGCTTGGTGATCTTGTGTGTTTGTCTTGGTGGAATGGATCCGGTCCAAGATGAGATCTCTTTGTCTCTTGATGATCCCCCTGGCTACGGTGGTGGCTAGCTCTATTTATAGAGGCCCGGGTCCTCTCTCCAAATATTAGGCGGGAAGGGATCCCACAACGGCCAGTTTGAAGGGGGACAACTAGTACAAGCTATCCTGACAAGAGATGGTCTTCGCCTGCCAAAGGCTCTAGTGATGACGCCGTCTTGGGCTCCACGGCGACCTCCTTCCTGCCGTCCTGCTGGTCTTGGTCTTGTTGCACCGATATGGAAACCTTTGCTTGATGCCCCGGGACTCCGTGCCTGCTCTTGCCTCTTTAGCACCAAAGAGGAAATGAGGACACTGCGCGCACTGGCACCCGCCTGGTACCCGCCTGGCCTTGGTCGTCATGGCTTGCGTCACAGGAACCTCGCGAGGTGCCCCTTGCCTTGATCTCTCCGCCCCTCGTGAGCCAGCCTGGTGAGGCCGCCCTCGAGGAGGTCTTGTGTCGTCCGCCTCGTGAGGTTTGGCCCCTCGCGAGGGTCTTGAGTGTTTGCTGGTGAAGATGGGCCATACAGGGCCGCTGGTGGAGCCACGCCATGGGATGCAGGCAGGCAAATCTGGGGACCCCCGTTCCCAGGACGCCGACAGTAGCCCCTGGGCCCAAGGCGCGCTCGGACTTGGCTTCGAGGTGAAGCCAAGGGGCAAGTGCGGAGTGATGACCCACAAGTATAGGGGATCTATCGTAGTCCTTTTGATAAGTAAGAGTGTCGAACCCAATGAGGAGCAGGAGGAAATGATAAGCGGTTTCGAGCAAGGTATTCTCTGCAAGTACTGAAATAAGTGGTAACAGATAGTTTTGTGATAAGATAATTTGTAACGAGCAACAAGTAACAAAAATAAATAAAGGGCAGCAAGGTGGCCCAATACTTTTGTAGCAAAGGACAAGCCTGGACAAACTCTTATATGATGTAAAGCGCTCCCGAGGACACATGGGAATATCGTCAAGCTTGTTTTCATCATGTTCATATGATTCGAGTTCGGTACTTTGATAATTTGGTATGTGGGTGGACCGGTGCTTGGGTGCTGCCCTTACTTGGACAAGCATCCCACTTATGATTAACCTCTATTGCAAGCATCCGCAACTACAACAAAAGTATTAAGGCAAACCTAACCATAGCATGAAACACATGGATCCAAATCAGCCCTTACGAAGCAACGCATAAACTAGGGTTTAAGCTTCTGTCACTCTAGCAACCCATCATCTACTTATTACTCCCCAATGCCTTCCTCTAGGCCCAAACAATGGTGAAGTGTCATGTAGTCGACGTTCACATAACACCACTAGAGGAGAGACAACATACATCTCATCAAAATATCGAACGAATACCAAATTCACATGACTACTAATAGCAAGACTTCTCCCATGTCCTTAGGAACAAAAGTAACTACTCACAAAGCATAAACATGTTCATAATCAGAGGGGTATTAATATGCATATAGGATCTGAACATATGATCTTCCACCAATTAAACCAACTAGCATCAACTACAAGGAGTAATTAACACTACTAGCAACCTACTAGCACCAATCCCGGACTTGGAGACAAGAATTGGATACAAGAGATGAACTAGGGTTTTGAGATGAGATGGTGCTGATGAAGATGTTGATGGAGATTGCCCTCTCCCGATGAGAGGAGCGTTGGTGATGACGATGGCGATGATTTCCCCCTCCGGGAGGGAAGTTTCCCCGGCAGAACAGCTTCGCCAGAGCCCTAAATTGGTTCCGCCAAGGTTCTGCCTCGTGGAGGAGTTTCGTTCGAGAAGATGTTTTATGATTTTTTCCCATCGAAAGACTCCATATAGCAGAAGATGGCCATCGGAGGGCCACCAGGGGCCCCACGAGGTAGGGGGCACGCCCTGGGGGGTATGGCGCGCCCCCACCCTCGTGGGCAGGGTGTGGCCCCCTGGTGAGTTTCTTCCACTGAGTATTTTTTATATATTTGGAAAACACCTTCCGTGAAGTTTCAAGACTTTTGGAGCTGTGTAGAATAGGTCTCTAATATTTGCTCCTTTTCCATCCCAGAATCCTAGCTGCCGGCATTCTCCCTCTTTATGTAAACCTTGTAAAATAAGAGAGAATAGGCATAAGTATTGTGACATAATGTGTAATAACATCCCATAATGCAATAAATATTGATATAAAAGCATGATGCAAAATGGACGTATCAACTCCCCCAAGCTTAGACCTCGCTTGTCCTCAAGCGAAAAGCCGAAATCGAAAAATATGTCCACGTGTTTAGAGATAGAGGTGTCGATAAAAATAAAATACGGACATGAGGGCATCATGATCATTCTTAGAACAACAACTTATATAATTCTTGTCATATAATCTCTAATGCTAGAGTAATAATTCAATCACAATATCAAGTATGAATCGTAAACTTCATTGAAAACTAACAAACTACAATCTCGGTCATTGAAGCAATTGCAATTTATCATAACATAGGAAAGAGTCAATGTATAAGAGCTTTTCAGCAAGTCCACATACTCAACTATCATATAATCTTTCACAATTGCTGACACTCACGCAATACTTATGGGTATGGAGTTTTAATCGGACACAGAGAAAGATAGGGGCTTATAGTTTTGCCTCCCAACGTTTTACCTCAAGGGTGATGTCAACAGTAATAGTTTATGAAAACTCACATCCAATTAGCCATATATACCGGGATCTTTCCAACATATTGTGCTTGCCAAAGGATAAAATGTAAAAAGTAAGGGTGAAGATCACCATGACTCTTATGAAATGTAGGAGATAAAAGTAAAAGATAGGCCCTTCACAGAGGGATGCAGAGGTTGTCATGCATTTTTATGGTTGGATGCACAAAATCTTAATGCGAAAGAACGTCACTTTATATTGCCACTTGTGATATGGACCTTTATTATGCAGTCTGTCGCTTTTATTACTTCCATATCACACGATCGTATAAAGCTTATTTTCTCCCACACTAATAAGTCATACATATTTAGAGAGCAATTTTTATTGCTTGCACCGATGACAACTTACTTGAAGGATCTTATTCAATCCATAGGTAGGTATGGTGGACTCTCATGGCAAAACTGGTTTAAGGGTATTTAGAAGCACAAGTAGTATCTCTACTTGGTACAATGAATTTGGCTAGCATAAGGGGGAAAGGCAAGCTCATCATGTTGGAAGATCCAAGACAATATAATTCATCTCAGATGTAAGAAAACATAACCCATTATGTTGTCTTTCTTGTCCAATGTCAACATCTTAGCATGTCATATTTTAATGAGTGCTCACAATCATAAAAGATGTCCAAGATAGTATATTTATATGTGAAGACCTCTCTTTCTTTATTACTTCCTATTAATTGCAACGATGACCAAAACTATGTTTGTCAACCCTCAACAACTTTTATTAATCACACTCTTTCTATGTGAGCTCATTACTCTCCATAAGACTCACATGATCTCTTTGTTTCTTTTTATTTCTTTCTCTTTTCTTTTATTCACTTAGGATCATGGCAAAGTAACCAAGCCCTTGACTCAACACTAATCTTTATTATATAGCTCACGGACTCGATTACATAGAAGGATAATAAAGCAAAACTCACAACTAGATCATACTAAGAACTTTTATTCTACTAGATCAAGATATTACCAAAAGGATCAAACTAAGAAAAACGATAAAGATAAAAGTGATGGTGATACGATACCGGGGCACTCCCCCAAGCTTGGCAGTTGCCAAGTGGAGTGCCCATACCATATACTCAATTCTTCTTTGTTGGTGGAGACGGTGGTGATTTTGTTGATGGCATAGGCTTGTCGTCCTTCTTCCAAGGCATAGGCTCACCATCATAGAAAGATGACCGGGTCTCCAGGATCCTCAAATCTGCAGCCAAACTCATCCTTTTGAATCTATATTCATACTCACAGTTTTGGTTTTACAGGTCATAGATTTGAGCTTGAAGGTGCTCAATTTTCTCGTGAAGCTTGAAGATGGTCTCCCCGATGTTGTCGGCATCCAGCTTGTGTTTGTTGGTGAATTCTGCGATCATCATGTGGTTGGAGTTGAGTCCACGCTCCACCATCTCCCGACACTTGAAAACTTGTTGCTCCATTGCTTCGAGCCTCATCTCCACGCTTCCGGTCCCCTTCGGTCCCTCAGCATCACGGATGTACAACAACCCATCACGCATCTCAATGGTTTGAGGGTGTCGCTGCACCTCCGCGAGGTAAGGGTTGATGACCTTCTCAAAGAACTTGTCCTTGGGAGCACTTGGAGATGCCATGATAATCTAGATCTGTCAGAAAAACAACTCGAAACAAAGACATGATATTTTTGCGTGATACGGGAGTCAAAACCCCCGGGAGATTATATAATGAATTTTTACCGACCAAAATACGTGTCGTGTAAGAAAACGGAGTCCGGAGAGCACACGAGGTGCCCACGAGGTAGGGGGGCGTGCCCTCCACCCTCTTGGAGCCCTCGTGTCCTTCCCGGACTGCTGCTTATTTTTCTAATTTTCTAAATATTCCAAAACGGAGAAATATTGCCTTAAAAACTGTTTTGAAGTCGGTTTACTTACCGTACCACATACCTATTCCTTTTCGGTCTGAAACGTTCCAGAAAGTGTCCCTTATGTATTCCTCCGGAGTTACGGTTTCAATAATATTGGTTTCAACATTTATGGGATTACCTGAGATATAATGTTTGATTCTTTGACCATTCACCACCTTCGGATTTGTGCCTTCGAAGTTGTTGATTTTTATGGCACCGGAACGGTAGACCTCCTCGATAACGTAAGGACCTTCCCATTTAGAGAGAAGTTTTCCTGCAAAAAATCTTAAACGAGAGTTGAATAGCAATACATAATCACCTACATTCAATTCACGCTTTTGTATTCTTTTGTCATGCCATCTTTTAACTTTTTCTTTAAACAACTTGGCATTTTCGTAGGCTTGAGTTCTCCATTCATCAAGTGAGCTAATATCAAATAACCTCTTCTCACCAGCAAGTTTAAAATCATATTTAAGTTCTTTAATAGCCCAATAAGCCTTGTGTTCTAGTTCGAGAGGTAAGTGACATGCTTTTCCATAGACCATTTTATACGGAGACATACCAATAGGATTTTTATATGCAGTTCTATAGGCCCATAATGCATCATCTAGTTTCTTGGACCAATTCTTTCTAGACCTATTAACAGTCTTTTGCAAAATTAATTTGAGTTCTCTATTACTAAATTCTACTTGAGCACTAGACTGAGGATGATAAGGAGATGCAATTCTATGATTAACATCATATTTAGCAAGCATTTTACGGAAAGCAACATGAATAAAATGTGAACCACCATCAGTCATTAAATATCCAGGGACTCCAAATCTTGGAAAAATAACTTCTTTAAGCATTTTAATAGAAGTATTATGATCAACACTACTAGTTGGAATAGCTTCTACCCACTTAGTAACGTAATCAACAGCAACTAAAATATGTGTATATCCATTAGAGGAAGGAAAAGGTCCCATATAGTCAAAGCCCCAAACATCAAATGGTTCAATGACAAGTGAATAGTTCATAGTCATTTCTTGACGTCTACTAATATTACCAATTCTTTGACATTCATCACAAGATAAGACAAACTTATGGGCATCCATGAAGAGAATAGGCCAATAAAAACCAGATTGCAGTACCTTATGTGCAGTTCTATCTCCAGCATGGTGTCCTCCATAAGCTTCGGAGTGACACTTGCGTAGGATCTTTTCCTGTTCATGCTCAGGTACACAACGTCTAATAACACCATCCACTCCTTCTTTATAAAGATGTGGGTCATCCCAAAAGTAATGCCTCAAATCATAGAAGAACTTTTTCTTTTGTTGGTATGTGAAACTAGGTGGTATAAACTTAGCAACAATGTAATTAGCATAATCAGCATACCATGGAGCAGTATGAGAAGCATTTATGACATTTAATTGCTCATCAGGAAAGCTATCATCAATAGGTAGTGGGTCATCAAGCACATTTTCTAACCTAGATAAGTTGTCTGCAACGGGGTTCTCAGCTCATTTTCTATCAACAATATGCAAATCAAATTCTTGTAGCAAGAGAACCCATCTAATAAGTCTAGGTTTAGCATCTTTCTTCTCCATGAGATATTTCATAGCAGCATGATCAGTGTGAATAGTTACTTTAGAATCAATAATATAAGGTCTGAACTTATCACAAGCAAATACAACTGCTAAGAATTCTTTTTCAGTAGTAGCATAATTTCTTTGAGCATTGTCTAGAGTTTTACTAGCATATTGAATAACATTTAGTTTATTATCAACTCTTTGTCCTAGAACAGCACCTACAACATAATCACTAGCATCACACATAATTTCAAAGGGTAAATTCCAATCAGGTGGCTAGACAATAGGTGCAGAGATCAATGCTTTCTTAAGTATTTCAAATGCTTCTACACAATCATCATAAAAAGCAAATGATATATCTTTTTGTAATAGATTAGTCAGAGGCCGAGAAATTTTTGAGAAGTCCTTAATGAACCTCCTATAAAATCTGGCATGACCAAGGAAACTTCTTATACCTTTGATGTCCTTGGGACATGGCATCTTTTCAATAGCATCAACCTTGGCTTTATCAACTTCGATACCTCTTTCAGAAACTTTATGCCCCAAGGCAATACCTTCATTAACCATAAAGTGGCACTTTTCCCAATTCAAGACTAGATTAGTTTCTTCACATCTCTGCAAAACTCGATCAAGGTTGCTCAAGCAACCATCAAAAGAAGATCCATAGACGGAAAAGTCATCCATGAAAACCTCACAAATCTGTTCACAAAAGTCAGAGAATATAGCCATCATGCATCTTTGAAAGGTAGAAGGTGCATTACATAATCCAAAAGCATATGTCTATAAGCAAAAGTACCAAAAGGGCATGTAAAAGTAGTCTTTGATTGATCTTTGGCTGACACAGGTATTTGAGAGAAACCAGAATAACCATCTAGAAAGAAAAAATGTGTATGTTTAGATAATCTTTATAGCATTTGATCGATAAAAGGTAAGGGGTAATGATCCTTTTTAGTTGCCTTATTTAATTTGCCGAAATCAATTACCATCCTATAACCTGTAATAATTCTTTGAGGAATCAATTCATCTTTATCATTAGGAACAACAGTAATACCTCCCTTCTTAGGGACACAATGGACAGGGCTTACCCACTAACTATCAGCAACGTGATAAATTATACCTGCCTCAAGGAGCTTTAGTATCTCCTTTCTTACCACTTCTTTCATTTTAGGATTCAGCCGGCGTTGATGATCACGAACTGGTTTTGCATCTTCTTCCAAATTAATTTTATGTTGACATAGAGTGGGACTAATGCCCTTAAGATCATCAAGAGTATACCCAATAGCAGCACGGTGCTTCTTCAGAGTTTTCAATATTCTCTCTTCCTCATGCTTTGAAAGGTTAGCACTAATAATAACATGATATATCTTTTTCTCATCAAGATAAGCATATTTAAGAGTATCAGGTAACGGTTTAAGCTCAAACACGGGATCACCTTTGGGTGGAGGAGGATCCCCTAGGATTTCAACAGGTAAATTGTTTTTCAGAATAGGTTCCTCTTTAAAAAATACTTCATCTATTTCCCTTCTTTCATTCATAAACATATCATTTTCATGGTCTAGCAAATATTGTTCTAAAGGATCACTAGGAGGTACGACAATAGAAGCAAGACCAATAATTTCATCCTTACTAGGTAATTCTTCTTCATGGTGTTGTCTACTAAATTTAGAAAAAATTAAATTCATGAGTCATATCATCTAAACCGACAGTAACAACATCTCTTTTGCAATCTATGGTAGCAATAACTGTATTTAAGAAGGGTCTACCAAATATAATGGGACAAAAGCTATCTTGTGGGGAACCAAGAACAAGAAAATCAGCAGGATATTTAGTTTTCCCACACAAGACTTCAACATCTCTAACAATTCCCGTTGGTGAAATAGCATCTCTATTGGCAAGTTTGATTGTGACATCAATATCTTCTATTTCAGCAGGTGCAATATCATGCATAACTTCTTGGTATAAGGAATAAGGTATTGCACTAGCACTAGCACCCACATCACATAAGCCATGATAACAATGATCTCCTATTTTAATAGAAATAACATGCATGCCTACCACAGGTCTAGGTTTATCTTTATCACAGGGTTTAGCAATTCTAGCATTTTTATTACAAAAGTAAATAACATGCCCATCAATATTATCAGACAAGAGATCTTTAACAATAGCAATATTAGGCTCAACTTTAACTTGCTCAGGAAGTGTATATGTTTTAATATTGCTTTTACGAACTACAGTTGAAGCTTTAGCATGATCCTTTATCCTAACAGGAAAAGGTGGTTTCTCAACATAAGTAGGAATAATAGGATTATTATAAGTGATAGTCTTTTCTTCAACTTTAATAGGTGCAGCTACTTTTACTTCTATGGGAGGATGATATTTAAACCAATTCTCCTTAGGGAGATCAACATAGGTAGCAAAAGATTCACAGAAAGAAGCTACTATCTCAGAGTCAAGTCCATATTTAGTGCTAAATTTACGAAAAATATCGGTATTCATAAAAGATTCAACACAATCAAAACTAGGTGTCATACCTGACTCCTTACCATTGTCGAGGTCCCAATCTTCAGAGTTACCTTTAATTCTTTCCAATAAATCCCATTTGAATTCAATAGTCTTCATCATAAAAGAGCCAGCACAATAAGCATCAAGCATGGTGCGATTGTTACCAGAAAGCCGAGCATAAATTTTTTGAATAATCATTTCTCTTGAGAGCTCATGATTGGGGCATGAATATAACATTGATTTAAGCCGCCCCCAAGCTTGAGCGATGCTTTCTCTTTCGCGAGGCCAAAAATTATATATATAATTGCGATCACAATGAACAAGATGCATAGGATAAAACTTCTGATGAAATTCCAATTTCGATCGTTTGTAATTCCAAGATCGCATATCATCACATAGCCTATACCATGTCGATGCTTCTCCCCTCAAAGATAAAGGGAAGACCTTCTTCTTAACAACATCTCCAGGTACACCTACAAGCTTAAATAATCCACAAACTTCATCCACATATATCAGATGTTCATCAGGATGTTTTGTTCCATCTCCTAGAAAAGGATTAGTAGCAGTTTTTCTATCATACCCGTAGGAACTGCAAAGCAAGCATTTTCATTTTCATATTCATTTTCAGTAGGTTGAGTAGGTTGAGGAGCAACTCTTTGCTCTACCGGTCGGGGTGAAGATACCCCGAACAAGCCCCTCAGAGGATTACTTTCCATAGTAACAAGTGACAGTAAATTTCAGCACACTATATAAATTTTTCCTTACCAAATTCCAACTACCAAAGGTGCTTCACTCCCCGGCAATGGCGCCAGAAAAGAGTCTTGATGACCCACAAGTATATGGGATCTATCGTAGTCCTTTCGATAAGTA
Organism: Triticum dicoccoides; assembly: GCF_002162155.2. Taxonomy (NCBI): domain Eukaryota; kingdom Viridiplantae; phylum Streptophyta; class Magnoliopsida; order Poales; family Poaceae; genus Triticum; species Triticum dicoccoides. Next base: position 514,728,373 of record NC_041380.1, read on the forward strand.
AGAGTGTCGAACCCAATGAGGAGTAGAAGGACATGATAAGTGGTTTCCAGCAAGGTATTCTCTGCAAGTACTGAAATAAGTGGTAATAGATAGTTATGTGATAAGATAATTTGTAACGAGCAACAAGTAACAAAAGTAAATAAAGTGCAGCAAGGTGGCCCAATCCTTTTGTAGAAAAGTACAAGCCTGGACAAACTCTTATATGATGTAAAGCGCTCCCGAGGACACATGGGAATATCGTCAAGCTAGTTTTCATCATGTTCATATGATTCGCGTTCGGTACTTTGATAATTTGGTATGTGGGTGGATCGGTGCTTGGGTGCTGCCCTTACTTGGACAAGCATCCCACTTATGATTAACCTCTATTGCAAGAATCCGCAACTACAACAAAAGTATTAAGGCAAACCTAACCATAGCATGAAACATATGGATCCAAATCAGCCCCTTACGAAGCAACGCATAAATTAGGGTTTAAGCTTCTGTCACTCTAGCAACCCATCATCTACTTATTACTCCCCAATGCCTTCCTCTAGGCCCAAACAATGGTGAAGTGTCATGTAGTCAACGTTCACATAACACCACTAGAGGAGAGACAACATACATCTCATCAAAATATCGAACGAATACCAAATTCACATGACTACTAATAGCAAGACTTCTCCCATGTCCTCAGGAACAAAAGTAACTACTCACAAAGCATAAACATGTTCATAATCAGAGGGGTATTAATATGCATATAGGATCTGAACATATGATCTTCCACCAATTAAACCAACTAGCATCAACTACAAGGAGTAATTAACACTACTAGCAACCTACTAGCACCAATCCCGGACTTGGAGACAAGAATTGGATACAAGAGATGAACTAGGGTTTTGAGATGAGATGGTGCTGATGAAGATGTTGATGGAGATTGCCCTCTCCCGATGAGAGGAGCGTTGGTGATGACGATGGCGATGATTTCCCCCTCCGGGAGGGAAGTTTCCCCAGCAGAACAGCTTCGCCAGAGCCCTAAATTGGTTCCACCAAGGTTCTGCCTCGTGGAGGCGGAGTTTCGTTCAAGAAGATGTTTTATGATTTTTTCCCATCGAAAGACTCCATATAGCAGAAGATAGCCACCGGAGGGCCACCAGGGGGCCCACGAGGTAGGGGGCATGCCCTGGGGGGTATGGCGCGCCCTCACCCTCGTGGGCAGGGTGTGGCCCCCCTGGTGAGTTTCTTCCACTGAGTATTTTTTTTATATATTTGGAAAACACCTTCCGTGAAGTTTCAAGACTTTTGGAGTTGTGTAGAATAGGTCTCTAATATTTGTTCCTTTTCCAGCCCAAAATCCCAATTGCCGGCATTCTCCCTCTTTATGTAAACCTTGTAAAATAAGAGAAAATATGCATAAGTATTGTGACATAATGTGTAATAACAGCCCATAATGCAATAAATATTGATATAAAAGCATGATGCAAAATGGACGTATCACGGAGCGCTGCGGGCCCCAACAGCCCGCGGCCTCGTTTGACGCGTGGCGATTGATTGGACGTGGGCGTCTCCACTTCCCCATGTTGCCTCTGCAACTGCCTGACTGACAAAAGACTGGCACAGGCTGTATTTGCCTTCATTACCTTCCTTTGTTTTGCTCCAGGTCCCCTTTCTTGCCCTTCGCTTCCAGAGACTCCAGATCCACCCAGATCCTCCTCCGAGCTTGCGTCGATGGCGCCCAAGAAAGCCCGGGCTACTCCGTCATCCTGGTACGAGCCCGCGCTCGACGCACCAAGCGTGTCGGAGAAGAACCTTGCCGTCGTGCGCTTGATGACGGCGGAGGGTGACGAGAAGAGGAAGACTGTGCTCCGGGTCAGCTCTGCCGAGCCTGAGGCCCCTGGCAACACTTTCTACCCCTTCTTCACGAGCAACATCACCGCCGGGTTGGTTCCCCCTTATCCGACTTCTTCTACTCCATCCTCAGTCACTATAAGATCCACGCCCTCCATCCTCATCCCAACTCCATCCTTCTCCTGTCGATCTTCGCCTTCTACTACGAGGCATACGTCAGAGTGATGCCGTCCATGGCACTGCTGCACCACTTCTTCTTTCTTCGGCTTAAGGAGGGCCCCTGCTCAGGGTGCGTTGGCTTCGTCGCGGCCAACAAGACCAATGCCATCTCGAAGGCCGGGAAGAAGGCCGAGAGCTTCAGGAGCAAGTGGGTCCTGATGGACGCCAAGCGCGTCCCCCCTCAGCTGGTGCTGCCGACGAAGATGCCTGTGTCCCACAAGGGATGGCTTCGTGCATAGCTCACCGACCCACGGGCGACGCAGGTGCTAGGGAGGATGACTGTCGACCTGAAGCTCGGCGACTCAAGAACGACAAAGCTGACGGGGGCCATGATCGCCAAAGAATTCATGGCGCAGCGTGTGGTTCCCCTCCAGTCACGCCCGTGCCCACTGTGGAAGCTTGGAGACGAAGGGAATGAACTCCGCCTGCGCCCGGAGCCCTTTCCAATGAGGAATTGTGCTCGACTGTTCGTTCCTTGGTCGGGGACGGCAAAGGGTACCCTCCTGATGGCCTTGTTCCCTTGTACTGCCACCCGGGTGGGGCGAAGGTTGTCGCCGCTCTTCCTGTCTTCGGCGAGCGTGGGCTCGTGCCGCCTGCGCCCACAAACATCCTGGTGGTGACAACTCCGGTGGTCGTGTCTTCCGGCGAGTCTCGCGAGGAGGGGGAGGAGGAAGAAGAGAGAGAGGAGGAGCGCGACTCGGAGGCGACCCGCGAAGGGGCGGCGAGACCTCCCCCTTGCGCAAGGCCGACATCCTCCGCACCGTGCCTGATGATGATGACGAGGCCGATGTTCCCTTGGAAGGGGAGGAGCTGCGCACTACAGGGGGCTCCTTGAGGTCCAAGGTCAGTCCCCGGAGGAAGTCACCGGTCGGGATTCCGACGAGAGGAAGGTCGGCGCTGGTCTCCCGGGACGACGCCCCTGTTCTGTCGCTGCCTGAAGCTTCTTCCAACTTTCTTGCTGCCCCCTTTTCTACGCCTAGAGCCCTTGCACTCGTGCCCCTGGTTGGGAGGCTCTCAGGCTTTAAGCTCAGGAAGCAGAGGGGACTACGCCGCGGTGGACCAGTAAGTATCCTTATCTTGCCTTGTTCCTGCTTCTGCTGATTTTTGACGCCTTCCGTTGCTTGACTAGGCCGATGCCCGTGGGGAAGAGGAGGAAGGAGGACACAACGGTACTGCTCGAGACCAAATCGCTTGTAGTGGTCGCTCCCTCCTCCGCAGGGAAGGACGATGGCGGTGCTTGCGCTTCCCTGGCCCGACCGTCCATCACGAAACTTGGGGGAGCATCCTCTGGAGGAGGCAGCCCCCATGGCCCTGCCGTTACCAAAGGCACCGGTGTCCGGCTTGGCTACTGAGGTCCCCAAAGCTCAGGAGCCCTCAGCCTCGCAGGCCATCGTGACAATGCTGCCTCTTCCTTCCTTCGCCGCTCTGCTGTCCCCGGATTCTTCCGCCTCCCACGACATCCTAGAGCGCGCCCTTTCTGCACTGACCTTGCTGCGGGAGGATCTTCAAGGCACTGACCGTCACCTAGTGGCCGGGCGCCTGGAGCTGATCTCTAGTTGGCTCCACTCCGACGTGGTCGTCCGAGCGGCGCTGAGCCATGCTGCTGTGGACTCCGAGAGGGAGAAGCAGCCCATCGCCCAAGCTACGGCTGCCCGCGAGGCGGTGCTGAAGGATGCCGGAGCCGCCCAAGATCGTTGCCAACAGCTGGAGGCCGAACTGAAGACCATGCGTAGTGATCGTGCGGACGAAGCTTGGGGCCGCAGGGTGGAGGAGAAGATGAAGGCCCGGGAGGATGCTGTCAAGGGTCACGACGCCGAGCTAGAGCAGTTGGCGGAGGCGCAGACTGTGGAGCGCAGCCGGCTGGAGAAGTTGGAGGCAGAGAAGGCCAAGCTGGAAGCCAAGGAACAGGTCCTGGCCGAAGACCACATGGCCTTCAAGTCTCTCGAGGAGAGGTCTCGCGCGGCGCTGCGGTCACTCTACGAGAAGGGCTTGGAGGAGCCGCTGGCTACCGACGATGAGGGCCCCACCCAGCTGCTTCCTTATCTGGTTGAGGCGCTTGAGGAAGTCGTGAGCGGTATCGGCCCCTTGGCAGAGGTAGAAGCCCGCATCCTTTCCTCAACCGCGTTGACACGCGTCTTCAGCCACCCCCATCTTCATGATCCTGCCGCCCACCTCGATGAGCTGTTGGAGCCTGTGGACACCGAGCACTGCGTAGCTGCTATCGAAGCCGTGAAGGGTCAGGTGGAGGCCCTGCTAAAGAGGTTTCGCGCCTTCGATCCCGCGCCCTCAACTAGCGGTGCTGCTGATCCTGCAACTCCGGCGGGTGGTGCAGGTGAGGGCAACGCCGCTATGGGAGAAGCATCCCTTGCGGGCGATGGCGGCGTCCGGGGATGACGAGATGACCTGCTGGTGGCTCCTTTCCTGCTTAGCTCCTGTGATATGCACCATGCCTCATGGAGGCGTTTAAACTTGCGTTTGGTATCAGAAGAACAATATGTCTTGTAATATTTGCTTGAGATTTTGCGATTTCCTTCCTATTTGCTTTACGTTCTACATCGGCAGGGCCCGACCCCGTGCATACCTTAGCCGCCTTTGGGTCGTCCGGATCAGCAGGATGAGACCAAGGGGTGAGGGGCTACGTGGCCAGTTAGGCTCCTGAGTCGCCATGCTCAGGAGTCCCCCCTGACGCGCAAACAGCTTATAGAAAGGAGATGCGGGAGTAGGCCTAGTGTTCTACGTCTGCAGGGCCCGACCCCGCGCATACCTCAGCCGCCATTGGACCGTCCGGATCACTAGGACGGACCAAGGAGTGAGGGGCTACGTGGCCAATCAGGCTCCTGAGTCGCGATGCTCAGGAGTCCCCCTTGACATGCAAACGACCTTCATACCTTGGCTCCGCTTGGGAGGGCGCGCGATGACCAGGTCCGAGGGACCTGGCAGGGTGGCGTATGCTTGGGCGTGACCCGAGCGCAGCCCGCGTGCCCAGCCCCCTCACGCGACTCTCCTGAGTGGAGGTGTTGCAATGAGGCCAGACACTGAGCTAGGAGGCTCCCTGAGGTTGATATGGCCATGAGGCCGCCCTCAGTTGTTTATCACTAGCGCGGAGCATAGCACTTCCGCACTTGCACGGGCATAGCCGCTCCTCGGCAGCGTCGACTGCCAGCACGGAGCATGGTGCTTTCACTAGTGCGTGCGTGAGGGCTCCCTCTGAGTGGAGCCTCGATGGCGTGTATAGCCCCGCCCTGACATGTGGCTTGCACGGCAGGGCTAGACGAGGTGTGTCTGGGCACTCGTGAGCCAGCGCGGGACTCACGAGGACCTACCTCAAGGCGGGTTGCGCCTGGTCTTGGTTCTTGTTGACTACGGTGGTCCTGCGAGATGGTTAGAAAACCTGCACCGAACGAATCTCCCGATGTTATCGCACGAGAAGGCCAAGCACCAACGACCTCAGGAGGTGACGTGAACGGGGCCGACCCGCCAGACAGAGCTCAGCCGTTGGATTTATTGACGCTGCAGGGACGGACCCGAGCACAGACGCCGTGCCTAGCCTTCTTATGCGAAGGATCCTGAAGAAAGACGATCGGCGCGCGGCCCCCGTGGTGGGTGATAATCAAGCAGGTAATGACCATAAATAACTCATGCATGGAGAGCAAACTAGCTTAGGTAAATCTAAGAACGATACATGCCACTGGGTCGGACCTGAGCCGCATGGGGATGATGCAGCTCGAGAGGCGCCCCCAGTAGGGTAAGCTAAAGATGCAAGAGCATACACGCCGCAGGGACAGGCCCATGCGACCTGGGAACAATGCAGCCCGAGGGGCGCTCCCAGCTGAATGAACTTGGAAAATGTCACCTGTTTTTGTTGCCGAAGGAGCGTTGGGGTAGCTGAAGGCGCGCGCTGAAGAAGTCGCTCCTCACGAGCCGTCGAGAACCTGAACCTTGGGAGGCTCTGGGGGCTCAGGTGGCCTCCTGAGGACCGTCTCCATCTCTGCCATGACAGTGTGATGCCTGGCCTCGTGGGTCGCCAGGATGCTCTACATATTGCGCTGGAAGGCGGCTGCCACGTTCGGCAGGCCAAACGGCAAGAGAACGTAGCTGTGAGGTGGACCCTCACACCGGCCAGCACGCGAAGGCCAGAAGTGCTCCTGAGATGCGGCCCTGTTGAGCCCTGGGAGGACGCGCAGCTCGCCACCCTCACCCGGGTGGGGAGCTACATCAGGTGGGCGGCGGTCACCGCCTATCGCCCTTGCTTTCTGAAGCTCCTGAGTGGCCTTGATGATGAACTCCTGAGAGTCGGGCGCTCCTCGCCCGGTGCCCTCCTGAGGAAAACGTGTCGCGAAGCACGCCTCCACGTGGTGCCCGAGCGCCTCCCTCGTGATGCTGGCCAGGTCTGAGGCCCTCCAGAAGAGAGCCCTCGAGCCCTGCCCAAGGAGGGCGTCGGGCGCGCCTTCCTATACGAGGGAGGAAGGCGCCCCAGGTGCGGGCACCGATCCTGATGTGGCACCGCTAGAGGCACCGCTCCCCCGAGGCCCTGTGCGGAGTAGATGCTTCTTCTTCTTGGGGGTGGCCTCAGGAGGGTACTGCACGCCCTTGCTGTCAGGGTCTTCGATTGCTGCGGCTTGGAAGGCATGCTCGAGGGAGCACACCACATCTCTTTCTTCGCAGGGGACTGTGATGATTCCGTCGCTTCCCGACATCTTGAGGACGTTGTAGCCATGGTGGATCACTGCCATGAATTTGGCTAACGCTGGGTACACGAGGATGGCATTGTACGGTAGATGGATGTGGGCGATGTCGAAGTCGACGAGCTCGGTGTGGTAGTTGTCGTGCTGACCAAAGGTGACAGGGAGACGAACTTGCCCTATCGGGGTGGTGGAGCCGTCGGTCACTCCTGAGAAAGGTTTGGTGGGCTGAAGCTGATCGTATGGCACCTGGAGGCTATCGAACGTCTCGACGGACAGGACACTGAGCCCTGCGCCGCCGTGGATGAGGGTCTTGGTGACTTGGACATTGCTGATGACGGGTGAATAGAGCATCGAGAGGACACCGGCGGTTGCCACACATTTGAGCTGGTCCGCCGAGCTGAAGGTGATGGCGTACTTGGACCATCTGAGAGGGCGTGTGACCTCGAGCTTGGGGAGGGCTGCATTCACCTTGTGAGAGAACTGCTCAAAGGTGCGCTGGGAAGCCGAGGCCTGAGCACCACCCAAGATGCAAGCGATGGCGCACGGCTCCTAGAAGCCCCCAGCCCCCTCGTCCTGATGGTGGTCGTCGTTCCTCCTTGGTGGTGGCGGCAGCGGAGGGAGACCAGGATTGCCCTAAGGATGGTCCTCGCAAGGCTGGTCCCGCCCTCATGAGGCTGGTCCTGCTAGCGGTCCTCGCGAGGCTGGTCGCGCCACTCCCAGCGGGGGCCGCGGTCGTCCCAGCGTCTGATACATCTCTGTCGTATCTATAATTTTTTATTGTTCCATGCCAATATTCTACAACTTTCATATACTTTTGGCAACTTTTTATACTATTTTGGGACTAACATATTGATCCAGTGCCCAGTGCCAGTTCCTCTTTGTTGCATGTTTTTTGTTTCGCAGAATATCCATATCAAACGGAGTCCAAACGGGATAAAAACTGACGGAGATTATTTTTGGAATATATATGATTTTTGGGAAGAAAAATCCACGCGAGACGGTGCCCGAGGTGGCCATGAGGCAGGGGCGCGCCTGCCCCCTGGGCGCGCCCCTGACCCTCATGGGCCACCCGTAAGGCGGTTGATGCCCTTCTTTCGCCACAAGAAAGGTAATATCCGGATAGAGATCGTCTTAAAATTTCAGCCCAATCGGAGTTACGGATCACCGAGAATATAAGAAACGGTGAAAGGGTAGAATCTGAGAACGCAGAAACAGAGAGAGATAGAGAGACAGATCCAATCTCGGAGGGGCTCTCGCCCCTCCCGTGCCATGGAGGCCATGGACCAGAGGGGAAACCCTTCTCCCATCTAGGGAGGAGGTCAAGGAAGAATAATAAGGGGGGGGGCTCTCTCCCCCTCGCTTCCGGTGGCACCGGAGTGCCACCGGGGGCCATCATCATCACCGCGATCTACACCAACACCTCCGCCATCTTCACCAACATCTCCATCACCTTCCCCCTCTATCTACAGCGGTCCAATCTCCCACAACCAGCTGTACCCTCTACTTGAACATGGTGCTTTATGCTTCATATTATTATCCAATGATGTGTGAGTAGATTTTCGTTGTCCTATCGGTGGTTGATGAATTGCTATGATTGATTTAATTTTCTTGTGGTTATGTTGCTGTCCTTTGGTGCCCATCATATGATTGCGCGCGTGGATCACACCCTAGGGTTAGTTGTATGTTTATAGGACTATGTATTGGAGGGCAAGAGTGACAGAAGCTTCAACCTAGCATAGAAATTGATGCATACGGGATTGAAGGGGGACCAATATACCTTAATGCTATGGTTGCGTTTTACCTTAATGAACATTAGTAGTTGCAGATGCTTGCTAATAGTTCCAATCATAAGTGGATAGAATTCCAAGTCAGGGATGACATGCTAGCAGTGGCCTCTCCCACATAATACTTGCTATCGGTCTAGTAAAGTAGTCAATTGCTTAGGGGCAATTTCACAACTCCTACCACCACTTTTTCCAGACTTGCTATATTTACTTTATTGTTTCTTTATCTAAACAGCCCCTACTTTTTATTTACGTACTCTTTATTATCTTGCAAACCTATCCAACAACACCTACAAAGTACTTCTAGTTTCATACTTGTTCTAGGTAAAGCGAACGTCAAGCGTGCGTAGAGTTGTATCGGTGGTCGATAGAACTTGAGGGAATATTTGTTCCACCTTTAGCTCCTCGTTGGGTTCGACACTCTTACTTATCGAAAACTGTTGCGATCCCCTACACTTGTGGGTTATCAAGACCTTTTTCTGGCGCCGTTGCCGGGGAGCAATAGCGTGGGGTGAATATTCTCGTGTGTGCTTGTTTGCTTTATCACTAAGTAATTTTTATTTGCTGTTCTTAGTTGTTTTCTATCTTTACTTATGGGTAGGAAACGCAAAATACCAAAAAAATTAGTTGTACCTACTAAACCAATGGTTGAAGAACCACTCAAAATCTATCACACTGCTGAAGCTTATTACTTGGATCATCTTCGATCCCTATGTGCTCGTGCTGAAACCCCAACTAGCTTAGTTGAGGGCAAATCTTTAGATGATCATGCTTGTTATGTGCGACACCGAATATCTGAAAAAGGGAAAATTTTACCGGGTCAAATTCATCGTTTGCAATGCTATGCTTGGAATTTATGCGAAATATATGATTTTACTTGTCGTTCTGAAAACCCTAAGAAACACCTTCCCTACCAATGTGAGTTTAGTGATAATGGAATCGTATCTTCGTATGCTAAGGGTGTTTATAATTACTATGATGTTCAACAAATTGAAGAATTTGTTGCTTTTAAGGGCGCTTACGAAATTGCTTCTTTGATTGAAAAGTATGATGCTACTCTTTACAAATCTGAAAATTTTACTTAAATATTGCTATGATAATTATGCTTCTAATGCCTATGTTGAACCATATATTGAGGACTACTCCGCTGTCCAAGAAGAGACTAATATTTTGCAGGAGTCTATGGAAGAAGAAACTGATGAAACTGTGAGCTCATTGGATGAAAAAGATGATGAGGAGAGCGAAGAACAAAAGGAGGAAGAGCGGATTAGCTACCTGTGCCCACCTTCTAATGAGAGTAACTCTTCAACTCATACATTGTTTAATTTCCCTTCGTGCTTACCGAAGGATGATTTCTATGATGACTATTATGATCCCTTTAATTCTCTTGAAATATCCCTTTTTGATGATGCTTGCTATGCTTGTGGCCAAGTGGCCAATATGAATTATGCTTATGGAGATGAACTTGCTATAGTTCGTTATGTTAAACATGAAATTTTTGCTATTGCACCCACACATGATAGTCCTATTATCTTTTTGAATTCTCCCAACTACACTATATCGGAGAAGTTTGCTCTTATTAAGGAATATATTGATGGGTTGCCTTTTACCGTTACACATGATGATTTTGATGAATATAATATGCATGTGCTTGCTGCTCCTACTTGCAATTATTATGAGAGAGGAACTATATCTCCACCTCTCTATGTTTCCAATATGATAAAATTGCAAGAAACTGTTTATACTATGCATTGGCCTTCACTTTGTGTGCATGGATTGTTCTTTTATGACATGCCGATGCATAGGAAGAGAGTTAGACTTCGTCATTACATGATATATGTTACCTTGTGCTCACCACTAAATTACAAATCATTGTTAATTAAAATTGGCTTTGATATACCTTGGGATCCGGGTGGATCCATTACTTGAGCACTATATGCCTAGCTTAATGGCTTTAAAGAAAGCGCTGCCAGGGAGACAACCCGGAAGTTTTAGAGAGTCATTTATTTCTGTTGAGTGCTTTTATATAGTTTAAAAACAACAAAAATAAAGAGGGGAACCCAAACTTTTTTCAAAAAGGAAAGCGAAAGTGAGGAAGACAAGCATTGTTGAAGTGGGAGCTAGCCTTGAACTTTGTTCATGCTCACGGAAACTTTGTGAATCTTGATTACAGAAAATTTTCAATAAAAATAATTATCCCCTTGTACAATTCCATTGTATTATAAAAATAATGTGCCAAGGTTTGCCTTTAGGATGTTTACATTTGCTTGATGGTTTGTACGGTGCAGGACAGAAACTTTGGCTGTAGTGCGCGATTTTACGTTTTTTGCTGGAATGTTAAATGGTTCTGATTCTTTTTGCACTGTCTTCCTATAATTTTTTTTATTTTTACTAATTTTGGTAGAATTTTTCAAGTACTAGAAGTATGGTGAATGTTTAGATTATTACAGACTGTTCTGTTTTAGACAGATTCTGTTTTTGATGCATAGTTTGCTTGTTTTGATGAAACTATCGATTCATATCAGTGGATTAAGCCATGAAAAAGTTATATTACAGTAGAAAAAATGCAAAAACAAAATATGAATTGGTTTGCAACAGTAGTTAGAGTAGTGATTTGCTTCATTATACTAACGGATCTTACCGAGTTTTCTGTTGAAGTTTTGTGTGGATGAAGTGTTCGATGATCGAGAAGGTCTTGATGTGAGAAGAAGGAAGAGAGGCAATAGCTCAAGCTTGGGGATGCCCGAGGCACCCCAAGTAAATATTCAAGGAGACTCAAGCGTCTAAGCTTGGGGATGCCCCTGAAGGCATCCCCTCTTTCTTCAACAAGTATCGGTATGTTTTCGGATTCGTTTCGTTCATGCAATATGTGCAATCTTGGAGTGTCTTTTGCATTTAGTTTTCATTTTTCTTTTATGCACCATGCTGGTATGAGACAATCCTTGGTTGATTTATAGAATGCTCATTGCACTTCACTTATATCTTTTGAGTATGGCTTTATAGAATGCTTCATGTGCTTCACTTATATCATTTGAAGTTTGGATTGCCTGTTTCCCTTTACATAGAAAACCGCCATTTGTAGAATGCTCTTTTGCTTCACTTAGATTTGTTAGAGCGTGGGCATACCTTTTGTAGAAAGAATTAAACTCTCTTGCTTCACTTATATCTATTTAGAGAGATGACAGGAATTGGTCATTCACATGGTTAGTCATAAAATCCTACATAAAACTTGTAGATCACTGAATATGATATGTTTGATTCCTTGCAATAGTTTTGCGATATAAAGATGGTGATATTAGAGTCATGCTAGTGGGTAGTTGTGGATTAGTAGAAATACTTGTGTTGAGGTTTGTGATTCCTGTAGCATGCACGTATGGTGAACCGTTATGTAACGAAGTCGGAGCATGATTTATTTATTGATTGTCTTCCTTATGAGTGGCGGTCGGGGACGAGCGATGGTCTTTTCATACCAATCTATCCCCCTAGGAGCATGCGCGTAGTACTTTGTTTCGATGACTAATAGATTTTTGCAATAAGTATGTGAGTTCTTTATGACTAATGTTGAGTCCATGGATTATACACACTCTCACCCTTCCACCATTGCTAGCCTCTCTAGTACCGTGCAACTTTTGCCGGTACCATAAACCCACCATATACCTTCCTCAAAACAGCCACCATACCTACCTATCATGGCATTTCCATAGCCATTCCGAGATATATTGCCATGCAACTTCCATCATCATCATATACATGACTTGAGCATTCATTGTCATATTGCTTTGCATGATCGTAAGATAGCTAGCATGATGTTTTCATGGCTTGTCCATTTTTTGATGTCATTGCTACGCTAGATCATTGCACATCCCGGTACACCGCCGGAGGCATCCATATAGAGTCACACTTTGTTCTAGACATTGAGTTGTAATATTGAGTTGTAAGTAAATAAAAGTGTGATGATCATCATTATTAGAGCATTGTCCCAGTGAGGAAAGGATGATGGAGACTATGATTCTCCCATAAGTCGGGATGAGACTCCGGACTTTACAAAAAAATAAAAGAGGCCAAAGAAGCCCAAATAAAAAAAGAGGCCAAAGAAGCCCACCAAAAAAATAAAAAAACAAAAAAATGAGAGAAAAAGAGAGAAGGGGCAGTGCTACTATCCTTTTCCACACTTGTGCTTCAAAGTAGCACCATGTTCTTCATATAGAGAGTCTCTTGAGTTATCACTTTCATATACTAGTGGGAATTTTCATTATAGAACTTGGCTTGTATATTCCGATGATGGGCTTCCTCAAATGCCTGAGGTCTTCATGAGCAAGTAAGTTGGATGCACACCCACTTAGTTTTCAGTCTGAGCTTTCATACACTTATAGCTCTTAGTGCATCCGTTGCATGGAAAACCCTACTCACTCACATTGATATCTATTGATGGGCATCTCCATAGCCCGTTGATACGCCTAGTTGATGTGAGACTATCTTCTCCTTTTTGCCTTCTCCACCATCATATTCGATTCCACCTATAGTGCTATGTCCATGGCTCACGCTCATGTATTGCGTGAAAGTTGAAAAGGTTTGAGAACGTCAAAAGTATGAAACAATTGCTTGGCTTGTCATTGGGGTTGTGCATGATGTGAATATTTTGTGTGGTGAAGATGGAGCATAGCCAGACTATATGATTTTGTAGGGATAACTTTCTTTGGCCATGTTATTTTGAAAAGACATGATTGCTTTATTAGTAGGCTTGAAGTATTATTGTTTTTATGTCAAATGATAGACTATTGATTTGAATCACTTGTATCTTAATATTCATGCCATGATTAGATTACATGATCAAGATTATGCTAGGTAGCATTCCACATAAAAAAATTATCTTTCTTTTTATCATTTACCTACTCGAGGACGAGTAGGAATTAAGCCTGGGGATGCTGATACATCTTCGTCGTATCTATAATTTTTGATTGTTCCATGCCAATATTCTACAACTTTCATATACTTTTGGCAACTTTTATACTATTTTTGGGACTAACATATTGATCCAGTGCCCAGTGCCAGTTCCTGTTTGTTGCATGTTTTTTGTTTCGCAGAATATCCATATCAAAAGGAGTCCAAATGGGATAAAAACTAACGGAGATTTTTTTTGGAATATATATGATTTTTGGGAAGAAAAATCCACGCGAGACGGTGCCCGAGGTGGCCACAAGGCAGGGGGCGGGCCTGCCCCCTGGACGCGCCCCTAACCCTCGTGGGCCACCCGTAAGGCGGTTGATGCCCTTATTTTTCCACAAGAAAGCTAATATCCGGATAGAGATCATGTTAAAATTTCAGCCCAATCGGAGTTACGGATCTCTAGGAATATAAGAAACAGTGAAAGGGTAGAATCTGAGAACGCAGAAACAGAGAGAGACAGAGAGACAGATCCAATCTCGAGGGGCTCTCGCCCCTCCTGTGCCATGGAGGCCATGGACCAGAGGGGAAACCCTTCTCCCATCTAGGGAGGAGGTCAAGGAAGAAGAAGAAGGAGGGGGGCTCTCTCCCCCTCGCTTCCGGTGGCATCGAAGTGCCACCGGGGGCCATCATCATCACCGCGATCTACACCAACACCTCCGCCATCTTCACCAACATCTCCATCACCTTCCCCCCTCTATCTACAGCGGTCCACTCTCCCGCAACCCGCTGTACCCTCTACTTGAACATGGTGCTTTATGCTTCATATTATTATCCAATGATGTGTTGCCATCCTATGATGTCTGAGTAGATTTTCGTTGTCCTATCGGTGGTTGATGAATTGCTATGATTGATTTAATTTGCTTGTGGTTATGTTGTTGTACTTTGGTGCCCATCATATGATTGCGCACATGGATCACACCCTAGGGTTAGTTGTATGTTTATAGGACTATGTATTGGAGGGCAAGAGTGACAGAAGCTTCAACCTAGCATAGAAATTGATGCATACGGGATTGAAGGGGGACCAATATACCTTAATGCTATGGTTGCGTTTTACCTTAATGAACATTAGTAGTTGCGGATGCTTGCTAATAGTTCCAATCATAAGTGCATAGAATTCCAAGTTAGGGATTACATGCTAGCAGTGGCCTCTCCCACATAATACTTGCTATAGGTCTAGTAAAGTAGTCAATTGCTTAGGGGCAATTTCACAACTCCTACCACCACTTTTCCACACTCGCTATATTTACTTTATTATTTCTTTATCTAAACAGCCCCTACTTTTTATTTACATACTCTTTATTATCTTGCAAACCTATCAAACAACACCTACAAAGTACTTCTAGTTTCATACTTGTTCTAGGTAAAGCGAACGTCAAGCATGCGTAGAGTTGTATCGGTGGTCAATAGAACTTGAGGGAATATTTGTTCTACCTTTAGCTCCTCGTTGGGTTCGACACTCTTACTTATCGAAAATTGTTGCGATCCCCTATACTTGTGGGTTATCAGCGTCCTCCGCCTCGTCCTCCTCCTCGACCATAGCCCCAGTCGTTGCGCTCGGGGCGTCGACCGAAGCATCCATCTTGAATAGCCCTGAGCTCTTGACAATCATTGGTGTTGTGGCTGCGCACGTTGTGGAATGTGCAGAACGGACGGCCGCCCTTGGATGACTCGGGGAGGTCCCGGCCACGCTTTGTGTCTGGCTCTGCCGTGAGTACGGCCACTCCCTTGCGCTTCATGTCCTTGACCTTGGCCTTCTTTTCCTCTGGGCCTGCAGCAGGGAGCTCGAGGAGGGAGAGACGCCCCTCCTCAACTCTTGCACACTTGGTTGCTATGTTGAATAGCTCCAGAGTTGTGCATAGCTCCTCATGGATGGCAAGCTCCTCCTTCATCTTGATGTCATGGACGCCATCGGAAAATGCTGAGATGATGGCCTCGCCTGTCACCATGGGGATCTTGAGACGCCCACTGTTGAAGCGCTAGATGTACTTCTATAGGGTCTCTCCCGGCCGTTGCTTGATGCGGCGCAGGTCACCCGCAGCCGGAGGGCGGTCGCGAGTGCCTTGGAAGTTGGCGACGAAGCAGTCGCGCATCTCACCCCAGGAGGAGATCGAGCCTAGAGGCAGGTTCAGGAGCCACGAGCGAGCGCCATCCTTGAGAGCCATGGGAAACCAGTTCGCCATGAATTTTTCGTCGCCGTTGGCCGCCTCGATGCTCAGCTTGTAGAGCTGCAGGAACTCCGCGGGATCGGGGGTGCCTTCGTAGTGAAGAGGCAGGCCCGACTTGAACTTGCCTGGCCAGACGACGCTACGCAGCTCGGGAGCGAAGGCGTGGTAGCCTGCGATGGCCACTGGGGCCCTCTGCAGGGGCGGAACCTGCCCTTGATGTTCGCGCGCCGCCGCCATATGCGGCACGCGTTCTTGTTGTGGCGCCGGGAGCGATGGAGCGTTTTCTTGCGGCCGGGGAACCTCTTGGTAGCTTCCTTCTTTGTGCGTGGGCACACGGCATGGTGGATCACGCCGCGGGACCGCACGTCTTGGGGCGAGGACACTGATGTCTACCACACAACCTTCTTCTTGTAGACGTTGTTGGGCCTCCAAGTGCAGAGGTTTGTAGGACAGTAGCAAATTTCCCTCAAGTGGATGACCTAAGGTTTATCAATCCATAGGAGGCGTAGGATGAAGATGGTCTCTCTCAAGCAACCCTGCAACCAAATAACAAAGAGTCTCTTGTGTCCCCAACACACCCAATACAATGGTAAATTGTATAGGTGCACTAGTTCGGCGAAGAGATGGTGATACAAGTGGTATATGGATGGTAGATAAAGGTTTTTCTAATCTGAAATTATAAAAATAGTAAGGTAACTAATGATAAAAGTGAGCGTAAACGGTATTGCAATGCTAGGAAACAAGGCCTAGGGTTCATACTTTCACTAGTGCAAGTCCTCTCAACAATAATAACATAATTGGATCACATAACTATCCCTCAACATGCAACAAAGAGTCACTCCAAAGTCACTAATAGCGGACAACAAACGAAGAGATTATGGTAGGGTACGAAACCACCTCAAAGCTATTTTTTTCCAATCAATCCATTGGGCTATTCCTATAAGTGTCACAAACAGCCCTAGAGTTCGTACTAGAATAACACCTTAAGACACAAATCAACCAAAACCCTAATGTCACCTAGATACTCCAATGTCACCTCAAGTATCCGTGGGTATTATTATACGATATGCATCACACAATCTCAGATTCATCTATTCAACCAACACATAGAACCTCAAAGAGTGCCCCAAAGTTTCTACCGGAGAGTCAAGATGAAAACGTGTGCCAACCCCTATGCATAGGTTCATGGGCAGAACCCGCAAGTTGATCACCAAAACATACATCAAGTGGATCAATAGAATACCCCATTGTCACCACAGGCATCCCACACAAGACATACATCAAGTGTTCTCAAATCCTTAAAGACTCAATCCGATAAGATAACTTCAAAGGGAAAACTCAATCCATTACAAGAGAGTAGAGGGGGGGGGGGAAACATCATAAGATCCAACTATAATAGCAAAGATCGCGATACATCAAGATCATACCACCTCAAGAACACGAGAGAGAGAGAGAGAGAGAGATCAAACACATAGCTACTGGTACATACCCTCAGCCCCGAGGGAGAACTACTCCCTCTCGTCATGGAGAGCATTGGGATGATGAAGATGGCCACCGGAGAAGGATTCCCCCTCCGACAGGAACGGGTCTAGATTGGTTTTCGGTGGCTAGGGAGGCTTCTGGCGGCGGAACTCCCGATCTATTCTGATCCCCGATGTTTTTAGGGTATATGGGTATATATGGGAGGAAGAAGTACGTCGGTGGACCTCCGGGCTGTCCACGAGGCAGGGGGGCGCGCCCAGGGGGGTGGGCTCGCCCCCCACCCTCGTGGGCAGCCCGGGACTCCTCTGGTCCATCTCTGATACTGCGTGGGCTTCTTCTGGTCCAAAAATAAGTTTCGTGAAGTTTCAGGTCAATTGGACTCCGTTTGATTTTCCTTTTCTGCGATACTCTAAAACAAGGGAAAAAATCAGAAACTGGCACTGGGCTCTAGGTTAAAAGGTTAGTCCCAAAAATCATATAAAATAGCATATAAATGCATATAAAACATCCAAGGTTGATAATATAATAGCATGGAACAATCAAAAATTATAGATACGTTGGAGACGTATCAGCATCCCCAAGCTTAATTACTGCTCGTCCTCGAGTAGGTAAATAATAAAAACAGAATTTTTGATGTGGAATACTACCTAACATATTTATCCATGTAGTTCTCTTTATTGTGGCAAGAATATTGAGATCCATAAGATTCAAGACAAAAGTTTAATATTGACATAAAAATAATAATACTTCAAGCATACTAACCAAGTAATCAGGTCTTCTCAAAATAAACTGGCCAAAGAAAGCTATCCCTACAAAATCATATAGTCTGGCTATGCTCTATCTTCACCACAAAAAATATTTAAATCATGCACAACCCCGATGACAAGCCAAACAATTGTTTCATACTTTTGATGTTATCAAACTTTTTCAATCTTCACGCAATACATGAGCGTGAGCCATGGACATAGCACTATAGGTGGAATAGAATGGTGGTTGTGCAGAAGACAAAAAGGAGAAGATAGTCTCACATCAACTAGGCGTATCAACGGGCTATGGAGATGCCCATCAATAGATATCAATGTGAGTGAGTAGGGATTGACATGCAACGGATGCACTAGAGCTATAAATGTATGAAAGTTCAACAAAAGAAACTAGTGGGTGTGCATCCAACTCGCTTGCTCACGAAGACCTAGGGCATTTTGAGGAAGCCCATCATTGGAATATACAAGCCAAGTTCTATAATGAAAGATTCCCACTAGTATATGAAAGTGAGAACATAGGAGACTCTCTATCATGAAGATCATGGTGCTACTTTGAAGAACAAGTGTGGTAAAAGGATAGTAGCATTGCCCCTTCTCTCTTTTTCTCTCATTTTTTATTTTTTTTTATTTTTTTATTTCGGCCTTCTCTTTTTTATGGCCTCTTTTTTTTGTCTGTAGTCTCATCCCGACTTGTGGAGGAATCATAGTCTCCATCATCCTTTCCTCATTGGGACAATGCTCTAATAATAATGATCATCACACTTTTATTTACTTACAACTCATGAATTACAACTCGATACTTAGAATAAGATATGATTCTATATGAATGCCTCCGGCGGTGTACCGGGATGTGCAATGACTCAAGAGTGACATGTATGGAAGAATTATGAATGGTGGCTTTGCCACAAATACAATGTCAACTACATGATCATGCATAACAATATGACAATGATGAAGCGTGTCATAATAACGGAACGGTGGAAAGTTGCATGGTAATATATCTCGGAATGGCTATGGAAATGCCATAATAGGTAGGTATGGTGGTTGTTTTGAGGAAGATATATGGTGGGTTTATGGTACCGGCGAAAGTTGCACGGTACTAGAGAGGCTAGCAATGGTGGAAGGGTGAGAGTGCGTATAATCCATGGACTCAACATTAGTCATAAAGAACTCACATACTTATTGCAAAGATCTATTAGTTATTGAAACAAAGTACTACGTGCATGCTCCTAGGGGGATAGATTGGTAGGAAAAGACCATCGCTCGTCCCCGACCGCCACTCATAAGGAAGACAATCAATAAATAAATCATGCTCCGACTTCATCACATATCGGTTCACCATACGTGCATGCTACGGGAATCACAAACTTTAACACAAGTATTTCTCAAATTCACAACTACTCAACTAGCATGACTCCAATATCACCATCTTCATATCTCAAAACAATCATCAAGTATCAAACTTCTCATAGTATTCAATGCACTTTATATGAAAGTTTTTATTATATCCCTCTTGGATGCCTATCATATTAGGACTAGATTCATAACCAAAGCAAATTACCATGCTGTTTAGGACTCTCAAAATAATATAAGTGAAGCATGAGAGATCAATTATTTCTATAAAATAAAACCACCACCGTGCTCTAAAAAGATATAAGTGAAGCACTAGAGCAACAACGAACTACTCCCAAAGATATAAGTGAAGATCAATGAGTAGACGAATAATTATGCAACTATGTGAAGACTCTCTAACATTTAATAATTTCAGATCTTGGTATTTTATTCAAACAGCAAGCAAAACTAAATAAAATAAAATGACGCTCCAAGCAAAACACATATCATGTGGCGAATAAAAATATAGCTCCAAGTAAAGTTACTGATGACCGGAGATGAAAGAGGGGATGCCTTCCGGGGCATCCCCAAGCATAGGCTCTTGCCACTCCTTATTCCATAGTCCATCGAATCTTGACCCAAAACTTGAAAACTTCACAACACAAAACTTAACAGAAAACTCGTAAGCTCCGTTAGTATAAGAAAATAAATCACCACTTCAAGGTACTGTAATGAACTCATTCTTTATTTATATTGGTGTTAAAACTACTGTATTCCAACTTTCCTATGGTTCATAAACTCTATTACTTGCCATAGATTCATCAAAATAAGCAAACAACACACGAAAAACAGAATCTGTCAAAAACAGAACAGTCTGTAGTAATCTGGATTAAAGGTATTCTTCTGGAACTCATAAAATTCTCAAATAAATTGATGGACGTGAGGAATTTATCCATTAATCATCTGCAAAACGAATTAACTAAATATCACTCTCCAGTAAAAAATGGCAGCAATTCTCGTGAGCGCTAAAGTTTCTGTTTTTTACAGCAAGATCAACAGGACTTTCCCCAAGTCTTCCCAACGGTTGTACTTGGCACAAACACTAATTAAACACATAAAACAACATCTAACCAGAGGCTAGATAGATTATTTATTATTAAACAGGAGCAAAAATCAAGGAATAAAAATAAAATCGGGTTGCCTCCCAACAAGCGCTATCGTTTTACACCCCTAGCTAGGCATGATGATTTCAACGATGCTCACATAAAAGATAAGAATTGAAACATAAAGAGAGCATCATGAAGAATATGACTAGAACATTTAATTCTAACCCACTTCCTATGCATAGGGATTTTGTGATCAAACAACTTGTGGGAACAAGAATCAACTAGCATAGGAAGGTAAAACAAGCATAACTTCAAAACTTTAAGCACATAGAGAGGAAACTTGATATTATTGAAACTCCTACAAGCATATATTCCTCCCTCATAATAATTTTCAGTAGCATAATGAATGAATTCAACAATATAACCATCACATAAAGCATTCTTTTCATGATCTACAAGCATAAAAATTTTATTACTCTCCACATAAGCAAATTTCTTCTCATGAATAGTAGTGGGAGCAAACTCAACAAAATAATTATCATGTGAAGCATAATCCAATTGAAAATTAAAATCATGATGACAAGTTTCATGGATATCATTATTCTTTATAGGATACAAGTCATCACAATAATCATCATAGATAGCAACTTTGTTCTCATAATCAATTGGAACCTCTTCCGGAATAGTGGATTCATCACAAAATAAAGTCATAACCTCTCCAAATCCACTTTCATCAATATAATCATCATAAATAGGAGGCATTATTTCATCATAATAAATTTGCTCATCAAAACTTGGGGGACAAAAAATATCATCTTCATCAAACATAGCTTCCCCAAGCTTGTGGCTTTGCATATCATTAGCATCATGGATATTCAAGGAATTCATTCTAACAACATTGCAATCATGCTCATAATTCAAAGATTTAGTGCCAAACATTTTAATACATTCTTATTCTAAAAATTTGGCACCATTTTTCTTTCCATCATACTCACGAAAGATATTAAAAAGATGAAGCGTATGAGGCAAACTCAATTCCATATTTTTTTGTAGTTTTCTTTTATAAACTAAACTAGTGCTAAAACAAGAAACAAAAAGATTCGATTGCAAGATCTAAAGATATACCTTCAAGCGCTAACCTCCTCGGCAACAGCGCCAGAAAAGAACTTGATGTCTACTACACAACCTTCTTCTTGTAGACATTGTTGGGCCTCCAAGTGCAGAGGTTTGTAGGACAGTAGCAAATTTCCCTCAAGTGGATGACCTAAGGTTTATCAATCCGTAGGAGGCGTAGGATGAAGATGGTCTCTCTCAAGCAACCCTGCAACCAAATAACAAAGAGTCTCTTGTGTCCCCAACACACCCAATACAATGGTAAATTGTATAGGTGCACTAGTTCGGTGAAGAGATGGTGATACAAGTGGTATATGGATGGTAGATAAAGGTTTTTGTAATCTGAAATTATAAAAACAGCAAGGTAACTAATGATAAAAGTGAGCGTAAACGGTATTGCAATGCTAGGAAACAAGGCCTAGGGTTCATACTTTCACTAGTGCAAGTCCTCTCAACAATAATAACATAATTGGATCACATAACTATCCCTCAACCTGCAACAAAGAGTCACTCCAAAGTCACTAATAGCGGACAACAAACGAAGAGATTATGGTAGGGTATGAAACCACCTCAAAGTTATTCTTTCCAATCAATCCGTTGGACTATTCCTATAAGTGTCACAAACAGCCCTAGAGTCCGTACTAGAATAACACCTTAAGACACAAATCAACCAAAACCCTAATGTCACCTAGATACTCCAATGTCACCTCAAGTATCCATGGGTATTATTATATGATATGCATCACACAATCTCAGATTCATCTATTCAACCAACACATAGAACCTCAAAGAGTGCCCCAAAGTTTCTACCGGAGAGTCAAGATGAAAACGTGTGCCAACCCCTATGCATAGGTTCATGGGCGGAACCCGCAAGTTGATCACCAAAACATACATCAAGTGGATCAATAGAATACCCCATTGTCACCACAGGTATCCCACACAAGACATACATCAAGTGTTCTCAAATCCTTAAAGACTCAATCCGATAAGATAACTTCAAAGGGAAAACTCAATCCATTACAAGAGAGTAGAGGGGGGGGGAGAAAACATCATAAGATCCAACTATAATAGCAAAGCTCGCGATACATCAAGATCATACCACCGCAAGAACACGAGAGAGAGAGAGAGATCAAACACATAGCTACTGGTACATACCCTCAGCCCCGAGGGAGAACTACTCCCTCCTCGTCATGGAGAGCATCGGGATGAAGAAGATGGCCACCGGAGAAGGATTCCCCCTCCGGCAGGGTGCCAGAACGGGTCTAGATTGGTTTTCGGTGGCTAGGGAGGCTTCTGGCGGCGGAACTCCCGATCTATTCTAATCTCTAAAGTTTTTAGGGTATATGGGTATATATGGGAGGAAGAAGTACGTCGGTGGACCTCCGAGCTGTCCACGAGGCAGGGGGGCGCGCCCAGGGGGGTGGGTGCGCCCCCACCCTCGTGGGCAGCCCGGGACTCCTATGGTCCATCTCCGATACTCCGTGGGCTTCTTATGGTCCAAAAATAAGTTCCGTGAAGTTTCAGGTCAATTGGACTCCGTTTGATTTTCCTTTTTTGCGATATTCTAAAACAAGGAAAAAAACAGAAACTGGCACTGGGCTCTAGGTTAATAGGCTAGTCCAAAAAATCATATAAAATAGCATATAAATGCATATAAAACATCCAAGGTTGATAATATAATAGCATGGAACAATAAAAAATTATAGATACATTGGAGACGTATTAGACACCGTCTTGACGCAAAGGATGCGGTGGCGCTCTGTGTGCTGCGCGTCTCGGCGCGAGGGCGCCGTCTTGATGCGGAGGTGCTCCCTGAGCTACATCGCCCGCGGCTGGAGGTGGGCGAGGCAGCGAGAGGGATGGTGCAGGAGAGCCTCCAGCGCCACTGACGAGCTCGGCGATGCGGTCCAACCAGTCCTCGTAGAGGTCGTCGACTGGGCGGTAACGCAGGAGCTTGCGTGCCATGAGTAGCGTGGCCTGCGCGTCCGTGGGCGGCGAGCGTGAGACGATGAGCCGGCCGGAGTCAGCGATGGTGTGGCGGTGCGGCCGTCCAGCCACACGGAGGGGTGCAGTGATGACGCTTGTTGCTCGTTTGCTGCCGGGCTGGTAGTAGCGTTGGCAACAGGAGATGGAGAACAATGGGGAGGCCTGCCGACATGGGCTGTCTGAGCGACACGGGCAGCGAGGGTGGCCCGGTGCTCGACGCGGGCTCGACGTGCGTCGGACATGGATGCGGTGGAGCGATGGGACGCGGATCAGCGGAAGGAAAGCTTCAACACACCCCTATCAGGCACGCTAAATGTCGGATTTCGGGTTCCAGCAAAACCCTTGAGGTTCGGACACTGGGGTGCACACGAAGATCTCTCCTGCCTCTAGCTTACGCCCTCACCGCAATCTCAAGGCTTAGCGCATCGAACTTGCAAAACAAAGGGACACAAGACTTATACTGGTTCGAGCCATCGATGTGGTGTAATACCCTACTCCAGTGTGGTGTGGTGGATTGCCTCTTGGGCTGAGGATGAACAGTTACAAGGGAAGAACAACCTCCTAAGGAGAGGTGCTCTTGTGCTTGGTGAGCTTGTGTGTTTGTCTTGGTGGAATGGATCCGGTCCAAGATGAGTTCTCTTTGTCTCTTGATGATCCCCCTGGCTACGGTGGTGGCTAGCCCTATTTATAGAGGCCCAGGTCCTCTCCCCAAATATTAGGCGGGAAGGGATCCCGCAATGGCCAGTTTGAAGGGGGACAACTAGTACAAGCTATCCTGACAAAAGATGGTCTTCGCCTGCCAAAGGCTCGAGTGATGATGTCGTCTTGGGCTCCACGGTGACTGAGGGAGTCCTGGATTAGGGGGTGTCTGGATATCCGGACTATAACCTTTGGCCGAACACTTGGACTATGAAGATACAAGATTGAAGACTTCGTCCCGTGTCCGGATGGGACTTTCCTTGGCGTGGAAGGCAAGCTTGGCAATACGGATATGTAGATCTCCTCCCATTGTAACCGACTCTATGTAACCCTAGCCCTCTCCGGTGTCTATATAAACCGGAGGGTTTTAGTCCATAGGACGAACAAGAATCATACCATAGGCTAGCTTCTAGGGTTTAGCCTCTTTGATCTCGTGGTAGATCTACTCTTGTACTACCCATATCATCAATATTAATCAAGCAGGAGTAGGGTTTTACCTCCATCGAGAGGGCCCGAACCTAGGTAAAAACATTGTGTCCCTTGTCTCCTGTTACCATCCGCCTAGACGCATAGTTCTGGACCACCTACCCGAGATCCGCCGGTTTTGACACCGACACTGGTGCTTTCATTGAGAGTTCCTCTGTGTCGTCACCTTTAGGCCCGATGGCTCCTCCGATCATCAACAACGATGTGGTCCAGGGTGAGACCTTTCTCCCCAGACAGATCTTCGTGTTCGGTGGCTTTGCACTGCGGGCTAATTCGCTTGGCCATCTGGAGCATATTGAAAGCTACGCCCCTGGCCGTCAGGTCAGATTTGGAAGTTTGAACTACACGGCTGACATCCGCGGAGACTTGATCTTCGACAGATCCGAGCCACAACCAAGCGCGCGCACTGTCACGATGGGCATGACTTAGCTCTACCGCCGAACAGTGCCCTGGAGGCCGCGCCCGCAATAGCTCTGACCCTTAGCTCGGAGCCAACTGCGCCGATCGAGGGCGGGTGGCTAGACACTGCCTCGTGGGCTGCAGTCTCAATGGTGATCGAGCCAAACACCAGCTTTATCCTCTGCGAAGCCCGTGACTCCAAGGTGCCGGACCCTGCCCCGGACTCCGAACCCTCCGCGCCCTTGCCAATCGAATCCGATTGGGCGCTGATTATGGAATTCACCGCTGCAGATATCTTTCAGCACTCGCCCTTTGGCGACATTCTGAATTCACTAAGGTCTCTCTCTTTGTCAGGAGAGCCCTGGCCGGATTATGGCCAACAGGATTGGGATTTGGACAACGAAGAAATTCGACGCCCACCAACCACCCACTTTGTAGCCACTATCGACGATTTAACTGACATGCTTGACTTCGACTCTGAAGACATCGACGGCATGGACGACGATGTAGGAGGCAAACAGGAACCAGCGCCCACAGGGCACTGGACAGCCACCCCATCCTACGATGTATACATGGTGGACACACCCAAAGGAAACGACGAGGACAAACGGGAGGACACAACGAAGGGTCGTTCCTCCGAAAAGCAGTCAAAGCGGCGGTGTAAGCGCCGCTCCAAGCCCCGCCTCGACAGAGACAGCCGTCATACAGACCTAGCCACAGAGCAGGGTGAGCCGGCGAATGATGAACATGGCATCGAGCAACCGTCCGAACAAGGCAACTTGGATAAACAAACCGCACAACCCGTCCCCGGCGAAGATAACAGTCCGGATGACCTCATGCCGGACAAGTTCCTGGAGCAGAAGAACTTCCACAAAAGGCTCGCTGCCACTGCGCGTAGCCTGAAAAAGCAGAAGCGGAAGCTCAAAACTGCGGAAGATGCACTCAGAATCAGGTGGAGCAAAGTACTCAACACCGCAGACAAATACGGCGATGGTCGCCACACAAAAAGCTACCCGAAGCGAAAGCTCCTGCCTAAATTTGATGATGAGGCCTTAGAACCTCCGCAATCAACAAATAAGGAAGCCACCCGGTCGGATAAACGACCCCATGGCCAATATAGAGCGGCAAGAGGTGCCGCACACAAACTAGCACATGACCCACTCAAGGATTCACATCAAAAAGATGGCCCAGCCAGATCTATCTACGGGCCAAGAAAGCAAGCTTTAGTAAGCAATGCAACACAACAAACATCCGAACACTATGGCACACCCAAATACAGGGGTGTTGCACACCCCCTATGTTTCACCGATGAGGTGCTGGACCATGAATTTCCAACGGGATTCAAGCCCGTAAACATAGAGGCGTACGATGGAACAACAGACCCTGGAGTCTGGACTGAGGACTATATCCTCCATATCCATATGGCCAGAGGAGACGACCTCCACGCCATAAAATACTTACCCCTCAAGCTCAAAGGGCCAGCCCGGCATTCGCTTAAAGGCCTTCCCGAAAACACCATTGGAAGTTGGGAAGAGCTCGAGGATGCTTTTCGGGCAAATTTTCAAGGGACCTATGTCCGGCCTCCGAATGCAGACGATTTAAGTCATATAACTCAATAGCCCGGAGAGTCAGCCCGGAAACTCTGGAACAGATTTCTTACTAAAAAGAACCAGATAGTCGAATGTCCGGACGCCGAAGCCTTAACAGCTTTCAAACACAGCGTTCGAGACGAATGGCTCGCCAGACACCTCGGCCAAGAAAAGCCAAGAACAATGGCCGCATTAACAAGCCTCATGACCCACTTTTGTGTGGGAGAGGACAACTGGTTGGCAAGATGCAGCACCAGCGACCCAAGTACATCCGAAGTCAGGGACGGAAATGGGAAACCGCGTCACAGCAAGGACCAGCACCGGAATAAGGGAAACAGCCCGAAGAGCACGACAGTCAACACCGGATTCAAAAGCTCTCGACAGGGTCAGAAAAAGCTGCCCCTCAAGGATAACAGGGACGAGCTATCTAGCCTAAACAAAATCTTGGACAAAATATGTCAAATCCACAACACTCCTGGGAAGCCTACAAACCATACCCACAGAGAATGTTGGGTCTTCAAGCAATCCGGCAAACTCAACGTCGAACACAAGGGGCTCGATACACCAAGTGAGGACGATGAAGAACCTCACAAGCAGAGCACCGGGAAACAAAAGAATTTCCCACAAGAAGTCAAAACAGTAAACTTACTTCACGTGACAAAAGGGAAAAACAAAGTGGCGCCTATAGAGATATGCACCATGCGGCCTATCACAAAGGAGTCTCGCCACTGGTTGTTAAAACAAATCACCTTCGACCAGCAGGATTACTCCGGAAGTATCCGGAATGCAGGTTGGACCGCCTTGGTATTAGATCAGATAATCGACGGATTCCACTTTACACAAGTCCTGATGGACGGCAGCAGTGGTCTAAACCTGCTATATCAGGACACAGTCCGCAAAATGGGGATGGAGCCAACAAAAATTCGCCATAGCAACACTTCCTTTAAAGGAGTAACGCCAGACCCGGATGCCCATTGCACGGGTTTTCTCCTGCTAGAAGTAATGTTCGGTTCCCCTGATAACTTCCGCCGTGAAAAGCTAACCTTCCACATCACCCCATTTTCAAGTGGCTATCAAGCACTATTGGGACGCGAAGCTTTCGCCCGCTTTAACGCAATACCGCATTATGCATCTCTCACGCTTAAGATGCCCGGCCAACAAGGCATCATCTCACTAAAGGGAAACATCGAATGTTCCTCGCGCGCAGAAGACTATACGGCTGCCTTGACAGCCACGCATTAAAACAGCTTCACCAACAAAAGCATCTAACAGGTCATTAAGACCACGGACACGGCTAGGCGAGGCTGGAGCAAACTTATAATTGATAAAGGTTTTTGTAGCCGTACACCCCTATACAAGGGGCTCCGCATATGTAAAATAAGCGACAATAAGGCTCAATTTTCCCCATCTTGAATTATACTTTGTTTACTTAGTACAACATATATTTCGCACGACTATTCTTATTTCAACTAAGTTCCTCTCTTTTACAGATGAACGTCATGCTACACCCGTCTAGGACACGGCACAACGGAGACACAGGCGCAGACGTGCAGCAGGGACCCGTCCCAAGGATTCTCTTTAGATTAAGACCTTGCGTAAACCTTTTTCACTGTCTCTTCTTGATACACATCCCCCGGATTCACAGTATAACCGAGGAGGAGGCTGGCGTCTTGGCATGTGGCCACGTCAGAATTTCGCACGTACCTGGACACCAGGGGCTTATTATCATGGGCACTGCTCAGTCCGTTTTTATAAAGACCGAATACTTTAGGGAGTGTTCGACGTCGCGAGTTTGGCCTTATATGCATCAGCTCCGAATCATGTCTTTGTCAAATGTTGGGTTTGCCCGGCTCCTGTGTTTTGCTGCCTTACGTTCCACTCTATCGGCTAAGGCGGCACCAGGAGAACTACTACGATTGTGCCCCGGTCCAGCCAGGCGAGCACCTCAGTAGAGAAAGCCAAAAACTGACTGTCATGATACAACGTGAGACTGGTCAACCACTCGATGACCTATCGGAGTCTTAGGGATTCCTCCACATTAACAAAGGGCCATTTCCTGGCCAGGCACACACACGCCCCGAGTTCGGGCGAGCGCGGCACCACCATGGGCTATATAGTAGCCCCCCTGTCAAACTCCTATGG
Organism: Triticum dicoccoides; assembly: GCF_002162155.2. Lineage (NCBI taxonomy): Eukaryota > Viridiplantae > Streptophyta > Magnoliopsida > Poales > Poaceae > Triticum > Triticum dicoccoides. The sequence continues at coordinate 514,757,092 of NC_041380.1, forward strand.
CTAAGTGAAAGTGATAAAGCATTATAGTCTGATTGCCTAGTTCGCTGCGCTATCACCTCCTTCATGGACCAAGACGTTGGATCAAGTGTGAGAATGCGCCTTCTGCGAACACCCCCGCATTATATGCGTGGGGGCTGAAGCCGACGACTGCCATCTTTCAGATTATATACACATATACCTCAACGGCCGCACATGAGGCATTATAATACTTGCAGGCACAAGTATAAAAAGCTTCTACAATTCATCAAAATATTGTTTTGCAATAATACACATTATTCGAACATAATATCCTTCGAGCACTGCGTCTCTATTAAATGAGTGCCTTGCAGAACTTCCTGAAAATAGTGCTCAGCAGGTATTCGGCCTCCGTCCGAATCTTGGGATGCAACAGCGGCGGCCTCCATCTCCGCCCAGTATGTCTTGACACGGGCAAGGGCCATCCGCGCACCATCTATGCATGCTGAGCTCTTCATCGCATTGATATGCGGCACAACACCAAGGAACTGCTGCACCAAGTTAAAATAACTGTTCGGCTTTGGCCTTTCCGGCCACAGATGATTAACGACATCCTTCATGGCGAGTCCGGAAAACCTATTCAGTTCGGCCCATTTGACCAAATGATTGGTCAACGGAAGCGGACACTCCAGATTGTTGAATTGTGACCAGAAGAGCTTCTCCAATTCGCTATCTTTCTGATCTCGGAAATGTTCGGCCGCATCAGCGGCACTCGCAGCTAAATCCAGATATGCGTCCGCCGAACTCCACATCCGGTCCAACGGAGCGTATTTAGGATCTCCGAACTTCATCCGCAGCATAAAGGGCTTTCCAGCCGCGATATCTCTGGCCTGACGCAACTCCTCCTTCATCGCTCTCATCGCAGAACAAGCATCCTTGGCCGCCGTAGTGGCCTTCTCCAGGTCTGTCCGCTCCGCCCGATCTTCTTTTTCAAGAAGCTTGCAGCGGTCAGCAGCGTTCTTTAATTTCACAGCCATTTCGGCCATTTCCTTCTTGCTTCGATAGTGAGCAGCCTGTTCGGCTTTCAGCTCTTCAATTGCCTTTACGGCAGCCGCATCACTTCTCCTGGCTTGCTCCTTGGCTCGGGCAAGTTCCACCCGAAGGTTCTCCATGGCAGCGGCCCCATCTGCATCAAGCGCACACGCTGTAAGATACTGGAATCAAGCTCCTCTTACCAGGTGTCTCCGGAGAAATTACATACCTTGTGCCTCGTCAAGCCGCTTGTTAACAAGCGCGATGTCGGCATCTACCACGTCAAGTTTCCGCGTTAGCTCGGCAAATTCATCAGTCTGCCTGGCCACCGGACACTTCGCCACCTACATAGGAAGGCGGCAAAATTACACCTGGGACTATGATCCTCTACGTGCTGTCGTCTTCGACAACACACAGAGTCTCAGGGGCTACTATCTACACAGGGCGCATCTTATATGCGGAACTGTCAAAAGGTACATCACCTCGCGTACCTCAAAACCTGTCAGTAAACTCCTGACGGCCTCATGCAACCCGCTTTCAGTGGACGAAATCCTTTCAATTACGGTACCCATCAACGTATGGTGTTCCTCTGAGATAGACGCTTGCCCTAACAGATCCTTCAGTTCATCCGACCGAGCACCAGGCGGTGCCGGACTTGTTCGATGGCCTTTTTCAAAGACCGGACAATGATGGCCTTGGGGGGCCATATGACTGCCTTCCGGTCCTGCCGGATTCGGAGAAACCCTCCACGATGATACCTCAGGATCGCCCGCCTCGTAAGGCGGTACGGCAGGGGGAGGCGTTCCGCTCTCCATCATCTCCGGAAGAAGATCCCCCGAAGATGAGCTCTGCTGAGAAGGGCTAAGATCTAAACTACAAGGTAAAATTTCGGTTATTTTCCTCAGAAATAAAACAAGGATTTCTCTCATTTTAAACCTCCCCTCTCTACTTACGGCTCGGTGGAGGGCTGATCCCCTTGAGGGCATAGTACGGCCGAAGCATCCCCCGGCACAGGACCCTCTGGCGAAGACTTCTTCCCCCGCTTTGAGACCATGGACTCCGGGTCTTCAGAGGCAGTCCTCTTCCTCCCCTGAGTAGAGGAATTTTCGATTCCTCCTTTCCAGACAGCCTCCTTCGAGGAGGCAGTAGCTTCTTTGTCCCCCCCTTTGCTTTCTTCTGAAGGCACGATCTCCAGCATCCTGGTTAACACGGGATCCGACGAGGTCTCGGGAAGGGGGGCCGGACACCTAATTAAATTCGCCTTCGCTACCCACTCCTGTTTCAAAGACAACTCTTTTAAGGGTGATGTTGTGATAAATGAACGGATGGTGTGTCCGGGCACAGGGCTACTTACTTGAGTATCCGGACGATTGCAGCTCAGACCTGCATCCTCCGTAGAATCCGGACACACTACTTGTGGTCTGAAGAATAATTTGTACATTTCCACGGGCGTCATGCCAAGAAAATGTTGGAGAACTCATGGTCCCTCCGGGTTGAACTCCCACAGGCGGAGGGGGCGACGTTTGCAGGGTAGAACTCGGCGAATTAACATAACCTGCATCACCACGACCAGACTGATGTCTCTTTCTAGGAGATCTCAGATGCGGCCCTGCAACAGGGGCACGTCCTTTGCCGACCCCCAGTCCAGCCCCTTATTGACCCATGACGCCAGTCGTGGCGGGGGACCCGAGCGGAAAGCAGGCAGCGCCACCCACTTGGTGCTCCTGGGAGATGTGATATAAAACCACTCTTGTTGCCAAAAGCTAAACTCCTCTTGAAAAGAGCCCTCGGGCCATGGAGAGTCAACATTCTTGCTTATAACAGCGCCTTCGCACTCCGGGTGCTGTCCCTCAATCATCTTCGGCTCTACTTTAAAGGTCTTAAGCCACAGTCCGAAGTGAGGAGTAATACGGAGGAAGGCTTCGCACATGACAATGAATGATGAGATGTGGAGGATGGACTCTGGGGCTAAGTCGTGAAATTCCAGCCCATAATAAAACATGAGCCCCCTCACGAAGGGATCCGTCGTGAAGCCTAGCCCTCGGAGGAAGTGAGACACGAACACCACGCTCTCACCAGGATTGGGAGTAGGAATAACCTGCCCGTGAGCAGGCAGCCTATGCAAGATTTCGCCGGTAAAAAACCTGGCCTCTCTCAGCTTTAGCACGTCTTCCTTCATGACGGAGGAAGGCGTCCATCGGCCTCGAAGGTCGGAGCCGGACATCGTTGAAGGTCCGAAGCGCCTGAAATCTGGGGCCTTGGGTGTTGGAACTCGAGGCGAAGGGTGAATTCGATTGAGATCAAAAGAAAGGAGTAGGGCCTTGGTCTCTTTATAAGAGGTTGAATACCAAGAGCCCTCCCCGTGACCATTTGGGACTTGCCTTTGATCGAGGAGACACACCAAGGGGCACGATTGGGTTACCCACGTCCGTATTGATGAGAATCCCGTAAATAAAGGGGACACGATCTCTGCTTCGACAAGACGTGCCAAGGAAACCGCCTCGCAAAACGCGCTGAGGTGGGATAGTAAAAATGGTTCAAATAAAGGCTTGGCTGTGGCGTGATGACACACTACGGAATACGTCAGCAGATTAGACTTGTGTAAATATTATTCTCTCTATGGCAGTATGTGGAACTTATTTTGCAGAGTCGGACACTATCCTTGTGTTCAAAATCTTCTATGAAGTATTCGGAGGAGGAACCCGCCTTGCAATGCCGAAGACAATCTGCGCGCCGGACTCGTCGTCATTGAAGCCTGGTTCAGGGGCTACTGAGGGAGTCCTGGACTAGGGGGTGTCCGGATATCCGGACTATAACCTTTGGCCGGACTCTTGGACTATGAAGATACAAGATTGAAGACTTCGTCCCGTGTCCGGATGGGACTTCCCTTGGCATGGAAGGCAAGCTTGGCAACACAGATATGTAGATCTCCTCCCATTGTAACCGACTCTGTGTAACCCTAGCCCTCTCCGGTGTCTATATAAACCGGAGGGTTTTAGTCCATAGGACGAACAACAATCATACCTTAGGCTAGCTTCTAGGGTTTAGCCTCTTTGATCTCGTGGTAGATCTACTCTTGTACTACCCATATCATCAATATTAATCAAGCAGGAGTAGGGTTTTACCTCCATCGAGAGGGCCCGAACCTGGGTAAAAACATTGTGTCCCTTGTCTCTTGTTACCATCCGCCTAGACGCATAGTTCGGGACCCCCTACCCGAGATCCGCCGGTTTTGACACCGACAGTGACCTCCCTCCCGCCGTCCTGCTGGTCTTGGTCTTGTTGCATCGATATGGAAACCTTTGCTTGATGCCCCGGGACTCCGCGCCTGCGGTTGCTTCTTTAGCACCAAAGAGGAAACGAGGACACTTCGTGCGCTGGCGCCCACCTGGCCTTGGTCGTCATGGCTTGCATCATAGGAACCTCGCGAGGTGCCCCTTGCCTTGATCTCTCTGCCCCTCGCGAGCCAGTCTGGTGAGGCCGCCCCCGAGGAGGTCTTGCGTCGTCCGCCTTGCGAGGCTTGGCCCCTCGCGAGGGTCTTGAGTGTTTGCTGGTGAAGATGGGCCATACAGGGCCGCTGGTGGAGCCACACCGTGGGCTGCAGGCAGGCAAATCTGGGGACCCCCGTTCCCAGGATGCTGACAAATACAATCTGGTGATGAGCATTTACCTAGTGATAATGATAATAATGAAGCTAATGATGGTCATGTTGAGGCTCCACTAGATGATAGTAAGTAATCTGATAATGAAATAGAAATAGAACCTAAAGTTGAGCTTGATGACACACTTGCTAGGAATAAAACATATAAAAGAAGAGACTTTGTTTCTAGGAAACACGGTAAAGAAACAGAACCATGGGTACAGAAACCCATGCCCTTTCCTAGTAAAGCTATGAAGTCCAAAGATAAAGATAATTTCAATCGCATTTTTCAATTACTTAGACCTATATTCTTGTAGGTACCTTTGACTAATGCTATGAAAATGCATCTCTATGCTAAGCACATGAAAGATATTGTTACTAATAAAAGAAAAATACTAGAGGCTGAAATTTCTACTATTCTTGCAAATTATTCGTTCAAAGGAAAATTACCTGAAAAACTAGGAGATCCACGAATACCCACTATACCATTCTCCATTAAGAATAATTATGCTAAAACTGCTTTTGTCAGGACCCCGATTCTAAGTCACACCGATCTAGCATGTAACACATCATATCACTTTGCAGCCTCACGCACAGTATTCCCACGGGTGCCACGTTACCTGGCCCGAGACCATTTGCGCCTTTTGGCTCACGTATATGATAGTGTCGCTAGCATCCATATGATAGAGAACTCAGGCCGACATGACTGGTCGTGAACCCAAAGTGGCGCTAGCTTACGGGGACAGGCATACATGAACCAGCATCGAACGTGTGAATCCGGGCTGTAGCAACTAGGCTAATAGGACTCCAGGAACCCGGGCTGTAGCAGGCTAGTAGGACTCCGGAAGTCACCACGTGACATTTCCCCGAAGGGACAGACACAGGAACGAAGTGGATCACATGCCGGCCAGTCTAAGTGTTCTGGAGCAGTAGTAACTGGGCTAGCAGGACTCGGTAAACCGGGCTGTTGCAAACTACCATGGCTCAGTGGAAGCACTAGACTACATTTCCCCATAAGAGAGGCTACCAAGGATATACAACTAGGTTGTTGGATCCCACACATACCAAGCATTTCAATCATACACACAATATGCCCGATATGTGTAAATACAACATGGCAACACAACAAAACTCTACGACTCAAAGTATTTATTCATTAGGCTCCGAAGAGCCAAGTATTATAAACATGGGTCTCATGACCCAACATTTAGAGCATACAAGTCAAAACACATGTGAAAGCTTAACATGTCTGAGTACAGACATCTACAAATGAAAAAGGCTGAGAAGCCTGACTATCTACCAGACCCTGCCAAGGGCACAAGATCGTAGCTCAGGTAACAAGCTAAACGTCGAAGTCCACGCTGAACTACTAGCGAGACTGAAGTCTCTCTGCAAAACATAAATTAAGGAAACATGAGTACAAATGTACCCAGCAAGACTTACATCAAAACTATCTACATATGCATCCGTATCAACAAAGGGGGTGGTGGAGTTTAACTGCAGCAAGCCATCTTTGACTCGGTGGCTATCCTAAACTACTACTGCAAGTAACTCTTTTGAGGTGGCGCACACGATTCCGCATATTCGCCATTTCAATACACCACTATGGATCCACTCCCGTATCCCTACGAGAATGCCATCCATAGCACTCACGCTTATCTTGCGCATTTTAGAGTATCCACTTTCACTTGTCTATGAACTATACAGGCAACCCAGAAGTCCTTTACCTTGGACGCGGCTATTCGAATAGATCATTTATAACCCTGCAGGGGTGTACTTCTTCACACACGCTCTCGCCACTTACCACCATGTACACATTGTGTATCTCGGCAACCTTCAAGCGAAAGCCTGGCGAGGGAGTCGGCCACGACCTGACTAACCACACAAGTCTCTAGTCCAGGTTTATCGCCTATTCGGGTTCCATCTGCGAGGAGATCCGGCCGCGGTTTCGCTCACAGCCCCAAACGATGTGTGTGCAGGGTTCCCGAGACACCAAACGGGCGCCCGGTACACCGTGCCATGGTGTATCTACCGCATCATAGCTCACCCCTAGGGTCAGCGCTACGCACGACCTCCAACACATATCCTACAAACACCAGAAACTAGTTGCAACTCTTGGACAGAGATCAAGGCGATTAATAAGTCGAGAGAGTCAATTAAGGATCCCAATGTGTGGTAGTAGCTGTTCATGGATCACACACACAGAACTCAGTTCCTGAGGACAGTTTCAATGAGACAACCCACTATGTACTCCTACATGGCCTCTCACCGCTACCTTTACCAAATCATGTTCACACACTTAGCTCACACACAGTAGGACATGTTCATCACCATTCCAATTCATCCTCGATGAATCACACCTGACTCAACTCTAAACAGTAGCAGGCATGACAAACAAGCATGAATGAGTAGACACATAAGGGCTCAAACAACTCCTACTCATGCTAGTGGGTTTCATCTATTTACTGTGGCAATGAGAGGTCATGCAGAGGAAAAGGGGTTCAACTACCACAACATGTAACAGTTGAATCGTTGTTGTCCTAATGCAGTAAAAGAGAGTAGGAGCGAGAGAGTGGGATTGTATCAGAATGAACAAGGGGGTTTTGCTTGCCTGACAGAGTGGTCGAGGGGTACCGCCCTTCAACTGGATACTCGTGAATATCCTCGGGAGCAGAACCTACCACGGAGATCACACCGGTAACACAATCAATACATGGCAATATGCAACATTATGATGCATGCAAATGACATGGCAAAATGAGTGTGTTGGGCTAATGCAACTAAAACCAGGGTGGCTTGAGCTTATTTGAATCAAAGATTCAAATACAAGCCTAAACTATGAACTCATATAAGTGCATTATCATGTTTCAACTAAACAACAAGGTTAGGTTGCTCTAACATGCATGAAACCATATTTTTCTGATCATTTTTCATATATAACTTATTTCATTTGGAGTTACGGTTGATTTTATATGATTTTTCGAAGTTTATAACATTTTCTAAAATAAATAAACCATTTAAGATTTATTTAAATTCCAGAAAAAATTACCGCGTCAGCATGACGTCACTGTGACGTTAGCGAGTCAACTGGGGCGGTCCAGGTCAAACCTGACTAGTGGGGCCCGCATGTCAGTGGTTGTGGCTTTAATTAAGAAGGTTTAAACATAAACCATGGATTAACTGGGTAGTGGGTCCTAGTGTCAGTGGCACAGTGTTTAGTTAGTGGGAGATTAACCTCTAACAGTGGCAATTAGCACTAATTATAACCCTACACTAATTCAGTCAAAGGTCAGCCCCACATGTCATGGACACAGGAGGGGTCCCGCCGTGGTCAAAGTGGGTCAAACCCACCGACGTTTAGCCGCTGGCGGGGTCAAACGCGGCGGAGGGCGTCGGAAACGCTCCTCCGACAATCATTTGAGCGGCGTGCTGGGGTGGCCGGAAAAGTGGCCGGCAACGAGGTTCGGCGGCGGCAGCAGCTCGGGCATTCTCGGGGTGGTGCTATAGAGCACGGGAGGAGGCGTTGTGGGTGTCTATGGGCTCATGAGGTCGTGCTGAGCACGATGGTGTGCTCGGGAACGAGCTGCAGTGGCTGTGGCCACGGCGGCGAGAAGCTTGGCGGCGGCGCGCGTTGGTCTCCGGCGAAACAACGGCTACGGCGTGGAAACGAGGCGCAGAAGAGGGGGGTTTGGGGAAGGAGCTCACGGAGAGTGCAGGGGACGTCGAAGTGGGCTCGGGGAAGGCTCAGAGCAGACGGCACGGCCGTGGCGATATCGGCTTCTCGAGGTTGAAGACGACGACGGGGAGAGCATTCGGGGCCTGCGGCTTGTGGATCGTCGGGGAGGCGTAGAAGACGGAGGCGGACCTCTTGGACGTGTTGGGGAGGTGAGGCAGCGGCTCTGGGTGGCAACGGTGAACGACGGTGACGGTGGCGCTCGGGTGCGTGCGAGAGGAGAGTCGGAGGAGGGAGACAAGCTCGGGGAGAGAGTGAGAGAGGTCCAGGGGTGTGCGTGGCTGCACCAGGGAGGGCCAGGGCGAAGCGGCAAGCAGGAGGTGGCCGGGGCCGCGTGCGCGCGTGTGGGGCACACGCCCTCCTGCCTATTGGCGGAGGTGGAAGACGACAAGGAGGAGCCCCTGGTGGGCTGGGCCGGCCAGCTACTTTGCTGGGCCGGTTGGTGGGCGCCAGGTAAGTTTGGCCAGAGTAAGTCCCTTTTCTTTTTATTTCTATTTTCTATTTTTTCTGTAACTTTAGGGATTTATTAAAAATACTAAAAACAAGCTCAAAATCCATGCAACTGCTTGAGGCTACTATTTGGATTATTTCCAACAGCAAACATTTCAGTTCATGAATATTTGGACATTTAAAATAATATATAAAATTTAAATGCCCAAATGCAAATAAGGTATGATTTAAAAGAGTGACCCTGTGTTGTCCTATAAAAATGTGAACCATTTTTGTCAGAGGTTCTAGACCAAGGCAAAGATGATAAACATTTTTGAAGCGCATTTCAGGTTCACTGAAAAAGTATTTTAGTAACCCTAGTTGGATTAAGTGATGTTGGGGGTTTCTGCCATCCCCATTTGAACTTTCTGGGAAAATTAAACATGATGCAACACCAGATGCTAGCACTAGGCATTACCAGAACTAGGGATGTGACAGCTTTATGTGATCTAGGAGCTGGTGTCAGTGTTATGCCTTTCTCTTTATATAAAAGACTTGATTTTAGTAAGTTGACTCCTACTAAAATTTCTTTGCAAATGGCTGACAAATCAACTGCTACACCTATCAGTATTTGTCAGGATGTTTCTATTGTTTTTGCTAATTTTACTATCTTAACGGACTTTGTTATTCTCACTATGCCCGAGGACTACAATATGTTGATGTCTACTACACAACTTGTTCTTGTAGACTTGTGTTGGGCCTTCAAGCACAGAGTTTTGTAGGACAATATCAAATTTCCCTGAAGTGGATGACATAAGGTTTATCAATCCGTGGGAGGCGTAGGATGAAGATGGTCTCTCTCAAGCAACCCTGGAACCAAATAATAAAAAGTCTCTTGTGTCCACAACACACCAAATACAATGGTAAATTGTATAGGTGCACTAGTTCGGCAAAGAGATGGTGATACAAGTGTAGTAATGATAGTAGATACTGATTTTTGTAATAGTAACAATAAAAATAGCAAGGTGGCAAGTAGCAAAAGTGAGCACAAATGGTATTGCAATGCTTAGAAACAAGGCCTAGGGTTCACACTTTTGCTAGTGCAATATCTCAACAATGCTAATATAATTTGATCGTATAACCATCCCTCAATGTTGCGATGAAGAATCAGTCCAAAGTTCTGAAGGAAATATGCCTTAGAGGCAATAATAAAGTTGTTATTCATATTTCCTTATATCATGATAAAAGTTTATTTTTCATGCTAGAATTGTATTAACCGGAAACTTAGTACATTTGTGAATACATAGACAAACAGAGTGTCACTAGTTTGCCTCTACTTGACTAGCTCGTTGAATCAATGATGGTTATGTTTCCTAACCATAGACATGAGTCGCCATTTGATTAACGGGATCACATCATTAGAGAATGATGTGATTGACTTGACCCATCCGTTAGCTTAGCACGATGATTGTTTAGTTTGTTGCTATTGCTTTCTCCATAACTTATACATGTTCCTATGACTATGAGATCATGCAACTCCCGAATATGGAGGAAAACTTTGTGTGCTACCAAACGTCACAACGTAACTAGGTGATTATAAAGGTGCTCCACAGGTGTCTCCGATGGTGTTTGTTGAGTTGGCATAGATCGAGATTAGGATTTGTCACTCCGATTGTCGGAGAGGTATCTCTGGGCCCTCTCGGTAATGTACATCACTATAAGCCTTGCAAGCAATGTAGCTGATGAGTTAGTTATGGGATGTAGCATTACGGAACGAGTAAAGAGACTTGCCGATAACGAGATTGAACTAGGTATTGAGATACCGACGGTCAAATCTCAGGCAAGTAACATACCGATGACAAATGGAACAACGTATATTGTTATGCGGTTTGACCGATAAAGATCTTCGTAGAATATGTAGGAACCAATATGAGCATCCAGGTTCCTCTATTGGTTATTGACCGGAGACGTGTCTCGGTCATGTCTACATAGTTCTCGAACCCGTAGGGTCCGCACGCTTAACGTTCGGTGACGATCGTATTATGAGTTTATGTGTTTTGATGTACCGAAGGTAGTTCGGAGTCCCGGATATGATCACAGACATGATGAGGAGTCTCGAAATGGTCGAGACATAAAGATCGATATATTGAACGACTATGTTTGGACATCCGAATGGTTCCGGGTGAGATCGGGCATTTACCGATGTACCGGGAGGTCACCGGAACCCCCGGGAGGTATATGGGCATTATTGGGCCATAGTGGGAAAGAGGAGAAGGGGAAAAGGAGGGGCGCACCCCCAAGCCCAATCTGAATTGGGAAGGGGCCGGCCCCCTTTCCTTCCTCCTTCCTCTCACTTCCTTCTCTCCTAATCCAACTAGGGAAGGGGGGGGGATCCTACTCCCGATGGGAGTAGGACTCCCCTTGGGGCGTGCCTAGGAGGCCGCCCCCCTCCCCCTCCTCCACTCCTTTATATACGGGGGAGGGGGGCACCCCATAGACAAACAAGTTGATCATTAATCTCTTAGCCGTGTGCGGTGCCCCCTCCACCATAATCCACCTCGGTCATATCATAGCGGTGCTTAGGCGAAGCCCTGTTCTGGTAGCATCATCGTCACCGTCATCACGCCATCGTGCTGACAAAGATCTCCCTCGACACTCTACTGGATCGTGAGTTCGTGGGATGTCATCGAGCCGAACATGTGTAGATCGCGGAGGTGCCGTACCTTCGGTGCTAGGATCGGTCGATCGTGAAGACGTACGACTACATCAACCACATTGTCATAACGCTTCCGTTTACAGTCTACGAGGGTACATGGACAACACTCTTTCCTCTCGTTGCTATGCATCACCACGATCTTGCGTGTGCATAGGATTTTTTTTGAAATTACTACGTTCCCCAACAGTGGCATCCGAGCCAGGTTTATGCGTAGATGTTATATGCACGAGTAGAACACAAAGGAGTTGTTGGTGTGGGTATATACAGATTGCTTGCTGTCACTAGTTGATTCTTGATTCGGTGGTATTGTTGGATGAAGCGGCCCAGACCGACATTACGCGTACGCTTACGCGAGACTGGTTCTACCGACGTGCTTTGCACACAGGTGGCTGGTGGGTGTCAGTTTCTTCAACTTTAGTTGAATCGGATTCAATGAGCATGGTTCTTTCTGAAGATCAAAAAGCAATCACTATACCGCGTTGTGGTTTTTGATGCGTAGGTAAGAACGGTTCTTGCTCAGCCCATAGCAGCCACCTAAAACTTGCAACAACAAAGTAGAGGACGTCTAACATGTTTTTGCAGGGCATGTTATGATGTGATATGGTCAAGACATGATGCTAAATTTTATTGTATGAGATGATCATGTTTTGTAACACAGTTATCGGCAACTGGCAGGAGCCATATGGTTGTCGCTTTATTGTATGAAAAGCAATCGCCATGTAATTGCTTTACTTTATCACTAAGCGGTAGCGATAGTCGTAGAAGCAATAGTTGGCGAGACGACAACGATGCTTTGATGGAGATCAAGGTGTCAAGCCGGTGACAATGGTGTCATGACGGTGCTTTGGAGATGGTGATCAAAGGCACAAGATGATGATGGCCATATCATATCACTTATATTCATTGCATGTGATGTTTATCCTTTATGCATCTTATTTTGCTTAGTTCCACGGTAACATTATAAGATGATCTCTCACTAAATTTCAAGGTATAAGTGTTCTCCCTAAGTATGTACCGTTGCTACAGTTCGTCGTGCCGAGACACCACGTGATGATCGGGTGTGATAAGCTCTACGTTCACATACAACGGGTGCAAGCCAGTTTTGCACACGCGGAATACTCGGGTTAAACTTGACGAGCCTACCATATGCAGATATGGCCTCGGAACACTTAGACCGAAATGTCGAGCGTGAATCATATAGTAGATATGATCAACATTGTTATGTTCACCATTGAAAACTACTCCTTCTCACGTGATAATCGGACATGGTTTAGTTGATATGGATCACGTGATCACTTCGATGATTAGAGGGATGTCATTGCTACCTCTTGAGCATGTGTTGGTTTTCCCATGAAGAGGAAAGGGTGATGGAGCAAAGAAGCATAAGTATTTCACTCAATTTTTGAGAACCAAGGTATCAATCCAGTAGGAGACCACAAACGAGTCACCTCGTACCTACACAAACAAATAAGAGCGTCGCAACCAATGCGATAAAGGGGTTGTCAATCCCTTCACGGCCACTTGCAAGAGTGAGATCTGATAGAGATAATAATAACAAGATAAATATTTTTGGTATTTTTATGATATAAATTGAAAGTAAAGATTGCAAAATAAAATAGATTAGAAACTTGTATGATGGAAAATAGACCCAGGAGCCATAGGTTTCACTAGTGGCTTATCTCAAGATAGCATAAGTATTACGGTGGGTGAACAAATTACTATCGAGCAATTGATAGAATTGAGCATTGTTATGAGAATATCTAGGTATGATCATGTATATAGGCATCACGTCCGTTAAAAGTAGACCGACTCCTGCCTGCATCTACTACTATTACTCCACACATCAGACGCTATCCAGCATGCATCTAGAGTATTAAGTTCATAAGAACGGAGTAACGCTTTAAGCAAGATGACATGATGTAGAGGGATAAACTCATGCAATATGATATAAACCCCATCTTTTTATCCTCGATGGCAACAATACAATACGTGTCGTTTCCCCTATTGTCACGGGGATCGAGCACTGCAAGATTGAACCCAAAGCTAAGCACTTCTCCCATTGCAAGAAAGATCAATCTAGTAGGCCAAACCAAACTGATAATTCGAAGAGACTTGCAAAGATAACCAATCATACATAAAATAATTTAGAGAAGATTCAAATATTGTTCATAGATAATCTTGATCATAAACCCACAATTCATTGGATCTCGACAAACACACCGCAAAAGAAGATTACATCAAATAGATCTCCAAGAGAATCAAGGAGAACTTTGTATTGAGATCCAAAGAGAGAGAAGAAGCCATCTAGCTAATAACTATGGACCCGAAGGTCTGAGGTAAACTACTCACACATCATCAGAGAGGCTATGGTGTTGATGTAGAAGCCCTCCGTGATCAATGCCCCCTCTGGCGGAGCGCCAGTAAAGGCCCCAAGATGGGATCTCACGGGTAGAGAAGGTTGCGGTGGTGGAATTAGGATTTCGTGGTGCTCCCCGATGTTTTCACGGTACGTAGGTATATATAGGAGGAAGAAATAGGTCGGTGGAGCCACAAGGGGCCCACGAGGGTGGAGGGTGCGCCCAGGGGGGTAGGTGCGCCCCCTGCCTCGTGGCTTCCTTGTTGGTTACTTGACGTCCACTCCAAGTCGTCTGGATCATGTTTGTTCCAAAAATCACGCTCCCGAAGGTTTCATTCCATTTGGACTTCGTTTGATATTCTTTTTCTGCGAAACACTAAAATAGGCAAAAAAAACAACAATTTGGGCTGGGCATCCGGTTAATAGGTTAGTCCCAAAAATAATATAAAAGTGCATAAGTAGGCCCATTAAACATCCAAAATAGAATATATAATAGCATGGAACAATCAAAAATTATAGATACGTTGGAGACGTATCAAGCATCCCCAAGCTTAATTCCTGCTCGTCCTCGAGTAGGTAAATGATAAAAACAGAATCTTTGATGTGGAATGCTTCCTAACATATTTCTTAATGTAATTTTCTTTATTGTGGCATGAATGTTCAGATCCGAAAGATTCAAGATAAAAGTTTAATATTGACATATAAATAATAATACTTCAAGCATACTAACTAAGCAATCATGTCTTCTCAAAATAACATGGCCAAAGAAAGTTATCCCTACAAAATCATATAGTCTGGCTATGCTCTATCTTCATCACACAAAATATTAAATCATGCACAACCCCGATGACAAGCCAAGCAATTTTTTCATACTTTTGATGTTCTCAAACTTTTTCAACTTTCACGCAATAGAGCCATGGACATAGCACTATAGTGGAATAGAATGGTGGTTGTGGAGAAGACAAAAAGGAGAAGATAGTCTCACATCATCTAGGCATATCAACGGACTATGGAGATGCCCATCAATAGATATCAATGTGAGTGAGTAGGGATTGCCATGCAACGGATGCACCAGAGCTATAAGTGTATGAAAGCTCAACAAAAGAAACTAAGTGGGTGTGCATCAAACTTGCTTGCTCACGAAGACCTAGGGCAATTTGTGGAATCCCATCATTGGAATATACAAGCCAAGTTCTATAATGTAAAATTCCCACTAGTTTATGAAAGTGACAACATAGGAGACTCTCTATCATGAAGATCATGGTGCTACTTTGA
Organism: Triticum dicoccoides; assembly: GCF_002162155.2. Lineage (NCBI taxonomy): Eukaryota > Viridiplantae > Streptophyta > Magnoliopsida > Poales > Poaceae > Triticum > Triticum dicoccoides. The sequence continues at coordinate 514,772,228 of NC_041380.1, forward strand.
AGCACAAGTGTGGAAAAAGGATAGTAACATTGTCCCTTCTCTCTTTTTCTCTCATTTTTTTATTTGGGCCTTCTTTCTATTTATTTATTTTTTCGTCCGGAGTCTCATCCCGACTTGTGGGGGAATCATAGTCTCCATCATCCTTTCCTCAATGGGACAATGCTCTAATAATGATGATCATCACACTTGTTTTTACTTACAACTCAAGAATTACAACTCAATACTTAGAACAAAATATGACTCTATGTGAATGCCTCCGGTGGTGTACCGGGATATGCAATGAATCAAGAGTGACATGTATGAAAATAAATTATGAACGGTGGCTTTGCCACAAATATGATGTCAACTACATGATCATGCATGGCAATATGACAACAATGAAGCGTGTGGTAACAAACAGAACGGTGGAAAGTTGCATGTCAATATATCTCAGAATGGCTATGGAAATGCCATAATAGGTAGGTATGGTGGCTGTTTTGAGGAAGGTATATGGTGGGTGTATGATACCAGTGAATAGTGCATGGTAATAGAGAGACTAGCAAATGTGGGAGGGTTAGAGTGCGTATAATCCATGGATTCAACATTAGTCATAAAGAACTCACATACTTGTTGCAAAAATCTATTAGTTATCGAAACAAAATATTACATGCATGCTCCTAGAGGGATAGATTGGTAGGAAAAGACCTTCGCTCGTCCCCGACCGCCACTCATAAGGAATACAATCAATAAATAAATCATGCTCCGACTTCATCACATAATGGTTCACCATATGTGCATGCTACAGGAATCACAAACTTCAACACAAGTATTTCTCAAATTCATAACAACTCAACTAGCATGACTCTAATATCACCATCTCCATATCTCAAAACAATTATCAAGTATCAAACTTCTCATAGTATTCAATGCACTTATATGGAAGTTTTTATTATTCCTAAAAGAAAATTATCATGTTGTTCTAAAGGACTCTCAAAATAATATAAGTGAAGCATGAGAGATCAATTATTTATATAAAATAAAACCACCACCGTGCTCTAAAAGATATGTGTGAAGCACTAGAGCAAAAACTATATAGCTCAAAAGATATAAGTGAAGAACATAGAGTATTCTAATAAATTACAACTCATGTGTGTCTCTCTCAAAATGTGTGTACAACAAGGATGATTGTGGTAAACTAAAAAGCAAAGACTCGAATCATACAAGACGCTCCAAGCAAAACACATATCATGTGGTGAATAAAAATATAGCTCCAAGTAAAGTTACCGATGAACGAAGACAAAGGAGGGGATGCCTTCCGGGGCATCCCCAAGCTTAGGCTTTTTGGTGTCCTTGGATTTTACCTTAGGGTGCCTTGGGCATCCCCAAGCTTAGGCTCTTGCCACTCCTTGTTCCATAACCCATCAAATCTTTACCCAAAACTTGAAAACTTCACAACACAAAACTTAAAAGAGAATCTCGTGAGCTCAGTTAGTAAAAGAAAACAAACCACCACTTCAAGGTACTGTAATGAACTCATTCTTTATTTATATTGGTGTTAAACCTACTGTATTCCAACTTTTCTATGGTTTATAAACTCCATTACTATCCATAGATTCATCAAAATAAGCAAACAACACACGAAAAACAGAATCTGTCAAAAACAGAACAGTCTGTAGTAATCTATATCAAACGCATACTTATGGAACCCTAAAAATTCTAAAATAAATTGCTGGACATGAGGAATTTATCTATTAATTATATGCAAAAAGAATTAACTAAATATCACTCTCCAATAAAAAATGGTAGCAATTCTCGCGAGCACTAAAGTTTCTATTTTTTACAGCAAGATCGCAAAGACTTTCCCCAAGTCTTCCCAAAGGTTCTACTTGGCACAAACACTAATTAAAAGCATAAAACCAAATATAAAAAGAGGCTAGATGAATTATTTAGTACTAAACAGGAACAAAAAGCAAGGAATAAAAATAAAATTGGGTTGCCTCCCAACAAGCGCTATCGTTTAACGCCCCTAGCTAGGAATAAAAGCGAGGATAGATCTAGGTATTGCCATGATAATGATAAGATAAATCGCGAAAACTCATCTCATACTCCCTATGTTCAGCAGCAAGTTTTCTTTGTGGCAAGCAAAAGTAATCAAGAGGCTAAATTTAGTGGGACAAAAGTCCCCAAGATCAAGCTCGGAAGGTATTGGTTCCTCCTTTGGCCCCTCATATTGCACAACCAATTCATCATTATAAGCATTCTTTTGGCAAAAAGTCATGAGTCTTTGTTCAAGGGAAAAACTGAACCCATTATTCTGGATAGCAAAATTATCATTAAATTCAGAGATCCTATCAACAAGAACATCGGTAGGAACCTTTTTTCTAAGGTTTTCATTAAAGGCAACATGATCTAAGGATCGTAAATGCATAATGTCTTCTTGATAAAAAATGATTGCTTCTATGGGAGGACGGCCAGCATCCACCCTATAATGCGCAAAAATTTCATTGGCCTCTTTTATTATAAATCTGAACTCATGAGCTAAAAAGATGGTCGCTGCTCGCTTAACAGAAGAATGCTCAATATTTGAAAATTCTTGGAAAATCCTTTGTATGGAAGGATGCATATGTAAAAATTGTCTTTCAAGTTCAACTATGAGCAAAGATATAGCATCCGCGAGACTACTAGTTTTATGAAGCATAGACCCGCTCATGGTGGGCAAAGCACCGGCACAAGTAAAGATATCTTGAATAACTCCCTTCCCAATAATATTACTGCTACCAATCCAAAACCTTTTAGTGTGTAAAATAGTAGGATTTTCAAGAGGATCATCAATAGCATAAAAGTTTTCCATATTATTATCCTTATCAACGATGACCTCCCCAGTTTCAGACATGAAGGCAACAAATTGCAAAAATAACAAGCACACAGAAGGCAGGAAGGAAAAAGAGGCGAATGGGAAAGGGGGCGAATAAAACAGCAAGGGTGAAGTGGGGGAGAGGAAAACGAGAGGCAGATGGCAAATTATGTAATGCGAAGGATAAGAGTTGTGATGCGTACTTGGTATGTCTTGACTTGTGCGTAGACCCCCCGGCAATGGCGCCAGAAATCCTTCTTGCTATCTCTTGAGCATGCATTGGTTTTCCCTTGAAGAGGAAAGGGTGATGCAGAAAAGCAGCGTAAGTATTTCCCTCAGTTTTTGAGAGCCAAGGTATCAATCCAGTAGGAGACCACACGCGAGTCACCTCGTACCTACACAAACAAATAAGAAGCTCACAACCAACATGATAAAGTGGTTGTCAATCCCTTCGCGACCACTTGCAAGAGTGAGATCTGATAGAGATAACAATAATAAGATAAATATTTTTGGTATTTTTATGATATAAATTGAAAGTAAAGATTGCAAAATAAAATAGATTGGAAACTTGTATGATGGAAAATAGACCCGTGGGCCATAGGTTTCACTAGTGGCTTCTCTCAAGATAGCATAAGTATTACGGTGGGTGAACAAATTACTATCAAGCAATTGATAGAATTGAGCATAGTTATGAGAATATCTAGGTATGATCATGTATATAGGCATCACGTCCGTGAAAAGTAGACCGACTCCTGCCTGCATCTACTACTATTACTCCACACATCAGACGCTATCCAGCATGCATCTAGAGTATTAAGTTCATAAGAACGGAGTAACGATTTAAGCAAGATGACATGATGTAGAGGGATAAACTCATGCAATATGATATAAACCCCATCTTTTTATCCTCGATGGCAACAATACAACACGTGTCGTTTCCCCTACTGTCACTGGGATCGAGCACTGCAAGATTGAACCCAAAGCTAAGCACTTCTCCCATTGCAAGAAAGATCAATCTAGTAGGCGAAACCAAACTGATAATTCGAAGAGACTTGCAAAGATAACCAATCATACATAAAAGAATTCAGAGAATATTCAAATATTGTTCATAGATAATCTTGATCATAAACTCACAATTCATCGGATCTCGACAAACACACCACAAAAGAAGATTACATCGAATAGATCTCCAAGAGAATCAAGGAGAACTTTGTATTGACCAAAGAGAGAGTAGAAGCCATCTAGCTAATAACTATGGACCCGAAGGTATGAGGTAAACTACTCACACATCATCGGAGAGGCTATGGTGTTGATTTAGAAGCCCTCTGTGATCAATGCCCCCTCCGGTGGAGTGCCGGAAATGGCCCCAAGATGGGATCTCACGGGTACAGAAGGTTGCGGTGGTGGAATTAGGCTTTCGTGGTCCTTCCCGATGTTTTCAGGGTACGTAGGTATATATAGGTGGAAGAAGTAGGTCGGTGGAGCCACGAGGGGCCCACAAGGGTGGAGGGCGCGCCCAGGGGGGTAGGCGCGCCCCCTGCCTCGTGGCTTCCTCGTTGGTTGCTTGACATCCACTTCAAGTCCTCTGGATCACGTTTGTTCCAAAAATCACGCTCCCGAAGGTTTCATTCCGTTTGGACTCTGTTTGATATTCTTTTTCTGCAAAACACTCAAATAGGCAAAAAATAGCAATTTGGGCTGGGCCTCCGGTTAATAGGTTAGTCCCAAAAATAATATAAAAGTGTATAAATAAGCCCATTAAACATCCAAAACAAAATATATAATAGCATGGAACAATAAAAAATTATAGATACGTTGGAGACGTATCATCTATCTAAGTGGGAGTTCTTAAGTAATTTTATTAATTGAACTTTATTTTATCATGAACCTAGTACCTAATAGTATTTTGCATGTCTATGATGTTGTAGATAGATGGCCCGTGTTGTTGTTCCGTTGAATTTTAATGCGTTCCTAGAGAAAGCTAAGTTGAAAGATGATGGTAGCAACTACACGGACTGGGTCCGTAACTTGAGGATTATCCTCATTGCTGCAAAGAAGAATTACGTCCTGGAAGCACCGCTAGGTGATAAACCCATTGAAGGAGCAATGCCAGATGTTGTGAACACATGGCAGAGCAAAGCTGATGACTACTCGATAGTTCAGTGTGCCATGCTTTACGGCTTAGAACTGTGACTTCAATGACGTTTTGAACATCATGGAGCATGTGAGATGTTCCAGGAGCTGAAGTTGATATTTCAAGCAAATGCCCGGATTGAGAGAGATGAAGTCTCCAATAAGTTCTACAGCTGCAAGATGGAGGAGAATAGTTCTGTCCGTGAACATATACTCAGAATGTCTGGGTACCACAATCACTTGACTCAACTGGGAGTTAATCTTCCTGATGATAGTGTCATTGACAGAGTTCAATCACTGCCACCAAGCTACAAGAGCTTCATGATGAACTATAATATGCAAGGGATGGATAAGATGATTCCTAAGCTCTTCGCAATGCTAAAGGCTGCAGAGGTAGAAATCAAGAAGGAGCATCAAGTGTTGATGGTCAACAAGATCACCAGTTTCAAGAAAAAGGGTAAAGGGAAGAAGGGGAACTTCAAGAAGAACAACAAGCCAGTTGCTCCTCAAGTGAAGAAACCCAAGTCTGGACCTAAGCCTGAGACTAAGTGCTTCTACCGCAAAGGAACTGGTCAATGGAAGCGGAATTGCCCCAAGTATTTGGCGGAGAAGAAGGATGGCAAAGTGAAAGGTATATTTGATATACATGTTATTGATGTGTACCTTACTAATGCTTGCAGTAGTGCATGGGTATTTGATACTGGTTCAGTTGCTAACATTTGCAACTCGAAATAGGGGCTACGAATTAAGCGAAGATTGGCTAGGGACGAGGTGACGATGCGTGTGGGAAATGGTTCCAAAGTCAATGCGATCGCCATCCGCACGCTACCTCTACATCTACCTTTGGGATTAATTTTAGACCTAAATAAGTGTAATTTGGTGCCAGCATTGAGCATGAACATTATATCTAGATCTTGTTTAATGCGAGACGGTTATTCATTTAAATCAGAGAATAATGGTTGTTCTATTTATATGAGTAATATCTTTTATAGTCATGCACCCTTGATGAGTGGTCTATTTTTACTAAATCTTGATAGTAGTGATACACATGTTCATAGTATTGAAGCCAAAAGATGCAGAGTTGATAATGATACTGCAACTTATTTGTGCCACTGCCGTTTAGGTCATATTGGTGTAAAGCGCATGAAGAAACTCCATTCTGATGGACTTCTGGAATCACTTGATTATGAATCACTTGGTACTTGCGAACCATGCCTCATGGGCAAGATGACTAAAACTCCGTTCTCTAGAACAATGGAGCGAGCAACAGAGTTATTGGAAATCATACATACTGATGTATGTGGTCCAATGAACATTGAAGCTCGCGTCGGATATCATTATTTTCTCACCTTCACAGATGATTTGAGCAGATATGGGTATATCTACTTAATGAAACATAAGTCTGAAACATTTGAAAAGTTCAAAGAATTTCAGACTGAAGTGGAAAATCATCATAACAAGAAAATCAAGTTTCTACGATCAGATCGTGGAGGTGAATATTTGAGTTATGAGTTTGGACTTCATTTGAAACAATGCAGAATAGTTTTGCAACTCACGCCACCTAGAACACCACAACGTAATGGTGTGTCCGAACGCTGTAACCGCACTTTATTAGATATGGTGCGATCTATGATGTCTCTCACTGATTTACCGCTATCTTTTTGGGGTTATTCTTTAGAGACGGCTGCATTCACGTTAAATAGGGCACCATCTAAATCCTTTGAGATGACACCTTATGAACTATGGTTTAGCAAGAAACCCAAGTTGTCGTTTCTTAAAGTTTGGGGCTGCGAGGCTTATGTGAAAAAGCTTCAACCTGATAAGCTCGAACCCAAATCGGAGAAATGTGTCTTCATAGGATACCCAAAGGAGACTATTGGGTACACCTTCCATCACAGATCCAAAGGCAAGATATTCGTTGCTAAGAATGGATCCTTTCTAGAGAAGGAGTTTCTCTTGAAAGAAGTGAGTGGGAGGAAAGTAGAACTTGACGAGGTAATTGTACCTTCTCCCTTATTGGAAAGTAGTTCATCACTGAAATCAGTTCTAGTGATTCCTACACTAGTAAGTGAGGAAGCTAATGATGATGATCATGAAACTTCTGATCAAGTTACTGCCGAACCTTGTAGGTCAACCAGAGTTAGATCCGCACCAGAGTGGTACGGTAATCCTGTTCTGGAAGTCATGTTACTTGACCATGATGAACCTACAAACAATTAGGAAGCGTTGATGATCCCAGATTCCGCAAAATGGCTTGAGGCCATGAAATCTGAGATGGGATCCATGTATGAGAACAGAGTATGGACTTTGGTTGACTTGCCCGATGATCGGCCGGCCATAGAGAATAAATGGATCTTCAAGAACAAGACTGACGCTGACGGTAATATTACTGTCTACAAAGCTCGACTTGTTGCAAAAGGTTTTTGATAAGTTCAAGGAGTTGACTACGATGAGACCTTTTCACCCGTAGCGATGCTTAAGTCCGTCCGAATCATGTTAGCAATTGACGCATTTTATGATTATGAAATTTGGCAAATGGATGTCAAAACTGCATTCCTTAATGGATATCTTAAAGAAGAGTTGTATATGATGCAACCAGAAGGTTTTGTTGATCCAAAAGGTGCTAACAAAGTGTGCAAGCTCCATCGATCCATTTATGGATTGGTGCAAGCCTCTCGGAGTTGGAATATACGCTTTGATAGGGTGATCAAAGCATATGGTTTTATACAGACTTTTGGAGAAGCATGTATTTACAAGAAATTGAGTGGGTGCTCCGTAGTATTTCTGATATTATATGTAGATGACATATTGTTGATCAGAAATGATATTGAATTTCTGAATAGCACAAAACGATACTTGAATAGGAATTTTTCAATGAAAGGCGTCGGTGAAGCTGCTTGTATATTGGGCATCAAGATCTATAGATATAGATCAATACGCTTAATTGGACTTTCACAAAGCACATACCTTGATAAAGTTTTGAAGAAGTTCAAAATCGATCAGGCAAAGAAAGGGTTCTTGCTTGTATTACAAGGTGTGAAGTTAAGTCAGACTCAATGCCCGACCACTTCAGAGGATAGGGAGAAAATGAAAGGTGTTCCCTATGCTTTTGCCATAGGCTCTATCATGTATGCAATGCTGTGTACCAGAACTGATGTGTGCCTTGCTATCAATTTAGCAGGGAGGTACCAAAGTAATCCAGGAGTGGATCACTGGACAACGGTCAATAATATCCTCAAATACCTGAAAAGGACTAAGGATATGTTTCTCGTATATGGAAGTGACAAAGAGCTCGTCGTAAATGGTTACATCGATGCAAGCTTTGACAATGATCTGGATGACTCTTAGTCACAAACCGGATACGTGTTTTTACTAAATGGTGGAGCTGTCGGTTGGTGCAGTTCCAAGCAGAGCGTCATGACGGGATCTACGTGTGAAGCGGAATATATAGGTGCTTTGGAAGCAGCAAATGAAGGAGTCTGTATGAAGGAGTTCATATCCGATCTAGGTGTCATACGTAGTGCATCGGGTCCAATGAAAATCTTTTGTGACAATACTGGTGCAATTGCCTTGGCAAAGGAATCCATATTTCATAAGAGAACCAAGCACATCAAGAGACGCTTCAATTCCATCCAGATTCCTCTATTGGTTATTGACCGGAGACGTGTCTCGGTCATGTCTACATAGTTCTCGAACCCGTAGGGTCCGCATGCTTAACGTTCGGTGACGATCGTATTATGAGTTTATGTGTTTTGATGTACCGAAGGTAGTTCGGAGTCCCGGATATGATCACGGACATGACGAGGAGTCTCAAAATGGTCGAGACATAAAGATCGATATATTGGACGACTATATTTGGACATCCGAATGGTTCCGGGTGAGATCGGGCATTTACCAATGTACCGGAGGTCACCGGACCCCCCGGGAGGTATATGGGCCTTATTGGGCCATAGTGGGAGAGAGGAGAAGGGAGCAAAGGAGGGGGCGCACCCCCCAAGGCCAATCCGAATTGGGAAGGGGGTCGGCCCCCCTTCCTTCCTCCTTCCTCCCCCTTCCTTCTCTCCTAATACAACTAGGGAAGGGGGAACCTACTCCCGATGGGAGTAGGACTCCCCTTGGGGCGCGCCTAGGAGGCCGGCCCCCTCCCCCTCCTCCACTCCTTTATATACGGGAGAGGGGGGCACCCCATAGATACACAAGTTGATCATTGATCTCTTAGCCGTGTGCGGTGCCCGCCTCTACCATAATCCACCTCGGTCATGTCGTAGCGGTGCTTAGGCGAAGCCCTGTTCCAGTAGCATCATCATCACCGTCATCACGTCGTCGTGCTGATGAAGCTCTGGCTCGACACTTTACTAGATCGTGAGTTCGTGGGACGTCACCGAGCCGAACGTGTGCAGTTCGCGGAGGTGACGTACCTTCGGTGCTAGGATCGGTCGATCGTGAAGATGTATGACTACATCAACCGCGTTGTCATAACGCTTCCACTTATGGTCTACGAGGGTACGTGGACAACACTCTTCCCTCTCGTTGCTATGCATCACCATAATCTTGCGTGTGCGTAGAATTTTTTTTGAAATTATTGCGTTCCCCAACAAGTTCTTATCTAGCGGAGAACATAAGATAACATTGTCTGTAGGGTACGAAACTACCTCAAAGATATGCTTTTCGATTGATCTATCCAGGAGTTCATACTAAAATAACACCAAGTTATCCTTTCCGATCGATCTATCTAAGAGTTTGTACTAAAATAACACTATATGATGCACAACAACCAACTCTAATGTCACCTAGATACTCCAATGTCACCGCATGTATCTATGAGTTGATTATACGATATGCATCAAACAATTTCAGATTCATAATACTCAATCCAACACAAAGAACTTCAAATAGTGCCCCAAGATTTCTACCGGAGAAACAAAGACGAGAATGTGCATCAATCTGATTCGTCTCCAACGTATCGATAATTTTTGATTGTTCCATGCTGTTATATTACCACTCTAGGATGTTTTACAATCATTTTATGTCAACTTTATATCATTTTTTGGGACTAACCTATTGACATAGTGCCCAATGCCATTTGCTATTTTTTGCTTGTTTCTTTACTTCGCAGAAAATCAATACCAAACAGAGTCCAAACGCAACAAAACTTTTTGGAGATTTTTTCTAGACTAGAAGACACACGATGGGCCAAAGAAGTACTAGAGGGTGGCTCTGAGGGGAGCACAACCCACCTGGGCATGCCTGGGGGCCCAGGCGTGCCCTGTTGAGTTGTGCCCACCTCGGCCGCCTCCCGCACCGCCTCTTTGCTCTATAAATACCCCGAAAATCCAAAAACCCTAGGGGAGTGGACGAAACACAATTCCAGCCACCGCAAGTTCCAGAAACACCAGATCCAATCTAGACACCATCACGGAGGGGTTCATCATCCTCATTGGTGCCTCTCTGGTGATGCGTGAGTAGTTCATTGTAGACCTTTGAGTCCGTAGTTAGTAGATAGATGGCTTCCTCTCTCTTTTTTGATTCTTAATACAATGGTCTCTTAGAGATCTATTCGATGTAACTCTTTTTGCGGTGTGTTTGTTGGGATTCGATGAACTTTGAGTTTATGATCAGATCTATTTTATCCATGAAAGTTGTTTGAGGTTTGATCTCTTATATGCATGATTGCTTATAGCCTCATATTTATTCTTCAAATCTTTGGTTTAGTTAGGCCAACTAGATCGATTTTTCTTGCCAGGGGAAGATGTGCTTTGTGATGGGTTTGATCTTATGGTGCTCAATCCCAGTGACGGAAGGGGAGATGACACGTATGTATTGTTGCTATTGAGGATAACAAGATGGGGTTTATTCCTACATGAATAGATCTTGTCTACATCATGTCATCGGTCTTATTGAATTACTCTGTTTCACCATGAACTTAATACACTAGATGCATGCTGGATAGCTGTCGATGTGTGGAGTAATAATAGTAGATGCATGCAGGACTCGGTCTACTAATCTTGGACGTGATGCCTATATAATCATCATTGCCTGGATATCATCATAATTATTTGAAGTTCTATCAATTGCCCAACAATAATTTGTTTACCCACCATATGCTATTTTTCTCGAGAGAAGCCACTAGTGAAATCTACGGCCTCCATGTCTATTCTTTATCATATTTGCTTTGAGATATATTTTTATTCACTTTTTTCTCAGATCTATTATTCAAAAAACCCAAAAATACCTTGCTGCACTTTTTATTTGCATCTTTTGTTTTGCATTTATTTGAGATCTATTTATCCAATCTATCACAATTTTATCCTGTCAACTTGACAATTTCTGGCGCCGTTACTCGAAGAAGTGATTGACAACCCCTTATACACGTCGGGTTGCAAGTATTTGTTCTTTGTGTGTGCAAGTACCGTTTACATAGTGTTGTTTGGTTCTCCTACTGGATTGATACCTTGGTTTCATAACTGAGGGAAATACCTACCGTAGCTGTGTTGCATCATCCCTTCCTCTTTGGGGAAATACCAACATAGTTCAAGCCGCATCAAAAGGAATTTCTGGCGCCGTTGCCAGGGAGACATCATCAACATCTATGAGATTCCTAATCACAAATCTCATCTCCTTGCAATTTACATTATTTGCCATTTGCCTCTCGTTTTCATCTCCCGCACTTCACAAAAATTTGCCTTTTTATTCACCCTCTTTTTCATTCGCCATTTCTCGTCAGATCTCTTATTTGCTTGAACTTTTCATTATGAGTGACTTCGGTATGGCAGAAACAGATGATGGCCTAACTCCTAAAATTGCATGATCTGGCAATCTGGATGCCAAAACTTTTGTTCTGGGGCAAGGGAACGTTGTGGGAAAAGAACATATACATGAATTTTTCAATTGTGTTGGAAATTTGACTCTTGATAATGTTCCATATACTTAAAAGAACTAAACTTATGCGGAGGCTATTTCAGCATTAGTTCTGAATCTTGAAAATAGATTTATCATACCCATCCTACCTTGCAAATATTATTTTACGAGCTACCCGTTATAAAGGATCCTAAGGCTAAAAAACTAGCTACCCTTGTTCTTATGAATGAATTCGACTATGTAGTATGGGAAGCTTGGGAACTTTTTTAATTTTATGGGATGAGCCGTGAAAAATTGGTGATAAATGAGATCCTTTATAATACTGATTATATGTTGAGACATTTGCTTGGAAATAATCAAAAAAATTATGACAATCTTAAAAAGGAAATCCCCGTTTCTGATATAATCCAACAAGTTTTTAAGGATGTTAATCAACACTACTCTTGGATTGTTGCTGGAAATCAAAGGGGATACGTAGACGGGCAACTTGATATTGCTAAAATTTCTATGGATAATGTGTTTCAAGTTATTTTTGCAAAACCTCCTAATAAGAGCACATCTATGAAGAATAAGAAGAAAGATAACACTTAGATCTATGCATTATGCCTAGCTAGGGTCATAAAACGATAGCGCTTGTTGGGAGTCAACCCAATGAATAAAATTTATTTTTGTCTTTTTCTTTCTGTTCTTGAGTGTTTGCACAATTATGCTACTAATATGATTGTGTTTTTTTATGTTTTAATTAGTGTTTGTGCCAAGCAAAGCCTTTGGGATCATGTTGGGTGATAGTTGATTTGATCTTGTTGAAAAACAGAAACTTTTGCGCCTAGTAAAACAATTTTAATTAATCACAGAAGTGCGATAAAATCCTGATTTGTGTTCACAAGATTGATATACAAATTTCCCATGTTTTCCTAATGTTTCAGAATTTTTGGAGTTACAGAAGTATTCGAAGTTTTTCAGATTGCTACAAACTATTTTTTTGATAGATTCTGTTTTATTTGCACTGTGTGCTTAATTTGATGAATCTATGGTTTGCATTGGAGGGTATAAGCCATGGTAAAGTTGGGATATAGTAGATATAATTCAAGAATAAAATATGAATGGGTTTGCAACAATACTTAGAGTAGTGATTTGCTTTGTTATACTAACGGATCTCATGAAGGTTTTGTTGAGTTTTGTGTGATTGCAGTTTTCAACTTTTGGGTGAGATCACGATGGATGAAGGAATAAGGAGTAAGAAGAGCCTAAGCTTGGGGATGCCCCATGGCACCCCAAGTTATTATCCAAAGAGGAACAAGCAACTAAGATTGGGGATGCCCCGAGTGGCATCCCCTCTTTCTTCTAACGACCATTGGTATTTTACTTGGAGTTATATTTTTATTTGTCACATATCATGAGTTTTGCTTGGAGCATCTTGTATTATATGAGTCTTTGCTTGTTTTTTATTTTTGTTTTGTGTCAAGTATCCTTGCTGAACACACCTATTTGAGAGAGACAAATTATGCTATGATTTGTTAGAATTGCTCTGTGTGCTTCACTTAATTTTTTTGAGCTATGGAATTGCTCTAGTGCTTCACTTATATCTTTTTGAGCATAGTGCGCTGTAATATTTTTGAAGAAATGCTCTCATGCTTCAGTTAGATTTATTTGAGAGTTAGTAAAATTTTGAAGAAATTCTCTCATGCTTCACATATATTATTTTGAGAGAAGAAGATTTTTATGCTCATGTTCTTCACTTAGATTTGTTTGAGCTATCAAAAGCAACATATAAAATTAGTCCCATAGTGATAGATATTCAAGAGGGATATAAGAAAAACTTTCATGAAGATCATTGGATAAAATAAACTTGATTCTTTGTACTAGTTTTGCGATATGATGATAGTGATATGTGAGTCATGTTAATGAATAATTATGCTTTAGTAAGAATATTGATGTTAAGGTTTGTGATTCCCTATGCAAGCATGAAAGTCAATAGTTATGCAATGAAATTACATCCTACTTGTGGTGTATTATTTGGTGTTAGTTATGCTTCGCTTATGAGATTTTTCGTTTCTTGGTTGGATGCTTCTCAATCTTTTGGTAGCCATCACTTGTACTAAGTGGGACTTCTACTTGTGGATTCAAAATCCTTAAACCCATTTTTGCCATACGAGTCCACTATATCTGCCTATATGCGGTATTTTTGTGCTGTTCTAAGCAAATTTGTATGTGCCATCTCTAATTTTCAAAATAAGTTTCTTTTTTGTGTGCTCGTGCCGCTCATGAAACGGTAGGGGGTGGCTAATATTTTTCCATGCTAGATGTGTTATTCTCAAGATGACTATCTATTCACTTGTGATTGCACGAGAGTACGACAAAGGTATTAGGGATGCCCAATCCCGAAATGAAAAATGAATTTACTTTATGTTGTCAAATAATAAATTTCTTGGAAAGTGTTGGTATGGATGGCACCCGTGGATACGGTTAGCCATGGAATGTGAAAGTATGGTGGAAAAAGGAATGAACTTTACTTTTTGTTTGGGAACCGCCTATGATATATCTAGCATGGAAAATATTGGGAACTACTCGATCGTTTTTGTTGATAGGAAAAGCATGCCACACAAAATGTTTTATCTCTTTCTTTTTCCGCTTTGAGCTCTGGCACCTCTACAAATCCCTACTTCCCTCTGTGAAGGGCCTTTCTTTTTTACTTTATGCAATTTTTTTATATGAGTTTCCATCTTCTCTTATAAAGCACCAACTAAGGGGCACTATGATCGTACTTGAGCATTGGGTGTAGCTAATATGCGAGTGTGTTTCATGAATGGATCAACGATTGAGCATAATGGGCTAGCGATAACTTGCTTTAGTGTTGATATTTTGAAAGACATGGTTGCTTGTTGATATGCTTGAGTATTGAAATCTTCATGTCAAAACTAGACTATTGCTTTGAATCATATAAAAGTCCAAATGTCCATGCTACAATAGAAAAGAATATGTGATGAACATGATAGGCAGCATTCCACATCAAAAAATCTATTTTTATCATTTACCTCCTCGAGGACGAGCAGGAATTAAGCTTGGGGATGCTGATACGCCTCCAACGTATCTATAATTTTTGATTGTTCCATGCTGTTATGCTATCATTCTTGGATGTTTTACAATCATTTATAGAAACTTTATATCATTTTTTGGGACTAACCTATTGACATAGTGCCCAGTGCCAGTTGTTCATTTTTGCTTGTTATTTTCTACTTCGCGGAAAATCAATACCAAATGGAGTCCAAACGCAGCGAAACTTTTTGGAGATTTTTTCTGGACCAGAAGACACAAGATGGGCCAAAGAAGTACCATATGGGGGGCTCTGAGGGGAACACAACGCACCTGGGAGCGCCTGGGAGCCCAGGCGTGCCCTGGTGGGTTGTGCCCACCTCGGCCGCCTCCTACACCGCCTCTTTGCTCTATAAATACCCTGAAAGTTCAAAAACCCTAGGAGAGTGGACGAAACACAATTCCAGCCGCCGCAAGTTCCAGAAACATCAGATCCAATCTAGACACTATCACGGAGGGGTTCATCATCCTCATTGGTGCCTCTCCGGTGATGCATGAGTAGTTCATTATAGACCTTCGGGTCCGTAGCTAGTTGCTAGATGGCTTCTGATACGCTCCAACGTATCTATAATTTTTGATTGTTCCATGCTATTATATTATTTGTGTTGGATGTTTTATATGCATTATTATGCTACTTTATATTATTCTTGGACTAACCTATTAACCTAGAGCCCAATGCGAGTTCCTTGTTTTTCCTTGTTTTTTAGTTTCACAAAAAAGGAATATCAAACAGAGTTCAAACGGAATAAAACTTTTGCGATGATTTTTCTTGGACCAGAAGACACCCAGGGGACATGGAGTACAAGTTAGAAGAGCCACGAGGCAGCAGCAAGGGTGGAGGGCGCCCCCTACCTTGTGGGCCCCTTGGTGATTCCCTGACCTAGATCATCGTCCTATATATTCACATATATTCCAAAACCCTCAGAGCATCCACGAAAACACTTTTCCACCGCCGCAACCTTCTATTCCCGTGAGATCCCATATTGGGGCCTTTTCCAGCATCATGCCGGAGGGGGATTCGATCACGGAGGGCAGCTACATCAACCCTATTTCCCTTCCGGTGAAGCGTGAGTAGTTTACCACAGACCTACTAGTCCATAGCTAGTAGCTAGATGGCCTTTTCTCTCTCTTTGATTCTCAATACCATGTTCTCCTTGATGTTCTTGGAGATCTATTTGATGTAATCTTCTTTTGCGGTGTGTTTGTCAAGATCGAATGAATTGTGGATTTATGATCAGCTTATCTATGAATATTATTTGAATCTTCTCTGAATTCTTATATGCATGATACGTCTCCAATGTATCTATAATTTATGAAGTATTCATGCCACGTTTACAACAATTTTATATGGTTTTGGTATGATTTGCATGGAACTAACACGGACTGACGCTGTTTTCAGCAGAACTACTGTGGTGGTGTTTTTTGTGCAGAAATGAAAGTTCTCCAAATGAGCTGAAACTTTTTGACGATTTATTTGGGACAAAAGAGATCCCCAAAACTTCATGGAAGGACCAGAAGGTGAAGGAATAAGTCACAAGACACCAGGGCGCGCCTGGGCCCTTGTCCATGCCCCGGTGGGTTGTGCTCACCTCGAGGCCCATCTTCGCGTGAAACCGACGCCAAAAATCCTATAAATAGAGAAACCATCAGAATAACCCTAGATTAGAAGTTCCGCCACCGCAATGCTCTATAGCCACCGAAATCCAATCTAGACCCCGTTCCGGCACCCTGCCAAAGGGGGAAATCATCACCAGTGGCCATCTTCATCATCCCGACGGCCACCACGATGATGAGGGAGCAGTCCACCCTCGGGGCTGAGGGTTTGTACCAATAGCTATGTGTTTAATCTCTCTCTCTCTCTCTCTCTCTCTCTCTCTCTCGTGGTCTTGAGATGTCACGATCTTGATGTATCGCGGGCTTTTTTAATATAGTCGAATCATATGGTGTTTTCCCCCTCTCTATCTTGCTCTGATGAATTGACTTTTTCCCTTTGAGATTTTGTTGTTATCAGATTGAATACTTTTATAGATTTGAGAGCACTTGATATATGTCTTGCATATGAATACTCGTGGTGACAATGGGGTATCATATTGATTCACTTGATATGTGTTTTGGCACTCAACTCGCGGATTCCCGCGGTGACATTGGGGTAATCTATGCATAGGGGTTGATGCACGTTCTCGTATTTTGTTTCTCCGATAGAAATCTTGGGGCACTCTTTGAGGTTCTTTGTGTTGGATTGAGTATTATGATTCCGAATTTTCTTTGGTGTTATTTTAGTACGAACTCTTGATAGATCAACCAGAAAGAATAACTTGGTGTTATTTTAATACAAACTCTTGGATAGATCGATCGGAAAGAATAGCTACAAATAATTTCTTCTTATGTTCTCTGCTAGATAGGAACTTTGGAGTGATTCTTCATCGCACGTTGAGGGATGTTTATATGATCCAATTAGATTAGCATTGTTGAGAGATTGCACTAGCAAAAATACAGACCCTAGGCCTCATTTTCAAGCATTGCAACACCGTTTGTGCTCACTTTTTTTACTTGCTACCTTGCTGTTTTTTATTGTTACTATTACAAAAACCAATATCTACTATAATTACTACACTTTTATTACCATCTCTTTGCCAAACTAGTGCACATATACAATTTTCCATTGCATTTGGTGTGTTGGGGATACAAGAGACTCTTTGTTATTTGGTTGCAGAGTTGTTTGTGTAGCGACCAGACCTGAAACGGTCCAATCTCTGTGCTCCGGTGTCATCCCTGGATCAGTAATGCTGACACCACACAGTACTTGAAGGATTTATAACAGAGTAGCAATCACACACTTATTACATCGAGTGTCTCAAAAGAGAACTTATTACAATAAATATGGCTTAAGGCCATCTAATAACGATAACAGCGAAAGGCTTGGAAGATAAGTGAGTCCATCAACTCCAACGGCATCACTAAGTATAGAACCACGACCTAAAACTCCTTAATCATCGTCTGAAAAGTCTGCAACATTAACGTTGCAGCCCGAAATGGGTCAGCACATGGAATATGCTGGCAAAGTAACACATAGAGAGTAATGGAATGAAACAGCTATTCTATATGCATATTTGGCTGGTGGAAAGCTCTATGGTTATAGTTTTGCGTAAAGCCAATTTTTCCCTACTACAAAGGAATAAATTTTATTTAACTATCATGTAGTTGTTAAACATTGAGAATGGTTGACAGCATTCTCAATCCCAATTAAGCATCATCATTAAATCAAACCCAACAAAATTAATTTAGAGTAACATGTTGAGATACACATGATAATCCAGGTACTAGATACTCAAGATGTCCATAACCGGGGACACGGCTAATCATGATTAGTTTATACACTCTGCAGAGGTTTGCGCACTTTTCCCCACAAGACTCGATCGCCTCCGTTTGGTTTCTCGCACTACATGGTGTTTGAGAAGACGGATGACCGAGACATACTTTCAGAAGCGCTAGCACCTTACGATCGGCTAGACCGTTACACCTACTTTCCCCTACATCTGCTAGTCTACCACTTTAAGAGTTCGCACAACTTAATCAACTATGCTAGAGCCCATAATAGCTTGTGGCTGCACACGGAAGTTTCTAGCATGAATAATCTCATGATCCCTTTGAGCCTGGGTGGCGGTCCATAAGGAAACAGGCAATCCTGGAATACCCAGGTACCTCAATCCACCCAGATGTGTGTTTAAGTTGCCACCTTAAATAAACCATTAATTAACAATCTCACATCTGTCATGGATACACTCACCCAAACCACTCCTACTAGCATAGCATGGCATAATAAGCAAACGTAGAAGTAACTCCCAAAGGTTTGATAATAAACAGGTAATAGGTACTACCTCAACTACTTCCCAAACCCACAATTTAATTAGATCCTAATCATGCAATGTGTGAGGATTGATCTAATGCAATAAAAACTGGGTAGAGGGAAAACATGATCAAAGTGTTACTTGCCTTGCTGATGGTCCGGGAAACCTAGCGATTCGAAGTAGCAAGCGGCGCACTCCGGGTACTCTATCGCAAACAAACAAGCATACAATAAGTACTCAACTAATGCACAGGTAAAATTCAAATAAGAGATCAAACCAGAAAGTTCAACTTAAGAACTCTGATTGGCAAAAAGATTCAAATTGAACGAAGCAACAAAAGACAAACGGCAAAAGAAACAGGCTTCATTTACTATTCTGGATCTAAGGCAATTTTTTACAGTGGCAAAAACTTGTTTAAGTTGGTTAATCGGAAAGAGGGTTTCGAGACGAAACTCCAGGCGCTTGAATCGCCTGATTCCGATAAACGAGCGAAAAGTTAGAGTAAAACAAAAATAGGATCAGAAATTGCGATCAGAAAAATCGCGGATTTAATCCGAGAAAAAGAAAAACAACGAATGTTCGCTAGAACGAACGAACGGACGAACAGTCGCTATTTAAATAAACCGGAAAACCGATTTATTAAAAAAACCGGAACAAAAAAATGAGCAAAACCGTCAAAAACCGAACGGTTTTTCGAGAAAAACCGGCGACTAAAAAAAACTACCTCCGGCAACTCCGGCGATGGATCCGGC
>NC_041380.1:514792264-514910047 GCF_002162155.2 Triticum dicoccoides
CTAGGGCGGCGGGGGCTGGTGCGCTAGGGTTTGGGAGGTCCCGGGCTGGGCTCCCCAGCTTATAAAGCCTGGACGGGCCTAGTGTCCGGGTCGGACACGGCCCGTAGGTCGGTTGTGTTTTTTTTTTTAAAGTTATGCTCAGAAAAAAAACAAAAGGAATACTGAACAGACTCCAAAAGTCCCGAAATAAATTTTCCCCGGCTTCTAAAATCAAGCCGCACAAGATGAACATTTATTTGGGGCCTAAATGCAATTTTGAAAATGCGCATTTTTCCTAAATTCAAATAAAATAAAAAATAAAACCAAAATAAATCTTATTTGATTTTTTTATTAAATCCTCAATATTTCTTTATTTTGGTAAAGTCATTTTATTCCCTCTCTCATACTTTTGTAATAGAAATAATTGAAGATAAAATAAATAAAATCAAATTATCCTATTTTCAAAATTTGAGACAACTCAAATATGAAAATAACAAAATCCCAAACTCTCTCCGAGGGTCCTTGAGTTGCGTGAAATTTCTAGGATCAACCAAAATGCAATAAATATGATATGCAATGATGATCTAGGGTATAACATTCCAAATTGAAAATTTGGGATGTTACAGTTTGAGAGAGACCATCTTCATCCTACACCTCCCACGGATTGATAAAACTTAGGTCATCCACTTTAGGGAAAATTGCTACTGTCCTACAAAAC
Organism: Triticum dicoccoides; assembly: GCF_002162155.2. Lineage (NCBI taxonomy): Eukaryota > Viridiplantae > Streptophyta > Magnoliopsida > Poales > Poaceae > Triticum > Triticum dicoccoides. The sequence continues at coordinate 514,792,962 of NC_041380.1, forward strand.
TCTGCGCTTGGAGGCCCAACACAAGTCTACAAGAATAAAGTTGCGTCGTAGACATCAAGCTCTTTTCTGGTGCCATTGCCGGGGAGGTGAGTGCTTGAAGGTATATCTTTAGATCTTGCAATCGAATCTTTTAGTTTCTTGTTCTATCACTAGTTTGGTTTATAAAATAAAACTACAGAAAAAATGGACTTGAGGTTGCATCATATTATTCATCTTTATAATATTTTTCATGAAAATGATGGAAATGAAAATTGTGCTCAATTGATAGAAGAAGAATCAATAGAATGTTTGGTATAAACGATGAGCATAATTGCAATGTTGTTAGTATGAATTCTTTGAATATCCATGATGCTAATGATATGCAAAACCATAAGCTTGGGGAAGCTTGATATGTCTCCAACGTATATATAATTTTTGATTGCTCCATGCTATATTATCTACTATTTTGGACATTATTGGGCTTTATTTTCCACTTTTATATTATTTTTTGGACTAACCTATTAACCGGAGGCCCAACTCAGAATTGTTGTTTTTTTTGCCTATTTTAGGGTTTCGAAGAAAAGGAATATCAACCGGAGTCCAAACGGAATGAAACCTTCGGGAACGTGATTTTCTCACCGAATATGATCCAGGAGACTTGGACGCTACGTCAAGAAACAAAGGAGGAGGCTACATGGTAGGGGGCGCGCCTACGCCGCAGGGCCCCCCTCCACTCTCGTGGGCCCCCTGTTGCTCCCCAACGTACTCCTTCCTCCTATATATAGCTACGTACCCCCAAACGATCAGATACGAAGCCAAAACCCTAATTCCACCGCTGTAACTTTCTGTATCCACGAGATCCCATCTTGGGTCCTGTTCTGGAGCTCTGCCGGAGGGGGTATCCATCATGGAGGGCTTCTACATCAACACCATAGCCTCTCCGATGAAGTGTGAGTAGTTTACCTCAGACCTTCGGGTCCATAGTTATTAGCTAGATGGCTTCTTCTCTCTTTTTGGATCTCAATACAATGTTCTCCCCCTCTCTTGTGGAGATCTATTCGATGTAATCTCCTTTTTGCAGTGTGTTTGTTGTGACCGATGAATTGTGGGTTTATGATCAAGTTTATCTATGAACAATATTTGAATCTTCTCTAAATTTTTTATGTATGATTGGTTATCTTTGCAAGTCTCTTCGAATTATCAGTTTGGTTTGGCCTACTAGATTGGTCTTTCTTGCAATGGGAGAAGTGCTTAGCTTTGGGTTCAATCTTGCGGTGTCCTTTCCCGGTGACAGTAGGGGTAGCAAGGCACGTATTGTATTGTTGCCATCGAGGATAACAAGTTGTTTTTTATCATATTGCATGAATTTATCCCTCTACATCATGTCATCTTGCTTAAGGCGTTACTCTGTTTTCATGAACTTGATACTCTAGATGCATGCTGGATAGCGGTCGATGAGTGGAGTAATAGTAGTAGATGCAGGCAGGAGTCGGTCTACGTGTCTCGGACGTGATGCCTATATACATGATCATGCCTAGATATTCTCATAACTATGCTCAATTCTATCAATTGCTCAACAGTAATTCGTTCACCCACCGTAGAATATTTATGCTCTTGAGAGAAGCCACTAGTGAAACCTATGGCCCCCGGGTCTATCTTCATCATATTAATCTTCCAATACTTAGTTATTTCCTTTGATTTTTTTACTTTGCCTTTATTTTACTTTGCATCTTTATCACAAAAATACCAAAAATATTATCTTGTCATATCTATCAGATCTCACTCTCGTAAGTGACCATGAAGGGATTGACAACCCCTTATCGGATTGGTTGCGAGGAGTTATTTGCTTTGTGTAGGTACTAGGGGACGCGCGCGCAACCTCCTACTGGATTGATACCTTGGTTCTCAAAAACAGAGGGAAATACTTACGCTACTTTGGTGCATCATCCCTTCCTCTTCAGGGAAATCCAACACAGTGCTCAAGAGGTAGCAATAAGAATTTCTGGCGCCGTTGCTGGGGAGGTTCGCGCAAGTCAAGATTTGACTTCCAACAACGAGCCATTTCTGGCGTCTACGCAAAAGTCAACATACCAAGTACCCATAACAATCCTTATCTCCTGCATTACATTATTTGCCATTTGCCTCTCGTTTTCCTCTCCCCCACTTCACCCTTGCCGTTTTATTCGCCCTCTCTCTCTATCCTCCCTCTCTTTCTCTATTTGCCTCTTTTTGCCCTTTGCACTTCCTGCCGTCATGTATGAAATTGGGGAAATTATTGTTGATATGGACAATAATAATATCATGAAAAATTCTGACGGTCCTGCTGAAGAACCCCCTATCTTACATACAAATAAATTCCGTATTGGTAGTGGTAATATTATTGGAAAAGGAGTTATCCAAGATTTCTTTAGTTGTGCTGGTGCTTTGCCTTCTATGGATAGTTCTATCCTTCATAGAACTAGTAGTCTTGCGGACGCTATTGCCATGCTTGTAGTTGAACTTGAAAGGCAATTTATGCACATGCACCCTTGCATGCAAAGGATTTTCCTATAATTTTCTAATATTAAGCATTCTTCTGTCAAGTGTGCCTCTACTATCTTTTTGGCTCATGAATTTAGATTTATAATAAGAGAGGCCAAAGAAATCTTTGCGCATTATAGGGTGGACGCTGGCCGTCCTCCCATAGAAACTATCCTATTTGATCAAGAGGAAAAATGCGTTTTCAATCTCTAGATTATGTTTCTTTTAATGAAAACCTTAGAAAAAAGGTTCCCACCGTGTTCTAATTGATAGACTTTCTGAACTTAATAATGATTTTGCTATTCGAAATAATGAGCTAGGATACTCCCTTGAGTATAGGCTCAAAAAAGTTCTGTCAAAAGAATGCTTATAACGATGAATTTGTTGTGCAATACGAAGGGCCGAAGGAGGAACCTATACCTCCTAAAGTTCATCTTGCGGACTTTTGTCCCATTAAATTTAGCCCTTTTGATTACTTTTGCTTGCCTCAAAGAAAACTTGCTGCCGAACGTAGAGAATATGAAAAGATTTTTAATGATCTATCTTACTATTATGGCAATACCTAGATCTATCATGCCTAGCTAGGGGCGTTAAACGATAGCGCTTGTTGGTAGGCAACCCAATTTTATTTTTATTCCTTGTTTTTTGCTCCTGTTTAGTAATAAATAATTTACATAGCCTCTGTTTTGGTTGTGTTTTTTTGTGTTTAATTAGTGTTTGTGCCAAGTAGAACCATTGGGAAGACTTGGGGAAAGTCTTGATATCTTGCTGTAAAAAACAGAAACTTTAGCGCTCACGAGAACTGCTGCCATTTTTTTGGAAAGTACTATTTAGTTATTATTTTTGCAGATTATTAATAGATAAATTCCTCACGTCCAGCAATTTATTTTAGAATTTTTGGGCTTCCATATCTTGAGCTAGCTACAGATTACTACAGACTGTTCTGTTTTTGACAGATTCTGTTTTTCGTGTGTTGTTTGCTTATTTTGATGAATCTATGGCTAGTAAAATAGTTTATAAATCTTAGAGAAGTTTGAATACAGTAGGTTTAACACTAATATAAATAAATAATGAGTTCATTACAGTACCTTGAAGTGGTCTTTTGTTTTCTTTCGCTAACGGAGCTCACGAGATTTTCTACTTTGAGTTTTGTGTTGTGAAGTTTTCAAGTTTTGGGTAAAGATTTGATGGATTATGGAAAAAGGAGTTGCAAGAGCCTAGTATTGGGGATGCCCATGGCACCCCAAGATAATCTAAGGAAACCTAAAAGCCAAAGCTTGGGGATGCCCCGGAAGGCATCCCCTCTTTCGTCTACTTCTATCGGTAACTTTACTTGGAGCTATATTTTTATTCACCACATGATATGTGTTTTGCTTGGAGCGTCTTGTATGATTGGAGTCTTTATTTTCTATTTTACCACAATCATCCTTGCTGTACACACCTTTTGAGAGAGCCATACATGATTTGGAGTTTGTCAGAATACTCTATGTGCTTCGCTTATAACTTTTGAGTTATATAGTTTTGCTCTAGTACTTCACTTATATCTTTTAGAGCACGGTGGTGGATTTGTTTTATAGAAACTATTGATCTCTCATGCTTCACTTAGATTATTTTGAGAGTCTTAAATAGCATGGTAATTTTCTTAAATGATCCTAATATGCTAGGTATTCAAGATTAGTAAAAAAAATCCTATGAGTGTTTTAAATACTAAGAGAAGTTTGATGCTTGATGATTGTTTTGAGATATGGAGGTAATAATATCATAGTAGTGCTAGTTGAGTAGTTGTGAATTTGAGAAGTGCTTGTGTTGAAGTTTGCAAGTCCCGTAGCATGCACGTATGGTAAACGTTATGTAACAAATTTGAAACATGAGGTGTTATTTGATAATTTCCTCCTTATGAGTGGCGGTCGGGAACGAGCGATGGTCTTTTCCTTCCAATCTATCCCCCTAGGAGCATGCATGTAGTGCTTGGTTTTTGATGACTTGTAGATTTTTGCAATAAGTATGTGATTTCTTTGTGACTAATGTTGAGTCCATAGATTATACGCACTCTCACCCTTCCATCATTGCTAGCCTCTTCGGTACTGCGCATTGCCCTTTCTCACATTGAGAGTTGGTGCAAACTTCGTCGGTGCATCCAAACCCGTGATATGATATGCTCTTTCACACATAAACCTCCTTATATCTTCCTTAAAACAGACACCATACCTACCTATTATGGCATTTCCATAGCCATTCCGAGATATATTGCCATGCAACTTTCCACCATTCCGTTTATCATGACACATTCATCATTGTCATATTGCTTAGTATGATCATGTAGTTGACATAGTATTTGTGGCAAAGCCACCGTTCATAATTCTTTCATACATGTCACTCTTGATTCATTGCATATCCCCGTACACCACCGGAGGCATTCATATAAAGTCATCTTTTGTTCTAGTATCGAGTTGTAATCATTGAGTTTTAAATAAATAGAAGTGTGATGATCATCATTTTCTAGAGCATTGTCCCAAGTGAGGAATATAAAAAAAGAGAAAGGCCATAAAAAAGGAGAAGGCCCAAATTAAAAAAATGAGAGAAAAAGAGAGAAGGGACAATGCTACTATCCTTTGCCACACTTGTGCTTCAAAGTAGCACCATAATCTTCATGATAGAGAGTCTTTTGTTTTGTCACTTTCATATACTAGTGGGAATTTTCATTATAGAACTTGGCTTGTATATTCCAACAATGGGCCTCCTCAAGTGCCCTAGGTCTTCGTGAGCAAGCAAGTTGGATGCACACCCACTTAGTTTCTTTTGTTGAGCTTTCATACATTTATAGATATAGTGCATCTGTTGCATGGCAATCCCTACTCCTTGCATTAACATCAATCGATGGACATCTCCATAGCCCATTGATTAGCCTCGTTGATGTGAGACTTTCTCCTTTTTTGTCTTCTCCACATAACCCCCATCATCATATTCTATTCCACCCATAGTGCTATGTCCATGGCTCGCGCTCATATATTGCGTGAAAGTTTATAGGTTTGAGATTGCTAAAGTATGAAACAATTGCTTGGCTTGTCATCGGGGTTGTGCATGATGAGAGCATTCTTGTGTGACGAAAATGGAGCATGACTAAACTATATGATTTTGTAGGGATGAACTTGCTTTGGCCATGTTATTTTGAGAAGACATAATTGCTTAGTTAGTATGCTTGAAGTATTATTTTTTTATGTCAATATGAACTTTTATCTTGAATCTCTCGGATCTGAATATTCATGCCACAATTAAGAAGAATTATATTGAAATTATGCCAAGTAGCACTCCCATCAAAAATTCTGTTTTTAGCATTTACCTACTCGAGGACGAGCAGGAATTAAGCTTGGGGATGCTTGATACGTCTCCAACATATATATAATTTTTGGTTGCTCCATGCTATATTATCTAATGTTTTGGACATTATTGGGCTTTATTTTCCACTTTTATATTATTTTTGGGACTAACCTATTAACCGGAGGCCTAGCCTAGAATTGTTGTTTTTCCCTATTTTAGGGTTTCGAAGAAAATGAATATCAAACGGAGTCCAAACGGAACGAAACCTTTGGGAACGTGATTTTCTCACCGAACATGATCCTGGAGACTTGGACCCTACGTCAAGAAATAAATAAGGAGGCCACGAGGTAGGGGGGCGCGCCTACCCCCCATGCGCGCCCTCCACCCTCATGGGGCCCCCGGTTGCTCCACCGACGTACTCCTTCCTCCTATATATACCTATGTACCCCCAAACAATCAGATACAGAGCCAAAACCCTAATTCCACCACTATAACTTTCTGTATCCATGAGATCCCATCTTGGGGCCTGTTCCGGAGCTCCGCCAGAGGTGGTATCCATCACGGAGGGCTTCTACATCAACACCATAGCCTCTCCAATGAAGTGTGAGTAGTTTACCTCAGACCTTCGGGTCCATAGTTATTAGCTAGATGGCTTCTTCTCTCTTTTATCTCAATACAATGTTCTCCCCCTCTCTTGTGGAGATCTATTCGATGTAATCTCCTTTTTGCGGTGTGTTTGTTGAGACTGATGAATTGTGGGTTTATGATCAAGTTTATCTATGAACAATATTTGAATCTTCTCTAAATTCTTTTATGTATGATTGGTTATCTTTGCAAGTCTCTTCGAATTATCAGTTTGGTTTGGCCTACTAGATTGATCTTTCTTGCAATGGGAGAAGTGCTTAGCTTTGGGTTCAATCTTGTGGTGTCCTTTCCCAGTGACAGTAGGGGCAGCAAGGCACGTATTGTATTGTTGCCACCGAGGATAACAAGATTTTTTTTATCATATTGCATGAATTTATCCCTCTACATCATGTCATCTTGCTTAAGGTGTTACTCTGTTTTCATGAACTTAATACTCTAGATGCATGCTGGATAGCGGTCGATGAGTGGAGTAATAGTAGTAGATGCAGGCAGGAGTCGGTCTACTTGTCTCGGACGTGATGCCTATATACATGATCATACCTAGATATTCTCATAACTATGCTCAATTCTGTCTATTGCTCAACAGTAATTCGTTCACCCACCGTAGAATATTTATGCTCTTGAGAGAAGCCACTAGTGAAACCTATGGCCCCCGGGTCTATCTTCATCATATTAATCTTCCAATACTTAGTTATTTCCTTTGCTTTTTTTACTTTGCCTTTAATTTACTTTGCATCTTTATCACAAAATACCAAAAATATTATCTTATCATATCTATCAGATCTCACTGTCGTAAGTGACCATGAAGGGATTGACAACCCCTTATCGCGTTGGTTGCGAGGAGTTATTTTCTTTATGCAGGTACTAGGGGACGCGCGCGCAACCTCCTATTGGATTGATACCTTGGTTCTCAAAAACTGAGGGAAATACTTACGCTACTTTGCTGCATCATCCCTTCCTCTTCGGGGAAATCCAACGCAGTGCTAAAGAGGTAGCAAAGCTATGTTTGATGAAGATGATATTTTTAGTCCCCCAAGATTTGATGTGCAATTTTTTATAATGATTGCATACCTCCTATTTATGATGATTATAATGATGAAAGTGGATTTGGAGAGGTCATGACTTTAGTTAGTGATGAATCCACCATTTTGGATGAGGCTTCAATTGATATGATAACAAAGTTCCTATCTATGATGATTATGGTGATGACATGTATGCTACAAAGAATAATGATAACCATGAAACTTGTCATCATGATTTTAATTTCCAAAATCACATGATAATTATTTTGTTGAGTTTGCTTCCACTGTTATTCATGAGAATAAATTTGCTTATGTGGAGAGTAATAAAAAATTTATGCTTATGGATCATGAAAAGAATGCTTTATGTGATAGGTATATGGTTCAATTTCTTCATGATGCTACTTAAAATTATTATGAGGGAGGAACTTATGCTTGTAGGCATTGCAATAATATCAAGTTTCCTCTCCATGTGTTGAAAGTTTTGAAGTTATGCTTGTTTTGCCTTCCTATGCTAGTTGATTCTTGTTCCAATGAGTTATTTTCTCACAAAACCTCTATGCATAGGAAGTGGGTTAGACTTAAATGTGCTAGTAATATGCTTCATGATGCTGTCTTTGTGTTTCAATCATTATCTTTTATGCGGGCATCATTGAAATCATCATGCCTAGCTTAAAAGGAATTAAAGAAAAGCGCTTGCTGGGAGACAACCCAACATTTACCCCTACTGTTTTTGTGTGTTCACATGATTAGGATACTATGTTAATCATTTTTTATTGCTCCCGTTTCAATAAAGTGCCAAGTAAGACCTTTGGGATGGCTGACGGTGATAGTTGATTTGATCTTGCTAAAAAACAGAAACTTTTGCGCTAAGGAAAACAATTATCATTTCTAACAGAAACATGATAAAATGCTGATTATTTTTGTAGAAGATTAATAGACAAATTTCCAAGGTTTTCCTATTTTTCAGAATTTTAGGAGTAGCAGAAGTATGGTTGGAGTACAGATTACTACAGACTATTCTGTTTTCGACAGATTCTGCTTTCAATGCATAGTTTGCTTGTTTTCTAGTTTACATGGCCTATATTGCTCAATATAAATTGTGGAAATGATATGCTACAGTATGCATTGTGTGATAACAATTATAAATCTTGTCTTTGACAGTACCAAAAGTGAAATGATTTGCTCTTTATCATACTAACCTATCTCACAAAGTTCCGTTAAGTTTTGTGTGATTGAAGTTTTCAAGTTTTGGCTGAGATGTCGATACGAGGAGAATAAGGAGTTAAAAGACCCTAATATTGGGGATGACCAAGTCTCCCCAATGTAATATTCAAGGAATATTCAAGCAACTAAGCTTGGGGATGCCCCGGAAGGCATCCCCTCATTTGTCTCCAACATTATCGGTAACCTCACTTGGAGCTATGTTTTCATTCATCACATGATATGTGTTTTGCTTTGAGCATCATTTTATTTTCTTAGGGTTTGCTTGATGTTATTTAGAATAATGTTTTGCATCTTTTATTTCAATAAAAGTGGCAATGATAGCCTTTACTATGCTCATTTTGCAAGCCTACATGTTGCTGTTTGAAAACAGAAAGTTTATCGATGTTGCAAAAATTCCCTAGAAAATTCAGAATGTGATAAAATGCTGAAACTTTTTTAAAAATAAGCTCTGATAAATTTTGTACAGTGTGAATTTTTTGCATAATTTTTGAAGTTAAAGAAGTATTGATACTCTTGCATTCTTTACAGACTGTACTGGTTTGGCAGATTGCTGTTATGTTTGCATATGCTTGCTTGTTTAATGATTCTATTTGACGATAGGAGTATTAAATATCTAGAGGAATTAAGTATGCAATGTTGAATAATAATTTTAGTGATTTGCTATAGTAGGGAATGATAAGGTTTTTGCATTGGTTTATACTAACTTATCTCACGAGTTCTTGTTGAGTTTTGTGTGGATGAAGCTTTTAAGATTTAGGCAAACCGTGATATAAAAGGAATTAAGGAGACATAAAAGCTCAAGCTTGGGGATGACCAAGGCATCCCAAGATAATATTTCAAAAAGTCTCTAGCATCTAAGCTTGGGGATGCCCCAGTAGGCATCCCACCTTTCTTCATCAACAATTATCGGTTAGTATCGGTTGAGCCTAAGGTTTTGTTTCTTCACTTGAGTTGTGCTATCCTTGAAATGTCATTTTATTTTCATTTTTCTTGCTGTTTTAATAAAATACTTAGATCTAAAATTTCTAAATAAGAGAGAGTCCTCACATGGCTATCTACTTACTTAACTACTCGCTTGATCTTCACTTATATCTTTTTGGAGTAGCTTGTCATTTACTCTTGTGCTACACTTATATCCTATAAGTAAATTGTTTAATAAATTGAATGCCGTGAAGTTGAAATCATATCATGCCTAGTGGTAGCTTCACATCGGGTTTAGAAAGTGAAATCTTTTGAGGCTTGACAATCACAATATTGGTCATACAAGCAATTCATGGATAATTAGTATAAGGAAGAGGACTGTCACATGCAAATACACTATCTTGGAAATCTTTTGTGATTGTGAGCCCCCATCAAAATATTATATTCCAAAATTGTTGACATTGGACAAGGAAGACAACGTAATGGTTTATGTTTGTTCATATTCACATAGAAGTTATATTGTCATAGATCCTTCAACATGTGGTGTTGCCCCCCATATTTGCTAGCCAAAAATTCCGCACCAAGTTGAGATACTACTTGTGCATCCAAAAACCCTTAAACCCAAATCTTTTTTAAGAGTCCTCCATACCTACCTAAGGATTGAGCAAGATCCTTCAAGTAAGTTGTCATCGGTGCAATAAGGCAACAAAAATTGCTTCTAAAAAGTGTTAGATCATTTAGTGTAAGAGATAATTGAGCGTTGTATGAACTTGTGATGGCAAAGAATAAAAGCGATAGACTGCATAATAAAGGTTGCTGTCATAAGGGGAAATATAATGTGATGTTCTTTTGCACTAATGGGTTGAACATACAAACAAATAAGCACATGGCAATCTCTGCTTCCCTTTGCGAAGGGCCTATCTTTACTTTTCAGTATTTACTTTTATGCAAACAGTCAAAGTTTTTCTCTCTATTCCTTTTTATTTTTCTCTTTTGGCAAGCATCATGTGGTGAGGAAAGATCTAGGCACATATATCCAGTTGGATATCGATATCATGAGTTATTATTGTTGACATCACCCTTGAGGTGAATATGTTGGGAGGCAAAACAGTAAGCCCTTATATTTCTCTGTGTCTGGTTGAAACGCTTTGCTCATGTGTATGCGGTGAGTGTTAGCAATCATAGAAGACTATATGATGGTTGAGTATGTGGAGCTCTTACTTAGACTCTGTTCAATAAGTTGAATTGTAATTGCTTGGTGACTGATAACATAGGTTGTCAAGAAAATTCATTGTTTGAACCTTAACATGTGAATTGGTTGCAACTTTAACATGAGAAATTTTATAAGAAAGAATTGTTATTACGATGCTAGGAAAAGTGATCTAAATTGTCATTGATCAAACTTGTGCACTTTACTAGCATTCACACTTTATAAATTATTTCTTTTACCATTTACCTACTCGAGGACGGGTAGGAACTAAGCTTGGGGATGCTGATACGTCTCCAACGTATCTATAATTTACGAAGTCTTCATGCCATATTTACAACAATTTTATATGGTTTTGGTATGATTTGCATGGAACTAAGACGCTGTTTTCAGCAGAAGTACCATGGTGTTGTTTTATGTGCAGAAATGAAAGTTCTCCAAATGATCTGAAACTTTTTGATGATTTTTTGGAACAAAAGAGACCCCCGAAGCTTTGTGGAAGGACCAGAGGTGATGTAGCGACCAGACCTCAAACAGCATGATCTCTGTGCTCCGGTGTCATCCCTGGATCAGTAATGCTGACACCACATAGTACTCGGAGGATTTATAACAGAGTAGCAATCACACACTTATTACATCGAGTGTCTCCGTAGAGAACTTATTACAATAAATATGGCTTAGTGCCATCTAATAACTATAACAGCGGAAGGCTTGGAAGATAAGTGAGTCCATCAACTCCAACGGCATCACTGAGTATAGACCCACGACCTAAAAACTCCTTAATCATCGTCTGAAAAGTCTGCAACATTAACGTTGCAGCCCGAAACGGGTCAGCACATGGAATATGCTGGCAAGGTAACACATAGAGAACAATGGAATGAAACAGCTATACTATATGCATATTTGGCTGGTAGAAAGCTCTATGGTTACAGTTTTGTGTAAAGCCAATTTTTCCCTACTTCAAAGGAATAAATTTAATTACTATCATGGTGGTTGTTAATCATTGAGAATGGTTGACAACATTCTCAATCCCAATTAAGCATCATCATTAAACAAAACCCAACAAAATTAATTTTGAGTAACATGTTGAGATTCACATGATAATCCAGGCACTAGATACTCAAGATGTCCGTAACCGAGGACACGGCTAACCATGATTAGTTTATTACACTCTGCAGAGGTTTGCGCACTTTCCCCCAGAAGACTCGATCGCCTCCGTTGGGTTTCTCGCACTACATGGTGTTTGAGAAGACGGGTGACCGAGACATAGTCTTTCAGAAGCGCTAGCACCTTACGATCGGGTAGACCGCACCACTTACATCCCCTACATCTGCTAGTCTACCACTATAAGAGTTCGCACGGCTTATTCAACTATGCTAGAGCCCATAATAGCTTGTGGCTGCACACAGAAGTTTCTAGTATGAATAGTCTCATGATCCCTTTGAGCCTGGGTGGCGGTCCAAAAGAAAACAGGCAAGTCCTGGAATACCCAGGTGCCTCAATCCACCCAGATGTGTGTTTAAGTTGCCACCTTAGATAAACCATTAATTAACAATCTCACATCTGTCATGGATATCACTCACCCAATCCACATCTACTAGCATAGCATGGCATAATAAGCAAACGTAGAAGTGACTCCCAAAGGTTTGATAATAAACAGGTAATAGGTACTACCTCAACTACTTCCCATCCCACAATTTAATTAGATCCTAATCATGCAATGTGTGAGGATTGATCTAATGCAATAAAACTGGGTAGTAGGAAAGATATGATCAAAGTGTTACTTGCCTTGGTGATGATCCAGGAAACCTAGCGATTCGAAGTAACAAGCGGCGCACTCAGGGTACTCTATCGCAAACAACAAACAAGCATACAATAAGTACTCAATCTAATGCACAGGTAAAACTCAAATAAGAGATCTAACCAGAAGGTTCAACTTAAGAACTCCGGTTTGCAAAAAGAATCAAATCGAACGAAGCAACGAAAGTCAAACGGCGAAAGAAAACAACTTCGTTCTACTAATCTGGATCTAAGGCAAATTTTATAGTAGAAAAAACTTGTTTAAGTTGATTAAACGGATAGAGGGTTTCGAGACAAAACTCTAGGCGCTTGAATCGCCTGATTCCGATAAACGAGCGAAAAGTTATACTAAAAAGAAAATCGGATCAGGAATCACGATCAGAAAAATCATGGATTAAATCCGAGAAAAAGAAAAACGACGAACGTTCGCTAGAACGAATGAAAGAACGAACGCTCGCTATTTAAATAAACCGGAAAACCGATCTATTAAAAAAACCGATGGAAAAACCGAATGGTTTTTTTTCGAAAAAATAAAAGAAATGGCACGAAAATCGAGGCGGCAGCGGACCTCGGGCGGCGTGCGGCGACGGTGGGCGGCGGCGCTGCGGCGACGGCAGCGTTGGCGGCGGGCGCTGGGGCGACGCTAGGGTTCGCTGGGGCTGGGCCTCTTCCCCCGGCTTATATATCCTAACGGGCCGGGAGTCCTAGTCGGACACGGCCCTAAGTCGATTCGCTGTTTTTTTTAAATAATATGCGCAGAAGAAAAATAAAAAGAAAATACTAAATGGACTCCAAAAATTCCGAAATAAATTTTCACGGGCTTCTAAAATCAAGCCGCACAAGGTGAATATTTATTTGGGGCCTAAATGCAATTTTGAAAAACGCACATTTTTCCTAAATTCAAATAAAATAACGAAAAACTCCGAAATAAAATTTTATTTGATTTTATTATTAAATCCTCAATATTTCTTTATTTTGGGAAAGTCATTTTATTCCCTCTCTCATAATTTTTGTAATAGAAATAATTGATGATAAAATAAATAAAATCAAATGATCCTATCCTCAAAATTTGAGAAAACTCAAATATGAAAATAATGAATTCCCCAACTCTCTCCATGGGTCCTTGAGTTGCGTAGAAATTCTAGGATCAAAACCAATCACAAATAAAACATGATATGCAATGATGATCTAATGTATAACATTCCAAATTGAAAATTTGGGATGTTACAAACCTACCCCCCTTAAGATGAATCTCGCCCTCGAGATTCGGGTTGGCTAGAAAATAGGTGAGGGTGGTCCTTGAGCAAATCTTCCTCTCGCTCCCAGGTGGCTTCATCCTCCGTGTGGTTGCTCCACTAAACTTTGCAAAACCTGATAACCTTGCTGCGAGTGACTCGGCAGGCAAACTCGAGGATCTTAATTGGTTTCTCCTCATAGGTCAAATCGTTATCCAATTGAATTGTTTCCAACGGTACTGTGTCTCTCAAGGGTATGTTAGCCATCTCAGCGTGACACTTCCTCAACTGGGAAACGTGGAACACATCATGAACTCCTGACAATCCTTCAGGCAATTCCAACTTGTAGGCCACTTCTCCCATACGCTCCAAAACTTGATATGGTCCTACAAATCGTGGCACTAACTTTCCTTTAACTCCAAAACGCTTTGTTCCCCAAAGTGGAGATACTCGAAGGTAAGCTCTATCTCCAACTTCGTAAACAGTCTCCTTGCGTTTGGAATCTGCATAACTCTTCTGTCTGGACTGAGCTACCTTGAGCGTATCGCGAATCAATTTCACCTTTTGTTCAGACTCTTTAATCAAATCAGGTCCAAACAACTGGCGGTCTCCAACTTCCTACCACGACAACGGTGTTCTGCATCTCCTTCCGTACAAAGCTTTGAAAGGGGCCATCTTTAAACTGGTTTGGTAACTATTGTTGTAAGAGAACTCTGCATATGGCAAATTGTCGTCCCAACTAGATCCATAATCTAGCGCACAAGCTCTCAGCATATCCTCCAAAATCTGATTGACTCTCTCGGTCTGTCCATCTGTCTGTGGATGAAAAGCTGTACTGAATTCTAGCCTGGTACCCAAAGTTTCATGCAACTGCTTCCAGAACTTTGAGGTAAACTGGGTTCCTCTATCTGATACGATACTCATCGGAACTCCATGCAAACATATGATCCTGGTCATGTATATCTTTGCCAACTTAGTACTGGTGTAAGTGGTCTTTACCGGGATGAAATGAGCTACCTTCGTCAACCGATCGACTATATCCCAAATCGAGTCATAGCCTGAACGAGTTCTGGGTAATCCCGTGATAAAATCCATGCCTAACTTATCCCACTTCCATTCGGGTATCGGCAATGGTTGTAACAATCCCGCTGGCTTCTGATGCTCTGCCTTTACTCTTTGACATACATCACAGACTGCTACATACTCCGCAATATCCTTCTTCATTCCGGTACACCAGAAAATATCCTTCAAATCCAAATACATCTTGGTATTTCCTGGGTGAATTGAATATGGTGAATCGTGTGCCTCTTGCAGAATCAACTTTCTAATCTCCGGGTCATTGGGCACATAAACACGGTCTTCAAACCATAGGGTGTCGTGTTCATCCTCACGAAATCCTTTAGCCTTTCCTTTGCTCAGTTTCTCCTTAATAGAGGCAATCTCCTTGTCAGTCTTCTGAGCTTCTCTAATTCTATCCATCAAGGTTGACTGAATCTCCAATGCTGCTACATAGCCTCTAGGAACTATTTCCACACATAGTTCACGAAGATTTTCTGCTAACTCCCTTGGTATTCCTCCCGTCATTAATGTATTGACGTGGCTCTTACGGCTTAATGCGTCAGCTACTACATTAGCCTTTCCGGGATGATAATGCAATCTCATATCATAATCCTTGATGAGCTCCAACCATCTCCTCTGTCTGAGGTTTAACTCCTTCTACGTGAAAATGTATTTCAAACTCTTATGATCCGTGTACACCTCACAATGATTTCCAATGAGGAAATGTCTCCATGTTTTCAATGCATGCACTATGGCTGCTAACTCCAAATCATGCGTAGCATAATTCAACTCATGAGGTTTCAGTTGTCTTGAGGCATATGAAACAACTCTCCCTTCCTGCATAAGCACTGCTCCAAGTCCTCGACGTGAAGTGTCGCAATACACCTCATAGTCCTTGATTTGATCTGGCAAAATCAACACTGGTGAGGTAACCAAATGTTTCTTCAATTCCTGGAAACTAGCCTCACATTCCTCCGTCCATATGAACTTGGTATCCTTCTTCAACAACTCAGTCATAGGCTTCGCAATCTTTGAGAAATTCTCAATAAATCTCCGGTAGTATCCTGCGAGTCCCAGAAAACTCCGTATCTCTCCAACCGTGGTCGGTGCTTCCCATTTGGTCACGGTATCAACTTTAGCGGGGTCTACTGCTATTCCTTCTCCGGATATAACGTGTCCTAGGAATCCTACTTCCTTCAACCAAAACTCACATTTGCTGAACTTGGCATATAATTGATGTTCTCTGAGCTTTCCAAGTACCAAACGCAAATGCTCCTTATGCTCCTCTTCATTCTTCGAGTAAACCAGGATATCATCAATGAACACTATGACGAACTTATCCAAAAACTCCATAAACACTTTGTTCATCATGTTCATAAAATATGCGGGTGCGTTAGTCAGACCAAATGACATAACGGTATACTCGTACAACCCATACTTGGTGGTAAAAGCTGTCTTAGGAATATCCTGTTCCCGAATCTTCAACTGGTGGTATCCCGATCGTAAATCGATCTTGGAAAATACCTTAGCTCCTTGCAATCGATCAAACAGATCATTGATCATTGGTAGTGGGTACTTGTTCTTAATCTTTACTTCATTCAATCCTCGATAATCAACAACCATCCTTAACGTTCCATCCTTCTTCTCCACTAGAAGTACTGGCAATCCCCAAGGCGAAGAACTTGGGCGAATATATCCTTTATCCAGTAACTCCTTAATCTGCTTCTTAATTTCCACCAAATCCTTTGCAGGCATCCTATATGGTCTCTTTGATATTGGCCCTGTGCCTGGCAATAGCTCAATCAAAAACTCAATATCTCTATCTGGTGGCATGCCGGGCAACTCTTCTGGAAATACTTCAGGGAAATCCCTTACTACTGGTACTTCCTCCTGCACAACTCCTATTAAGCAATTTACTTGTGTCCTCTTTGGCACATGTCGGGATACATACTTGATCCTTCTCCCTTCTGGTGTGGTAAGCAAAATTGACTTACTAGCACATTCAATATTCCCTTCATACTTTGATAACTAATCCATGCCTAATATCACATCCAATCCTTGGGATTCCAATACTATTAGGTCTGAGGGAAAAACATAGTTACCAATCCTTAATGGTAACCAATCACACCATCGACTAGCCATATACTCTGCTCCAGGCGAGGTTACTAACATGGGCGACCTAAGGGCTTGGGTTGACAGGTTATACTTATCCACAAATCCCCTTGAGATGTATGAATGCGATGCGCCAGTATCAAAAAGAACGAGTGCAGTAAATGACTTAACCAAAAACTTACCCATTACTGCATCAGGCTGAGCTTCAACCTCCTCCATGTTAACGTGGTTCACCTATCCCCTGTTGAAAGGGTTCGGCTTCTTCCCAGAGCTTCCATTGCTATTTCCATTCTGCATTTTAGGACATTCATTGGCATAATGTCTGGTCTTCGAACACTTAAAACAAGTGACTTGGCTCAGGTCTTTCTTGGCTGGGGTTGATGGGTTGGTGCGATTCTGGCCATTGCTTCCTCCATTACCATTACCATTCCTGGTGCCATTGTGATTGTGCGAGCTACCTCCCCCATGGGTATGCTGAAAATGTCCTCCCGGTCTAGGGATAAAACGTGGCTTCTGCTGAGCTCCTGAATTGTATTTTCCTTGTCCATACTTCCTCTTGCGATTCTCAATTTGCTGCTGCTTCCCTTCAATCATAAGAGCACGATCTACCAACTCCTGATAGTTGTTGAAGGTTGCTACCATCAACTGCATGCTCAACTCATCATTCAGTCCTTCTAGAAACTTCTCCTGCTTCGCTGCATCCGTAGCAACGTCATCTGGGGCATAACGTGCTAACTTACTAAAGTCCTCCACATACTGGCCAACTGTCCGTCCTCCTTGGCGCAAGTTGCGAAACTCACGCTTCTTCATGGCCATAGCTCCTGCTGAAACATGGGAAGTACGAAAGGCCTGCTGAAACTGGTCCCATGTGACAGTGTCGACAGGGAAAGTGGCTGTGAAATTCTCCCACCATGATGCTGCGGGTCCTTCAAACTGATGTGCGGCAAACTTCACCTTCTCTGCATCTGTGCATCATGTTGTGGTCAACTCCCTAGCTATCTTGCGGAGCCAATCATCTGCTACTATCGGCTCGGTGCTGCTGGAAAACACCGGCGGATTCAGCCTAAGAAAACGCGCTAAGTGCTCAACAGGTGATGGTGGTGGTGGGTTGTTGTTGTTGTTCCACTGATTCTGATTCTGGACTAGCAACTGCATCAATGTGTTCTGCTTCTGGATCAACTGGGTGAGCTCCGGTGGAAAGGCAAATCCGGGGTCACGTCTCGGAGGCATCTGAGGGTTTAGAAAAGATGAGATGTAAGAATAGAGGGGGTCTAAAGAGAAAACACTACTCATATGCACATGAGGCAAAAAGCAAACAATTCACTTCATTCAATCAAACAAGGGCATACAATCGATCTAGCTATCGCAAAAGTGCTCGGACTACTATATTTACATGGTGGACTACTACTACTGATGAGGTGGTCTACTAGAAATATTCTTCGGTTGCAGACTCCATGATATCTGCTCTAGCTTCATCAACGTTGTCATCATTGCTATCATCTGGATCTGAGTCGGTGCCGTCGATGATGATGTAGTTTTTCGGGCTAATCTCCTTGGGTTCTTCGTCTTCATCTACTGGTGTAGGGCCTCCCGTAAATATCCCGATCTTCTTTGTTAGGTCGGCATTCTTATCCACCAATACTTCAATTTCCTCTTCATAATCTTCACGTGTAGCCTTGAGTTCTTCTTCCAGTTCCTTGATTCTTGTCTTAGCCTTCTTCAGATCTATCATGTCGGCGCACATCTGGTTTTCCTGTCGTCCAATGTGATGGTTTAACTCCTGGATAAAAGCTGCAATTGATCTATCCTTCCGGGTGTTGATCATCTCCCAGTGCTCATCTCGGCGCCCACAAATCTGGTAGATAGTATCCTTGAGATCATTGCGGTAGACTTCTCCAATGCGTCCCATGATGATGTGACCTGCCATGCGCTTTCCTAGACTCCAAGTTGGTGCATCAAAAGAAAACTCTATGGGCTCAGTGACTGGCATGAACGTCCTTCCTGGAACTTGAACTTGAATCATCCAGCGCTCTTCTTCAGGTAAAGTGGCATTGTAGGTTCTGGTGAAGCTTGGTACTCCTATGTTCAGGTATCTGGTGACTTCCTTCAAGTGTCATCCAAAGGGTGTATCTTCATCTGGTTGCGTGAACTTGTTCCTTGCATCTGCCATCCTAAAAGAGTAGAAAAGATGAGGAGTCAGAAGAGAAGAGAGTGAATAGTGATCTAGGTCTTTAGCTTAGTGGTCGTGTCCTACAGTCAGCGTGTGCTCTGATACCAACTCTGTAGTGACCAGACCTCAAACAGTCTGATCTATGTGCTCCGGTGTCATCCCTGGATCGGTAATGCTGACACGACACAGTACTCGGAGGATTTATAACAGAGTAGCAATCACACACTTATTACATCGAGTGTCTCCGTAGAGAACTTATTACAAGAAATATGGCTTAAGGCCATCTAATAACTATAACAGCGGAAGGCTTGGAAGATAAGTGAGTCCATCAACTCCAACAACATCACTGAGTATAGAACCACGACCTAAAAACTCCTTAATCGTCGTCTGAAAAGTCTGCAACATTAATGTTGCAGCCCGAAATGGGTCAGCACATGGAATATGCTGGCAAGGTAACACATAGAGAACAATGGAATGAAACAGCTATACTATATGCATATTTGGCTGGTAGAAAGCTCTATGGTTACAGTTTTGCGTAAAGCCAATTTTTCCCTACTTCAAAGGAATAAATTTAATTACTATCATGGTGGTTGTTAATCATTGAGAATGGTTGACAGCATTCTCAATCCCAATTAAGCATCATCATTAAACAAAACCCAACAAAATTAATTTAGAGTAACATGTTGGGATTCACATGATAATCCAGGTACTAGATACTCAAGATGTCCATAACCGGGGACACGGCTAACCATGATTAGTTTATTACACTCTGCAGAGGTTTGCGCACTTTTCCCCACAAGACTCGATCGCCTCCATTAGGTTTCTCGCACTACATGGTGTTTGAGAAGATGGATGACTGAGACATAGTCTTTTAGAAGCGCTAGCACCTTACGATCGGGTAGACCGTACCACCTACATCCCCTACATCTGCTAGTCTACCACTGTAAGAGTTCGCACGACTTATTGAACTATGCTAGAGCCCATAATAGCTTGTGGCTGCACACAGAAGTTTCTAGTATGAATAGTCTCATGATCCCTTTGAGCCTGGGTGGCGGTCCAAAAGAAAACAGACAAGTCCTGGAATACCCAGGTGCCTCAATCCACCCAGATGTGTGTTTAAGTTGCCACCT
This sequence comes from Triticum dicoccoides, assembly GCF_002162155.2. NCBI lineage: Eukaryota > Viridiplantae > Streptophyta > Magnoliopsida > Poales > Poaceae > Triticum > Triticum dicoccoides. Next base: position 514,813,304 of record NC_041380.1, read on the forward strand.
TAGATAAACCATTAATTAACAATCTCACATCTGTCATGGATATCACGCACCCAATCCACGTCTACTAGCATAGCATGGCATAATAAGCAAATGTAGAAGTGACTCCCAAAGGTTTGATAATTAACAGGTAATAGGTACTACCTCAACTACTTCCCATCCCACAATTTAATTAGATCCTAATCATGCAATGTGTGAGGATTGATCTAATGTAATAAAACTGGGTAGTAGGAAAGGTATGATCAAAGTGTTACTTGCCTTGCTGATGATCTGGGAAACCTAGCGATTCGAAGTAACAAGCGGCGCAGTCCGGGTACTCTATCACAAACAACAAACAAGCATACAATAAATACTCAATCTAATGCACAGGTAAAACTCAAATAAGAGATCTAACCAGAAGGTTCAACTTAAGAACTCCGGTTTGCAAAAAGAATAAAATCGAACGAAGCAACGAAAGTCAAACGGCGAAAGAAAACAACTTCATTCTACTAATCTGGATCTAAGGCAAATTTTACAGTAGCAAAAACTTGTTTAAGTTGATTAAACGGATAGAGGGTTTCGGGACGAAACTCTAGGCGCTTGAATCGCCTGATTCCGATAAACGAGCGAAAAGTTATACTAAAAAGAAAATAGGATCAGGAATCGCGATCAAAAAAATCACGGATTAAATCCGAGAAAAAGAAAAACGACGAACGTTCGCTAGAACGAATGAACGGACGAACGCTCGCTATCTAAATAAACTGGAAAACCGATCTATTAAAAAAACCGACAAGAAAACCGAATGGTTTTTTCGAAAAAATAAAAAAACTGGCACGGAAATCGAGGCAGCAGCGGACCTCGAGCGGCGGCGGCGCGACGGCGCGGCGGCGGCGGGCACTGGGGCGGCGCTAGGGTTCGGCTGGGGCTGGGCCTCTCCCCCCCGGCTTATATATCCTAAAGGGCCGGGAGTCCTAGTCGGACACGGCCCTAGGTCGGTTCGCTGTTTTTTTAAATAAAACACGCAGAAGAAAAATAAAAAGAAAATACTAAACAGACTCCAAAAATTCCGAAATAAATTTTCACGGGCTTCTAAAATTAAGCCGCACAAGGTGAACATTTATTTGGGGCGTAAATGCAATTTTGAAAAACACACATTTTTCCTAAATTCAAATAAATTAACGAAAAACTCCGAAATAAAATCTTATTTGATTTTATTATTAAATCCTCAATATTTCTTTATTTTGGGAAAGTCATTTTATTCCCTCTCTCATAATTGTTGTAATAGAAATAATTGATGATAAAATAAATAAAATCAAATGATCCTATCCTCAAAATTTGAGAAAACTCAAATATGAAAATAATGAATTCCCCAACTCTCTACATGGGTCCTTGAGTTGCGTAGAAATTCTAGGATCAAAACCAATCGCAAATAAAACATGATATGCAATGATGATCTAATGTATAACATTCCAAATTGAAAATTTGGGATGTTACAGGTGAAGGAGTAGGGCACAAGACACCGGGGCGCGCCTGGGCCCATCTTCGCATGAAAACCGACGCCAAAAATCCTATGAATAGAGAAACCATCAGAAATAACCCTAGATCAGAAGTTCCGCCGCTGCAAGGCTCTGTAGCCACCAAAAACCAATCTATACCCCATTCTGGCACCTTTTCGGAGGGGGAAATCATCACCGGTGGCCATCTTCGTCATCTCGGTGGCCACCACAATGATGAGGGAGTAGTCCACCCTCGGGGTTGAGGGTTTGTACCAGTAGCTATGTGTTTAATCTCTCTCTCTCTCTCTCTCTCTCTCGTGTTCTTGAGATTTCATGACCATGATGTATCGCTGGCTTTGTTAATATAGTCGGATCATATGGTGTTTTTCCCCTCTCTATCTTGTTGTGATGAATTGAGTTTTTCCCTTTGAGATTTCATTGTTATCGGATTGAATACTTTTATGGATTTGAGAGCAGTTGATATATGTCTTGCATATGAATACTCGTGGTGACAATGGGATTCCCGCGGTGACATTGGGGTAATATATGCATAGGGGTTGATGCACTTTCTCGTCTTTTGTTTCTCCGGTAGAAATCTTGGGGCACTCTTTGAGGTTCTTTGTGTTGGTTTGAGTATTATGAATCTGAATTTGCTTTGGTGTTTTTTTTAGTACGAACTCTTGACGGATCGATCGGAAAGAATAACTTGGTGTTATTTTACTATGAACTCTTGGATGGATCGATCGGAAAGAATAGCTACAAACAATTTCTTCTTATATTCTCCACTAGATATGAACTTTGGAGTGTTCTTCATCGCACGTTGAGGGATGGTTATATGATCCAATTGGATTAGCATTGTTGAGAGATTGCAGTAGCGAAAGTACGGACCCTAGGCCTCATTTTCAAGCATTGCAACACCGTTTGTGCTCACTTTTGTTACTTGCTACCTTACTATTTTTATTGTTACTATTACAAAAACCAATATCTACTATCATTACTACAGTTTTATTACCATCTCTTCACCGAACTAGTGCACCTATACAATTTGGCATTGTATTTGGTGTGCTGGGGACACAAGATAGTCTTTATTATTTGGGTGCAGGGTTGTTTGAGAGAGACCATCTTCATCCTACGCCTCCCATGGATTGATAAAACTTAGGTCATCCACTTGAGGGAAAATTGCTACTGTCCTAAAAACTCTGCGCTTGGAGGCCCAAGACGAGTCTACAAGAATAAAGTTGCGTAGTAGATATCAATGGATGATTTGATATCTTTGTATTTCTCTTCGAATTACCAGTTTGGTTTGGCCAACTAGATTGGTTTTTCTTACAATGGGAGAGGTGCTTAGCTTTGGGTTCAATCTTGCGGTGTCCTCACCCAGTGACAAAGTAGGGGTAGCGAGGCACGTATTGTATAGTTACCATCGAGGATAAAAAGATGGGGTTTTCATCATATTGCTTGAGTTTATTCCTCTACATCATGTCATCTTACTTAAAGTGTTACTCTGTTCTTTATGAACTTAATACTCTAGATGCACGCAGGAGTCAGTCGATGTGTGGAGTGATAGTAGCAGATACAGGTAGGAGTTGGTCTACTTGACACGGATGTGATGCCTATATTGCATAATCATTGCCTTGGATATCGTCATAACTTTGCGCTTTTCTATTAATTGCTCGACAATAATTTGTTCACCCACCGTATTATTTGTCTTCAAGAGAGAAGCATCTAGTGAAACCTATGGCCCCCGAGTCTACTTTCCATCATATTAGTTTCCGATTTACTATTCTTGTAATATTTTATTTTCATATCTATAAACCAAAAAATCCAAAAATATTTTATCTTTTGTTTAATTTTATTTACCCCTATCGGATCTCACCTTTGCGAGTGACCGTGAAGGGATTGACAACCCCTTTATTGCGTTGGGTGCAAGTGTTTGATTGTTTGTGCTGGTGCATCTATTGGGGACTTGCGTGTTTCTCCTACTAGATTGATTCCTTGGTTTTTAACTGAGGGAAATACTTATCTCTACTGTGCTGCATTACCCTTTCCTCTTCAAGGGAAAAACCAACACAAGATCGAGAAGTAGCAGGAAGAATTTCTGGCGTCGTTGCCGGGGAGATCTACGCCAAGCCTACCAAGTACCCATCATAAACTCTCATATCTTGCATTACATTATTCGCCACTCGCCTCTCGTTTTCCTCTCCCCCACTTCTAAAATGATTTTCAAAAAAATTGCCCCTTTTCTTCGCCCTTCTTCCATTCGTCTTTGAGTTTGCCCTTATATCTTACTTGGTTTGTTTGCTTGTTTGCTTGGTATAATTGTGTGTTTATTGAAAATCAGAAGCAAATTTATGGATCCTCATTCACTTGCTAATATTTTTAAAAGATCCAATTATGATGAACCAATTTCTAGTGAGTTTAGTGCACTAGATTATCTTTATGAGGTTTTGCTTGAAAGTCGTGAATCTGAAAATTGTGATGAAGTTTTGAAAGAAGAAATTTATGAAGCGATTCACGGTAGCTCCTTGAATTAAATGCATGATTGCAATGATATTATTATAAATTCTATTAATGTCAATTGTGTTAGTGATATGCAAAACCCTAAGCTTGGGGATGCTAGTTTTGCTATGTCCACTACTTGTTGCAATGATCATGATTGGGGTGATTCTTCTTATAATCTTGAAAATTTATTTAAGCTCCATGATGAATATGAGATTGATAATGATTTTTGCAATAATAATGAAAGTGGGTTTGGATGAGTGTCAACTTTAGATCCTACATATTTGGATAATGTTCAACCTTATGAAATTTTCGATAAAAGTGGGTTTGGAGAGGGCATGACTTTAGCTAATGATATTCCCACTATTTTGGAAGAGTGTCAACTTTTCATGCATGTGGATCATGTAGAGAAAAATTTATGTGATTGCTATATTGTTGAATTTGAATATGATCCCACATGTAATTATTATGAGAGAGGAAAATATGGTTGTAGAAATTTTCATGTTACTAATTTACCTCTCATTTTGTTGAGGTTGCTATTGTTTCTTTATTCTTCCTAACATATGCTAGTTTTTACTTGTCTTGATAATTTGTTTGCTTATAAAATACATATGCATAGGAAGATGTTATACTTAAACTTGTTTTTTCACATGCTACATGATGCTCTCTTTGTGCTTCAATTCTTGTCTTTCATGTGAGCATCATCGGAATTATCAATGCCTAGCTAGGGGCGTTAAACAATAGCGCTTGTTGGGAGACAACCAATATTTTTGCTTGCTGTTTTGCAATAAATAATTCATCTAGCCTCTGGTTAGATGTTTTTTTGTGTTTTAGTTAGTGTTTGTGCCAAGTAAGATCTTTAGGATGGCTTACGATGATAGTGGATTGGATTTTGCTGAAAAACAGAAACGTTTCGCCCAGGAAAATAATTCTAGTTTTTAACAAAAGCATGATAAAATACTGATTCTTTTTGCATAAGATTAATATACAAATTGCCTAGGTTGTCCTAATTTTGTAGAATTATTGGAGTTACATAAGTATTCGATAGTTAAATATTGCTACAAACTGTTATGTTTTTGAAAGATTTTGTTTTCTTTGTGTTGTTTGCTTATTTTGATGAATCTATGGGTAGTATCGGGGGGTATGAACCATGGAGAAGTTGGAATATAGTAGATATTACACCAATATAAATAAAGAATGAGTTGACAACAGTAACAAAAGTGGTGATTTTATTTACTTATACTAACGGATCTCATGAGATTTTTTGTTGAGTTTTGTGTTGTGAAGTTTTCAAGTTTTGGGTAAAGATTTGATGGACTATGGAATAAGGAGTGGCAAGAGCCTAAGTTTGGGGATTCACAAGGCACCCCAAGGTAATATTCAAGGACAAACAAAAGCCTAATCTTGGGGATGCCCCGGAAGGCATCCCTTCTTTCGTCTTCGTTTATCGGTAACTTTACTTGAGGCTATATTTTTATTCACCACATGATATGTGTTTTGCTTGGAGCGGCTTGTATGATATGAGTCTTTACTTTTTAGTTCTCCACAATCATCCTTGCTGTACACACCTTTTTAGAGGGACTCGCATGAATCGTGATTTATTAAAATACTCTATGTGCTTCACTTATATCTTTTGAGCTAGGCAATTTTGCTCTAGTGCTGCAGTTATATCTTTTTAGAGCACAACAGTGGTTTTATTTTGTAGGAATTATTTAACTCTCATGCTCCACTTATATTATTTTGAGAGTCTCTTTAAGCAACATGGTAATTTGCTTTGGTTATGAATTTAGTCCTAATATGATGGGCATCCAAGAGGGATATAATAAAAACTTTCATATAAAGTGCATTGAACACTATGAGAAGTTTGATTCCTTATGATTTTTTTGAGATATGAGGATGGTGATATTAGAGTCACGCTAGTGAGTAATCGTGGATTGTAGAAATACTGGTGTTAAAGTTTGTGATTCACGTAGCATGCACGTATGGAGAACTGTTATGTGATGAAGTCGGAGCATGATTTATTTATTGATTTTCTTCCTTATGAGTGGCGGTCGGGGACGGTAGCGAAGTTGTTGGTGTAGATCGCTGTCACAATGATGGCCTCGACGGTGTTCCGGCACCACCAGGAGAGAGGGGAGAGAGCCCCCTCCTTATTCTTCTTCTTCTTTGGCCTCCCCCCTAGATGGGAGAAGGGTTTACCCTCTGGTCCATGGCCTCCATGGCGGCGGAGGGATAAGAGCCCCTCCAGGATTGGATCTCTCTCCCTGTTTCCTTCTGTTTCCGCGCTCCCAGATTCTACCCTTTCACCGTTTCTTAAACTCCTGGAGATCCACAACTCCGATTGGGCTGAAATTTTAACACGACTTTTATCCAGATACTAGCTTTCTTGCGGTGAAAGAAGGGCATCGACTGCCTTTCAGGGTGACCAATAGGGCCCAGGGTGCGCCCCCTACCTTGTGGACTCCTCAGGCATCGTCTCGCACTGATTCTTTTTCCCAAAGATCACATATATTCCAAAAAAATCTCTGTATTATCCTGTTTGGACTCCGTTTGATATGGATAGTCTGCGAAACAAAAGACATGCAACAAACAGGAACTGGCACTAGGCACTGGATCAATATGTTAGTCCCGAAAATAGTATAAAAAGTTGCCAAAAGTATATGAAAGTTGTTGAATATTGGCATGAAACAATCAAAAATTATAGATATGACAGAGACGTATCAGCATCCCCAAGCTTAATTCCTGCTTGTCCTCGAGTAGGTAAATGATAAGAAAGATAATTTTGATGTGGGATGCTACCTAGCATAATCTTGATCCTATAATCTAATCATGGCATGAATATTAAGACACGAGTGATTCCAAGTAATAGTCTATCATTTGACATAAAGACAATAATACTTCAAGCATACTAATAAAGCAATCATTTCTCTTCAAAATAACATGGCCAAAGAAAGTTATCCCTACAAAATCATATAGTCTGGCTATGCTCCATCTTCATCACACAAATTATTTCATCATGCACAACCCCGATGACAAGCCAAGCAATTGTTTCATACTTTTAATGTTCTCAAGCCTTTTCAATTTTCACGCAATACATGAGCGTGAGCCATGGATATAGCACTATAGGTGGAATAGAATATGATGGTGGAGGTTTTGTGGAGAAGACAAAAAGGAGCAAAGTCTCACATCAACGCGGCTAATCAATAGGCTATGGAGATGCCCATCAATTGATGTCAATACAAGGAGTAGGGAATGCCATGCAACGGATGCGCTAGAGCTATAAGTGTATGAAAGCTCAAACTGAAAACTAAGTAGGTGTGCATCCAACTTGCTTGCTCATGAAGACCTCGGGCATTAGAGGAAGCCCATCATCGGAATATACAAGCCAAGTTCTATAATGAAAATTCCCACTAGTATATGAAAGTGATAACTCAAGAGACTCTCTATATGAAGAACATGGTGCTACTCTGAAGCACAAGTGTGGTAAAAGGATAGTAGCATTGCCCCTTCTCTCTTTCTCTCTCATTTTTTTTCTTTTTTCTCTTTTTTTGGCTATCCCTTTTTTTGGCCTCATATTCTCCGGAGTCTCATCCCGACTTATGGGGGAATCATAGTCTCCATCATCCTTTCCTCACTGGGGCAATGCTCTAATAATGATGATCATCACACTTTTATTTACATACAACTCGATACTGGAACAAAATATGACTCTATATGAATGCCTCTGGCAGTGTACCAGGATGTGCAATGATCTAGCATAGCAAAGATATCAAAAAACGACAAGCCATGAAAATATCATGCTAGTTATCTTATGATCATGCAAAGCAATATGACAATGAATGCTCAAGTAATGTATATGATGATGATGATGGAAGTTGCATGGAAATATGTTGGGGATATTACTACCAGTATGACCCGCCCAGGAGGGGCCGCGCCAGCCCTAATGATGGGTTACATAAGAAGCCTGATAAACATTCAAGATGATAGTTTACTAAAAGTATAGAAGGCCCAAAGGCATGGGGCTGGCTTAAGGCCTGATACTGTAAACCGCCGTATGTAAGGAAAGACTTGTAAAGACAGGCATGTAAGGGAAGTCACCGAGCCGGACACGATTATGAGCCGGCCGGGATTCTGTAGGCCACTAGGCGTCAACCCGTGTATATAAGGGGACCACCCAATGGCGGTTTAGGAGAAGAGACAACCAAGTCGATAACCAAGCCGGCGAGTTGAGCCTCTTGGAGATTGAAACCTCAGCAATACCAATCCCAACTAGACGTAGGCTTTTACCTTCATTGTAAGGGGCCGAACTAGTATAAAAACTCTCCCGCGTGTCCTTTGTCCTGATTAACCCCTTTAAGCTTCCTAGTGCGATGGCCCTACAACTAAGTCCTTGCTCTAGGACATCTGCCGTGTCAATTCCATGACAGTTGGCGCCCACTGTGGGGCCTGACCATGGAGGATTTGAGTTCTTGAAGGGCAACTTCGAAGGGCTCAAGGGATACGCTGTGGGCCGGATGACCAAGAGTCATCGCGGAAAACTCTACATCGACGCCGAAGGCTGGGGCCCTGAGGCCGTCTCGATTGAGTACGGGTACCGGGTCCCCTTCGGCGGAATTCACGTCTTCATCGACCGGATCGGTGAATCAGGCCCTGAGCCGGACGTCCACACCAACCTCATCGAAACGGCTCAGCACGCCGGGTCCACCCGTGTTCAATCTGTCATGAAACATGCCTTCGTAGGCTGCATCCATGGAGGTGAATACTCCGAAAGATCAATGGAAGGCGGGGAGACGGCCGTCTGCTCTGATACTGCATCATCAACAGGTGAGACGGACTCGTTGTACCAGCTGCAAGACGGCATGCTCGGGGGCTGTTCCGATGGCAGCAGTATTCCGGACCCCCTTGAGCCGCCGAATTTGGCCGGAGTCTTCATGGCGGGGACGCAGCCCGGGCAGAACTCCACGGCAGCGACAGAAGTAGCTACCGGGTCGACAGCAGCCGGGTCAGGAGACCCCGCGCGCCCCCCGGCTCAGGTTCTAATGGACCTCATGGATAGGCTGACGACTCTGTTAACTACGATGGTAGAATTGGCGGATAAAGCCCAGCACGACGTAGAAGTGGCATGCGTGAGGGAGGAGATGGTGCATGCTAAGGAAAATCTTGCCGCGGAGGAAACCTGGATGGCAGCATAAGGAGCAGCTTTGGATGCTCGTGCTCAGCAGCTTCAAGCGGAAATTTTCTGGCTCTCGGTGAATCTTAATGCATCAAACGAGGTCATGAGGAGGAGGCATCAGAAAACTCAGTCGCGTCTGCCTCTAATGCTGGATCCGAGGAACCTGTTCCATACACTCGGGGCCGAGGGGAGCAACCCGCCGAAGGCAAACCGGGTCACGACACCCGGTGCACCAGTTCAGCCACGCGCCATGGATCCACCTCGCATGAATACAGCTCCTCCTCGTTATGTATCAACACCTCCGGGTCACTTCTCCAACCCTATGGAAAATCTCATCGCAGCGTCGGCTCGTTCGGCAGCTCTCCCAATGGAAGGTGACTCACCAGCAGCAAATGAAACCCGGAGGGTAAGAGAACTACTTCAGACAGCTTTGGCCCAGCAGGACGCATACTCCTACAGTCGAGACAGGATTCATTCAACTCCTCGCGCAAGCCGGAGCCCGAGTTACAGTAGGCACATGGAGTCTGAAGAGATGTCAAGTAATGCTCAACGCCACAACCGGCCATACATGCATGAGCCGGTGCGGGCTGGAGCCCTTAACTTGGCGGATCAGGAGAGGATTCGTCAAGAGGCGGAACGGGCGGCTCAGATAGCAGCAGAGCAGGCGGCTCACCAAACCTTTCCAGCTTATCCAGCAACCTCGGTTGAGGCCGGAGTGGCCACAAGAACCGGAGGCGTGCCTTGCCTGGTCCCAGCCATACGCAATGAGCGGTTGCCCAAGGATTTCAAGGGGCCTCGTAAGGTGCCTAATTACACGGCTGACCGACAGCCGAGGGCTTGGATTGAGAGTTATGAGATGGCTATGGAGCTGTTGGAGGTTAGCGATGCTGCAATGGCAAAGTATTTTACCATGATGTTGGATGGAACGGCTCGGACCTGGTTGAAGGGATTGCCACCCAATTCTATCGGCTCATGGGCAGAATTGAAAGCACAGTTCATCCAGAACCTTAAGGACATGTGTAAGAAGCCAATGTCGATTGTGGACCTGACCAATTGCAAGCAAGAGGATGGTGAATCTACAACCCATTGGGTGCGCCGGGTCAAGGAGATAATACATTCATCTGATAAGATGGATGCCGGCTCAGCAGTTTTGATGTTGGAGAAAAATTGCCGTTTTGATCCTCTGAAGCAGAAGTTGGGGCGGCTTAAACGTGACTGTAATGACATGGAAATGTTGATGGCAGCTCTTGTCAAGTATGCCGATTCTGATACCACCAAGGACCCGGTGTCTGACGAAGAAAAGGCAACGAAGGGAGAGAAGAACGGCAATGGCAAGGGTCACCAGCATAACCCGGCGAATCAGGGAGGTAATAAACGTAAGGCTAATGAGTTTGTTGCTAATACTAATGCACAGGGTGGTAATCAGCGGCGCAAGGGGAGACAACCCCCTCGATCGGGCGGGTCAGGCCCCACCCTTGAACAGTTGTTGAATGAACCTTGTCCAAAACACAGCACCCGGGAGAAACCAGCCACCCACTTGTGGAAGGATTGCACGATCATGAAGGCATTTAAAAATTCAAACGCATTCGATGGGGGTCACGGCCCAGGTGGCAGCTCAGGTGGAGGCGGCTTTCAGGGCCCGGGCGCCGGTTCAAGCGGAGGAGGTTTTCACGGTCAGGGTTATCCTGGTCACCAAGGAGGATATAATCAGCAACACGGCCAAGGGAATCAGCAACAGCAGTAATCTGGCTATCAGAGCGACCCAAAGCAGTTGAGTAGCGGACAATATCATGTTTTTACTACTATTTTATGTAAGAGGGACCAGAAACTCTACAAGAGGGACGTCAATGCCATTGAACTGGCAATTCCATGTTATCTACGTTGGTCAGAGCAGCCTATTGTGTGGAGCAGAGAGGATCACCCGCCCCGGGTTGATAATCCGGGTCACTTGGCTTTGGTAGTGGCACCTCAGGTTGGTGGGTACAAGTTTACTAAGGTGCTCATGGATGGAGGTAGCAACATCAACATCCTCTACTATGAGACATTCCGCCGGATGGGATTAACGCATAAAAATCTTAAACAATCCAACACTATTTTTCATGGTGTGGTACCTGGTAAATCGGCATACCTAGTTGGTAAGATTGAGCTGGAAGTAGCCTTTGGGGATGAGTATGACTCCACAGCAGAAAAATTAACCTTTGAAGTGGTTAAGATCAAAAGCCCATATCATGCTCTGTTTGGGCGGCCGGCTTATGCCAAGTTCATGGCTGAGGCGTGTTACGTATATTTGCAGCTCAAGATACCGGGTCATAAGGGCACCATTACAGTACATGAGAGCCGGAAGATAGCCTTGGAATGTGAAGAAGGTGATGCTGCTTATGCTGAATCTGTTTGTGCAACAAAGGAGTTAAAATTCTACAAGGATCATGTTGACCCGGCGGACATGACGTCATTGAAGAAACCAACAACAGAGCATGAGCCGGAGTTGAAATTCAAATCACCTGATGACACTAAGATGGTTGACTTTGTACCTGGTGACTCATCCAAACAGTTCATCATCAGCGCAAACTTGGATCCAAAATAGGAAAGCACGCTCATCGAGTTCATCCGTGAGAACCGGGACATCTTTGCATGGAAACCTTCAGACATGCTGGGTGTCCCGAGGGAACTCACTGAGCACACTCTTAATATCGATCCAAAGTTCAAACCTATCATACAGTTTCTCCGGCGGTTCAATGAAGAAAGGCGCAAGGCCATTGGAGAAGAGGTGGCCCGGCTCTTGGCATCCGGGTTCATTGTGGAGGTCTTTCACCCCGAATGGTTAGCTAACCCGGTGCTTGTACTAAAAAAGAATGGCACCTAGCGTATGTGTGTGAATTACACAGATTTGAACAAGGCTTGTCCGGCTGATCCTTTTGCTCTCCCCTGTATTGATCAGATCATTGATGCTATGACGGGTTGCGCACGGTTGAGTTTCTTAGATGCTTATTCCGGTTATCATTAGATTAAGATGGCAGTCAAGGATCAATAGAAGACAACTTTTATAACTCCTTTTGGAGCTTTCTGCTATGTGTCTATGCCTTTTGGGCTTAAGAGTGCCCAGGCGACTTACCATCGGTGTGTGCAGAATTGTCTTCACGATCAAATTGGGCGCAATGTTCATGCTTATGTGGATGATATAGTGGTAAAATCCAGGGAAGAGGAAACCTTGGTCACAGACCTGAAAGAGACTTTTGATAATCTTCGGGTTTACAAAATGATGCTTAACACGGCCAAGTGTGTTTTTGGAGTGCCAGCCGGCAAGCTCTTGGGTTTTTTGGTGTCTAACCGAGGTATTGAAGCTAACCCGGAGAAAATCAAGGCAATTACATCTCTAGCCAAACCAACCTGCGTCAATGATGTTCAGCGACTGGCGGGTCATGTGGCTGCTTTGAGCCGGTTCATAAGCCGGTTAGGGGAAAAGGCTATGCCTTTGTATCAGTTGATGAAGAAAATGAATGTTTTTGTTTGGAGCGATGCTGCGAACACTGCTTTTGAGGATCTGAAGGCACAACTGGCTGAGCCGCCGGTCCTGGCTGCTCCAATTGAGAAAGAGCCGCTATTGTTATACGTAGGTGCCAATGCACGGGCTGTTAGTGTGGCTATTGTGGTAGAGCGCCAGGAGGCTGGCAAAGAGCATCCGGTTCAGTGGCTGGTTTATTATGTTAGTGAAGTGCTAATTGAGTCTAAGCAACGATATCCACATTGGCAGAAGCTTGTTTATGGGGTGTTCATGGCAAGCCGGAAGCTTAAGCATTACTTTCAGGGACATCCAATCACTGTGGTTAGCTCTGCTCCTTTGGGAGACATTATTCAAAACAGAGAAGCCACGGGGCGAGTTGCCAAGTGGGCAATTGAGCTTGGGTCTCATGGGTTGAAGTATGTTCCACGTACTACAATCATGTCTCAAGCCCTGGTTGACTTCATCAATGACTGGACAGAGATGTAGATGTCAGAAGAGAAGCCAGACAACACATATTGTACTATTCATTTTGATGGATCCAGGCAATTGGAAGGCTCGGGGGCTGGAGTCGTATTAACTTCCCCACGAGGTGATAAATTTTGTTATGTGTTATGGTTGATGTTTCCATGCACTAACAACGCAGCAGAGTATGAAGCCTTGCTCCATGGTCTTTGAGTGGCAAAGGAGATGAGCTTGAGCCGGGTGAGATGTCTTGGTGACTCGGATCTAGTGGCTCAATAGGTATCTGGCAAGTGGGATTCCAAAGACCCTCTCATGGCGGCTTATCGCCGAGAGGTCGATGCTGTTGCAGGATATTTTAAAGGTTATCAGGTGGAACACATTGACCGTCGAAAGAACGAAGCAGCTGATGCTTTAAGCCGGCTGGGGTCTCAGCGTAAGCCGGTACCACCCAACACCTTTTTGGATGTTTTGCATAACCCCACTGTCAAGTTGCCCACAGAAGAAGATTTTGCTGTTCCTGACCCAGAGTGTCGGGACCCTGATTCCAAGTCACATCGATCTAGCCGGTAACACCTCATATCACTTTGCGGCCTCACGCACGGTATTCCCACGGGTGTCGCCTTACCCTGGCCCGGGATCGTTTGCGCCTTTTGGCTCACGTATATGATTGTGTCACTAGCATCCATATGACAGAGAACCCGGGCTGACATGGCTAGTCGTGAACCCAAAGCGGCACTAACCCATGGGGACAGGCATACATGATTCACATCGAGCATGTCGGTCAGCAGCGTGTGAATCCGGGCTGTAGCACTGGGCTAACAGGACTCCGGATGTCACTGCGTGACATTTCCCCGAAGGGACAGACACAGGAACAAAGTGAAACACATGCCGGACAGTCAAGTGTCCTGAGCAGTAGTGCTGGGCTAGCAGGACTCCGGTGAACCGGGCTGTAGCGGACTACTATGGCTCAAGGAAGCACTAGACTACATTTCCCCATATGAGAGGCTGCCAAGGATAAACAACTAGTTTGTCGGATCCCACACATAGCAATACACGTCACACGCATGCATAACATGCAAGTATGTGCTGTACAACATGGCATCACAACATAACGCAAACTCATATAGATAAAGGCTCAGAAGAGCCACATGGCATTAATACAAACAGGGGACACATGACCCATCATTCAGAGCATACGAGCAATGGAAGCATTACATGTCTGAGTACAGACAACTACAAAAGAAAAAGGCCGAGAAGCCTGACTATCTACAAGTCCCTCCAAGGTACAAGATCGTAGCTGAGGTAACAAGCTACTCGTCGAAGTCCAAGCGGTACTACTAGTGAGACAGATGTCTCACCTGCAAAACATAAATAAAGCAAACGTGAGTACAAAGGTACTCAACAAGACTTACATCAGACCCTATCATACATGCATTGTATCAAGAAGGTAATGTGGGGTTTAGTTGTAGCAAGCCAGCTTTGACTCAGTGGCTATCCTGTTCTACGACAACGAGAAACTTCTTTGAGGTGAGGCAGCACACACGAGTCCACTAATCACCACATCAATACACTACTATGGATTCATCCTCGTCTCCTACGAGAAGGCCATCCATAGCACTCACACTTGTCTTGAGCATTTTAGTGTATCCACTTTAAGTTGTCTATGAACCACATAAGCATCCAAGAAGTCCATAACCGAGGACACGGCTATTCAAATAGATCATGAAAACCCTGCAGGGGTGTACTTCTTCACACACGCTCTCACCACTTATCACCATATACACGTCATGTATCTCGGCAACCTTCAAGCGGAAGCCTGGCGAGGGTGTCGGCCACGACCTGACTAACCACACAAGACTCTAGTACAGGTTCATCGCCTATTCAGGTTCCATCTGCAAGGAGATCCGGCCAGGGTGTCGCACACGGTCCCAAACGATGTGAGCAGGGTTCCCAAGCCCACCATCCGGGTGCCACTTGGTACACCATGCCACGGTGCCTAGTCTGTCCCAAGCCCACCTGGCCGGGTGCCACTTGGTAAACTTCTAACACTACCTACAAACACCAGAAACTAATTACAACTCCTGGACAGAGATCAAGTTGGCTAATAAGTCGAGAGAGCTTGGAGCGCCCGGAGCCCAATGTGTGGTAGTAACTAGTCATTGGACAACTTACACCGAACTCAGTTCTTAAGGACGGTTCCAGTGAGACAACCCACCATGTACTCCTACATGGCCTCTCACCGCTACCTTTACCAAATCGTGTTCACACGCTTAACTCTTAGCACCAGAACATATCGTACCACTCCAATTCATTCCCGATGAGTCAGACTTGACACAACTCTAAGAAATAGCAGGCACGACATGGCAAGAACACAACAT
Source organism: Triticum dicoccoides (assembly GCF_002162155.2). Classification (NCBI taxonomy): domain Eukaryota; kingdom Viridiplantae; phylum Streptophyta; class Magnoliopsida; order Poales; family Poaceae; genus Triticum; species Triticum dicoccoides. The sequence goes on from NC_041380.1 coordinate 514,828,790, forward strand.
GGCTCAATCAACTCCTACACATGCTAGTGGGTTTTAACTATTTACTGTGGCAATGACAGGTCATGCAGAGGAATGGGTTCAACTACCGCAGCATAAAGTAGCAGTTGAATCGTTGTTGTCCTAATGAAAAAAATGAGAGCAGGAGCGAGAGAGTAGGATTGTATCGGAATGAACAAGGGGGTTTGCTTGCCTGGTAGATCAACAGGGGGGCACTGCTCCTCAGACAGGTACTCTCGAACACTCTCCGGATCAGGACCTATCGAGAAGGAACGGTGTCGGAAATCAAACACAAGCATATGCAACAATATGATGCATGAACATGGCATGAGTAAGTGATGTTGTTTGAGTTAATGCATCTAGCATTTATTTAGTTGAGGTCCATTTGAACCAAGGGTCCAAATGCAACTCCAAAATAAGCTCTTATAAATGCCATACATGTGTTTTCATATATACATCATGTATAGGTTGGTTTGTCATGTATGAAAATGGTACAGATGGATAGATTGAATTTTTCTGATCGTTTTTCATATATAAATTATTTCAATTTGAGCTAAGGTTGAATTTCTATGAAGTTTTGAAGTTTTGAATATATTCTGGAATTTCCTGATTTAAAATAATACCAAAAAATGATATATTGCATCAGCACAGCGTCATGCTTACGTCAACAGGTCAAAGGCGGTTGACCAGGTCAAACCTGATGTGTGGGGTCCACACGTCAGTGTCTGTGGCTAATCCTGATTTAAAATAAACCTAAACTGGTTTAGTTAATGGGGTTGGGCCTACGCGTGAGTGACCCAATTAGCTAAACAAGGTTTAATTAGTTGTTAAACTAATCCTAACTAAAACTTAACAGGGTTGGGCCCCACATGTCAGCGACCCACGGAAAAGGTCAAACCTCCTATCTGCGGGGTCAAAGCCCACCGGCGACTCGACGCCGGCGAGGCCAGATGCGGCGGAGGCGTCAGAAATCGCCTTCCGGCGACCAAACGCACGGCGGAGACTACCTACGTGAAGCTGGCGAAAGTGCGCAACCAACGGGGCAAGTGGGAGTGGCTGGGGTGGCCGGAGCTCGCCGAAAAAGAGCTCGTGGCGGCAGCCGGCTTGCGGGTGTGCTCGGGATCGGCGTTGCGGCTTGCAAACAAGCTGGCTATCGTGCTAGCATTGCTCCACGGGTCGTTGCGAGTGCAACAGACGCACGCGCGGGGCCACTTGGTCACCGGGGCTTTGCCGGCGACGAGCCCGTGCGGCGACGGCTACGGTAAGCAAGGGGGCGACGGCTACGGCATGCAAGCGAGCAAACGGAGAGGGGCAGGAGAAGCAGCAGCTCACAGTAGTCTCGGTGGGCTTGACGGTGAGCTCGGGGATGCACTGAAGACGGCGGGGCGACGATGGGGATCCACGGTGGCCGGAGAAGAAGATGGCGGCGATGGAGGCGCTCCAGGGCCTCCCGAGGCGCGTGGCTCGACGCAGAGCTTCGGGGCGAGGTGGCGGAGCTCGCAGACACGGAGAGAGGGCGAGGGGGAGGCGGTGGCTGCGGCAACGGTGGCCGGTGGCGACAGCAGCGCTCGGCCGTGAGCGGGGAAGCGAGGGAGAGGAGAGGACTAGGGAGAGTGAGCGGTGTTCAGGGGGGTGCGTGGCGTCGTCGGGTGCCTCCAGCGGCAAGCGGGGAAGCAGGAGGTGGCCGGCGTGTGCTCACGCGCGGCGAGCGCGTGCCCCTGTCCTCCTGGCGCGAGGAAGGGGACGACTGGCAGTGCCAGTCGGCTGGGCCGGCCTGCTGGGCCGCTGGGCCAGGCCGGCTGCACAGTGCCAGGCCGCAGGTAAGCACAGGTAGGCTTTTCCTTTTTTTTGTTTTCTTTTCTATTTTTCTGACATTTGTTTGGGTTAAATAAAATACTAAACCATTTTATTTTCTTATGCCAATTTTTGCAGGGGATAATGGTATTATTCCAGAGCTCCTCAACAACTGGCATAATTTTTGGACAATATTATATATATATAATAATATATATCCAAAGCAAATAATTACTGCATTAATTCCAAATGCCCAAAATAAATACTTTTGAGCTCATAAAAATATTGATTTGATTTTTATCTCTGTCCAATATTTTTAGAGAGCAACATGAGCATTTTCTTGGACCCTTTTGGAGCAATTTTTACTTGGGTCATTTTCAGAAATGATTCTGAGGGTTTCACAAATCCCCATTTCAAATTTTAAATGGAATTTAAACATGATGCAAACATGAAGGGCTAGCCTAGGTCATACCAAAACTAGGGATGTGACAACTTGCCCCCACTTGGAAGAATCTCGTCCCGAGATTCAGGAGTTGGCGGAAAGAAAGTGGGGTACTCAAGTCGAAGACTATCTTCACGCTCCCAAGTAGCTTCTCTTTCGGAATGATGAGACCACTGAACCTTGAGAAACTTGATGTTATGACATCGAGTGACACGCTCTGCTTGATCCAGAATGCGGACATGGTACTCTCGATATGTGAGGTTATCTTGGAGATCAAGCGTTTCGTGGTCCACTCCGCGGATGGGATCCGAGAAGCAACACCTGAGTTGAGAGACGTGGAAGACATCATGAACTCGGGAAAGATGTGGGGGTAGTTCCAACTGGTAGGCAACCTCTCCTCATTTAGCGAGAATGCGAAAAGGACCAATGTAATGAGGAGCCAACTTGCCCTTGATACCGAAACAATGGGTACCCTTCAAGGGAGTAACCCGAAGATAAGCCTTGTCGCCAACTTCATAAGCCACTTCCTTATGACGACGGTCATACTGGCTCTTTTGACGAGATTGGGCTGTTTTCAAATTCCCACGAATGATGCGAACTTGCTCTTCTGCCTCCTGGATCATATCCGGTCCAAAGAATTGTCTTTCACCGGTTTTTGACCAGTTCAAAGGTGTTCGACATCTTCGTCCATACAGAACCTCAAAAGGAGCTTTCTTGAGGCTGGATTGGTACCTATTGTTATAAGCAAACTCGGCAAAGGGAAGACACTTCTCCCAATCCATACCGAATGAGATAACACAAGCTCTAAGCATGTCTTCGAGAATTTGGTTGACCCTTTCCACCTGACCACTTGATTGAGGGTGGAAAGCGGTACTGAAGGAAAGATGGGTGCCCATGGTAGTTTGGAAACTCTCCCAGAAATGAGAAGTGAAAAGACTACCACGGTCTGAATTGATCTCTAGTGGAACACCATGAAGTGACACTATTCAAGAAATATATAAGTCAGCGAGCTGACTAGCAGTGATACTCTCTCGAACAGGTAGGAAGTGAGCCACTTTGGAAAGACGATCAATGATTACGAAGATAGCATTATTCCCTTTCTTGGTCCTGGGAAAGCTGGTGATGAAGTCCATACCAACTTTATCCCATTTCCATTCAGGAATAGCTAAAGGCTGAAGGGTGCCAGCAAGTCTCTGATGCTCTGCCTTCACGCGACGACAAACGTCACAGTTAGCAATAAACTGAGCGATTTCTCTCTTCATCCTAGTCCACCAGAACCTCTGGCGTAGGTCCTGATACATCTTAGTACTACCGGGATGAATCGTGAGAGGAGATTCATGTGCCTCCTTAAGAATTAGTTGTCGCAGATGTTGATTCTTGGGAACCACAAAGCGATTCTCAAAGAAAACAACACCACGATCATCTATAAAGAAACTGCCACCAACTCCCTTGTTAATGTTTCTCTTGATCCGGGAAATTCCCGTATCCTGCTTCTGAGCAGAGATGATTTGATCCACAAGAGTAGGTTTCGCCACCAAGGTAGAAAGGAATCCGTGAGGAGCAATGTGAAGGTTATACTTATAGAATTCCTCATGAAGAAGTGGTTGGCCCTGCTGCAACATGAGATTGTAGCAATAGGACTTACGACTTAGCGCATCAGCCATGACATTGCCCTTGCCTGGGGTGTAGGTAATCCCTAAGTCATAATCTGAGATCAAATCCAACCAACGTATTTGCCTAAGGTTCAAATCTGGTTGGGTGAAGATATACTTGAGACTCCGGTGATCGGTGTAAATCTCGCAATGTTTACCAAGAAGGTAATGTCGCCAGGTCTTAAGTGCATAGACTACGGCTGCAAGCTCTAGATCATGTGTAGGATAATTCTCCTCGTGTGGATGCAACTGTCGAGATGCATAGGCAATCACATGGCGATCTTGCATAAGGATGCAACCTAGGCCCTGTCGTGAGGCGTCGCAGTAGATAACAAAGTCTTTAGTGAAATCCGGTGGCACAAGTACGGGAGCAGAAGTCGGGCGTCTTTTCAGTTCCTGAAAACTGTACTCACACTATGGGGACCACTCAAACTTTTTATCTTTCTTGAGAAGTTCCGTCAGAGGTTTGGCCACTTTGGAGAAATTCTCAACGAAGCGGCGACAATAACTGGCTAGAACAAGGAAACTCCTAACTTGTTTAACTGTTTTAGGCGGAGTCCAATCAAGAACGGCCTGAACTCTCTTGGGATTGACAGCAATGCCCTTACCAGAGATTACATGGCCGAGATAGGTCACTTCTACCAAAATTCGCACTTGGAGAACTTGGCAAAAAGGCGGTGCTCTCTGAGTTTTTCGAACACAAGTCTAAGATGTTCGGCATGCTCTTCCTCGTTCTTCGAGTAAATAAGAATATCATCGAGGTAAACCATGATGAACTTATCTAAGTACTCCATGAAGATCGAGTTCATCAAGCGAGAGAATGTAGCTGGAGCATTGGTTAGACCAAAGGACATGACGGTGTACTCGTACTGACCATAACGAGTGACAAAAGCCATTTTAGGAATGTCCCCGTTTCTGATCTTGATTTGGTGGTAGCCTAACCTCAAATCCATCTTGGAGAAGACTGAGGATCCAGCGAGCTGATCATACAGATCGTTGATCCTGGGGAGCTGATACTTGTTCTTTATCGTGACCAAATTAATGGGGCGATAATCTACAACCATCCGGTCCGTACCATCCTTCTTCTTGACAAAGAGGACTGGGCAAGCCCAGGGAGAAGAACTAGGACGGATGAAACCCTTTTGCAAGGACTCATCAAGTTGTTTCTTAAGCTCGGCTAGCTCTAGGGGTGCCATCTTGTAAGGTCTCCTAGAAATTGGGGCGGTTCCGGGGATAAGATCTATGACAAACTATACATCTCTGTCAGGTGGAATACCTGGCAGTTCCTCTGGAAAGACATCCAGAAAGTCACGGACTACTGGGATATCTTCAAGGTCAGGAAGAGGGCTGGCACTTAGAGAATAGAGCTGACGCTTTGCAACTCTGGTGGAGACAATGACTATCTTGACAGATGAATGTGTGAGCTGAACAGACCTGGTGTAACAATCAATCTTGGCATAATGAGCTTTCATCTAGTCCATACCCAAGATGATGTTAATATCTGTAGACTTGAGGGCTATAAGTGATGCAAGGAATACAAGTCTGTCAACAAGGATTTCATTACCATGGCTTACGCTAGAAGTTTGCCATTTGGATCCAGGAGTTTGAATGACTAGGGGAGAGGGCATATCACAAAATGAAATGTTGTGCGAGTTAGCATAGCTTTCGGAAATGAAGGAATGAGATGCTCCGGTATCAAATAAAACCGATGCTGGATGGCAATTGACAAGGAGTGTACCAAGAACGACATCCGGATCATCATGAGCGTCTCTAGCTGAGACGTGATGCACATGTCCACGTTCAATGGAAGCTGACTTGGCACTGATCATCTTGCGTGATGGCTTACTACGAAGAACAAACTTCTCAGGCTGGGGTGGGGCATAGTTGGCTTGAGAGTAGTCACGTGCATAGTGTCCTGGCTCTCCGCATGTGAAGCAAATCCCTGAAGTTGGACGTGGACCCGCATTGACAAGGGGTCTACCCATAGGTCTGGGTGGAGCATACTGCTGAACTGGGTGAGGCGCCACATAAGATGGCCTCGGTGAGTATCCGGGTGGAAGAGCGGAGTTCGGAACCCAAATCCGGCGCTTCTGCGAAGTAGAACCGGAGAAAGAAACCAAATCACGGGTGTGCTTACGAGACTCCATGTAAGTGAGTTGAGCTGTCTCTGCATTAATGGCCTTGTTCACAAGAGCCTGGAATGTATTGCAATGATGCAAGTGGAGATCACAACACAACTTGGGGTTGAGACGCTTCCGGAACCTAGCCTGCTTCTTGGCGTCCGTGGACACCTCTTCTGTAGCATAGCGGGCAAGGTTCTCAAATTCCCTACTATAAGCATCAACAGCCATCTTACTCTGCGTGAAACTAAAGAACTCTTCTCTCTTGCGGTCAATGAGAGCCTGAGGAATGTGATGCTCGCGGAAAGCCTCAGTGAAATCTCTCCAGGTGGTTATCTGGCCAGCTGGAAGTATAGCCTCATAGTTCTGCCACCAAAGACTAGCAGGACCTTCCAGGTGATAAGAAGCATATGTGACCTTGTCACCTTCAGCTACGTTCGCAGAACGCAGCTTGTGTGTGATACTACGGAGCCAGTCTTCTGCATCGAGTGGTTCAATGGAATGATGGAAGGTAGGTGGTTTCAGACCAATGAAATCATAGATGGTCGCTGACTCTTTGTACTGGGGTGCGGTGTTCTCCTTGATACGTGCTAACAAGCGGTTAGTCTCACGCTTGTTCATCCCAACCTCTAACATGAACTCTGCCAACGAAGACTGGTCGGGAGGATCCTCATCCCTACCATCTCTGTGGTTTCGGCTACGAGCAACAGAACTTCGGTTAACCCGCAACATCCTGAAGAACAAAACCAAGGAAAACAAGGATGGATTCAGCATCAACTATAGGATGCGGAAGGTAGCACAAGAATTTAGTATCTCTTGAACTCCTAGGACAAATCCGGCAGCATAACGGCAGTAAAAAGTTCAAAATGAGACATTCTGCAAAAGACGGGGTAGCGCCAAACTTAACATCATCACCCAAGGTTCTGAGATATTACTAAACAGGCTACAATGGAGGTACTCCAACTGGGATAAGATTCAGATCAACCAAACCTTAGAAACTACGGAGTAGTAACACGTGATCCTGATAGACAGAAGAGGAAGCCTAGTTCCTTAACCCCGTAGGAAAGATAGAATGACTCAAATCAGAAGGGCATGAGGTATAAGGAGTAAAAAGAGCCTTACGTTCCCTTCCACAATCAATTCCCCTACATAGGTAAAGAATTTCTAGACCCAACTTCGACCAGCTTGGCTTGGAAATCCTACAGGCAGTCAGGCTCTGATACCAAAGCTGTCGGGACCCCGATTCCAAGTCACATCGATCTAGCCGGTAACACCTCATATCACTTTGCGGCCTCACGCACGGTATTCCCACGGGTGTCGCCTTACCCTGGCCCGGGATCGTTTGCGCCTTTTGGCTCACGTATATGATTGTGTCACTAGCATCCATATGACAGAGAACCCGGGCCGACATGGCTAGTCGTGAACCCAAAGCGGCACTAACCCATGGGGACAGGCATACATGATTCACATCGAGCATGTCGGTCAGCAGCGTGTGAATCCAGGCTGTAGCACTGGGCTAACAGGACTCCGGATGTCACCGCGTGACATTTCCCCGAAGGGACAGACACAGGAACAAAGTGAAACACATGCCGGCCAGTCAAGTGTCCTAAGCAGTAGTGTTGGGCTAGCAGGACTCCGGTGAACCGGGCTGTAGCGGACTACTATGGCTCAAGGAAGCACTAGACTACATTTCCCCATATGAGAGGCTGCCAAGGATAAACAACTAGTTTGTCGGATCCCACACATAGCAATACACGTCACACGCATGCATAACATGCAAGTATGTGCTGTACAACATGGCATCACAACATAACGCAAACTCATATAGATAAAGGCTCAGAAGAGCCACATGGCATTAATACAAACATGGGTCACATGACCCATCATTCAGAGCATACAAGCAATGGAAGTATTACATGTCTGAGTACAGACAACTACAAAATAAAAAGGCTGAGAAGCCTGACTATCTACAAGTCCCTCCAAGGTACAAGATCGTAGCTGAGGTAACAAGCTACTCGTCGAAGTCCAAGCGGTACTACTAGTGAGACAGATGTCTCACCTGCAAAACATAAATAAAGCAAACGTGAGTACAAAGGTACTCAACAAGACTTACATCAGACCCTATCATACATGCATTGTATCAAGAAGGTAATGTGGGGTTTAGTTGCAGCAAGCCAGCTTTGACTCAGTGGCTATCCTGTTCTACGACAACGAGAAACTTCTTTGAGGTGAGGCAGCGCACACGAGTCCACTAATCACCACATCAATACACTACTATGGATTCATCCTCGTCTCCTACGAGAAGGCCATCCATAGCACTCACACTTGTCTTGAGCATTTTAGTGTATCCACTTTAAGTTGTCTATGAACCACATAAGCATCCAAGAAGTCCATAACCGAGGACACGGCTATTCGAATAGATCATGAAAACCCTGCAGGGGTGTACTTCTTCACACACGCTCTCACCACTTATCACCATATACACGTCATGTATCTCGGCAACCTTCAAGCGGAAGCCTGGCGAAGGTGTCAGCCACGACCTGACTAACCACACAAGACTCTAGTACAAGTTCATCGCCTATTCGGGTTCCCTGTGCAAGGAGATCCGGCCAAGGTGTCGTACACGGTCCCAAACGATGTGAGCAGGGTTCCCAAGCCCACCATCCGGGTGCCACTTGGTACACCGTGCCATGGTGCCTAGTCTGTCCCAAGCCCACCTGGTCGGGTGCCACTTGGTAAACTTCTAACACTACCTACAAACACCAGAAACTAATTACAACTCCTGGACAGAGATCAAGTTGTCTAATAAGTCGAGAGAGGTTGGAGCGCCCGGAGCCCAATGTGTGGTAGTAACTAGTCATTGGACAACTTACACCGAACTCAGTTCTTAAGGACGGTTCCAGTGAGACAACCCACCATGTACTCCTACATGGCCTCTCACCGCTACCTTTACCAAATCGTGTTCACACGCTTAACTCTCAGCACCAGAACATATCGTACCACTCCAATTCATTCCCGATGAGTCAGACCTGACACAACTCTAAGAAATAGCAGGCACGGCATGGCAAGAACACAACATGGCTCAATCAACTCCTACACATGCTAGTGGGTTTTAACTATTTACTGTGGCAATGACAGGTCATGCAGAGGAATGGGTTCAACTACCGCAGCATAAAGTAGCAGTTGAATCGTTGTTGTCCTAATGCAAAAAATGAGAGCAGGAGCGAGAGAGTAGGATTGTATCGGAATGAAAAAGGGGGTTTGCTTGCCTAGTAGATCAACAGGGGGGCACTGCTCCTCAGACAGGTACTCTCGAACACTCTCCGGAGCAGGACCTATCGAGAAGGAACGGTGTCGGAAATCAAACACAAGCATATGCAACAATATGATGCATGCACGTGGCATGAGTAAGTGATGTTGTTTGAGTTAATGCATCTAGCATTTATTTAGTTGAGGTCCATTTGAACTAAGGGTCCAAATGCAACTCCAAAATAAGCTCTTATAAATGCCATACATGTGTTTTCATATATACATCATGTATAGGTTGGTTTGTCATGTATGAAAATGGTACAGATGGATAGATTGAATTTTTCTGATCGTTTTTCATATATAAATTATTTCAATCTGAGCTACGGTTGAATTTCTATGAATTTTTGAAGTTTTGAATATATTCTGGAATTTCCTGATTTAAAATAATACTAGAAAATGATATATTGCGTCAGCACAGCGTCATGCTTACGTCAGCAGGTCAAAGGCGGCTGACCAGGTCAAACCTGATGTGTGGGGTCCACACGTCAGTGTCTGTGGCTAATCCTGATTTAAAATAAACCTAAACTGGTTTAGTTAATGGGGTTGGGCCTACGCGTCAGTGACCTAATTAGCTAAACAAGGTTTAATTAGTTGTTAAACTAATCCTAACTAAAACTTAACAGGGTCGGGCCCCACATGTCGGCGACCCACGGAAAAGGTCAAACCTCCTGTCTGCGGGGTCAAAGCCCGCCGGCGATTGAACGCCGGCGAGGCCAGACGCGGCGGAGGCGTCGGAAATCGCCTTCCGGCGACCAAACGCGCGGCGGAGACTACCAATGTGAAGCTGGCGAACGCGCGCAACCAACGGGGCAAGTGGGAGTGGCTGGGGTGGCCGGAGCTCGCCGGAAAAGAGCTCGTGGCGACGGCCGGCGTGCGGGTGTGCTCGGGGTCGGCGTTGCGGCTTGCAAACAAGCTGGCTGTCGCGCTAGGGTTGCTCCACGGGTCGTTGCAAGTGCAACAGACACATGCACGGGGCCACTTGGTCACCGGGGCTTTGCCGGCGACGAGCCCGCGCGGCGACAGCTACGGTAAGCAAGAGGGCAACGTCTACGGCATGCAAGCGAGCAAACGGAGAGGGGGAGGGGAAGCAGCAGCTCACAGCGGTCTCGGTGGGCTTGACGGCGAGCTCGGGGATGCACTGAAGACGGCGGGGCGGCGATGGGGATCCATGGCGGCCGGAGATGAAGACGGCGGTGATGGAGGTGCTCAAGGGCGTCCCGAGGCGCGTGGCTCAACGGAGAGCTTCGGGGCGAGGTGGCGGAGCTCGCAGACACGGAGAGAGGGCGAGGGGGAGGCGGTGGCTGCGGCAACGGTGGCCGGTGGTGACGGCAGCGCTCGGCCGTGTGTGGGGAAGCGAGGGAGAGGAGAGGAGAGGACTGGGGAGAGTGAGCGGTGTTCAGGGGGGTGCGTGGCGTCGTCGGGTGCCTCCAGGGGCGAGCGGGGAAGCAGGAGGTGGCCGGCGTGTGCTCGCGCGCGGCGAGCGCGTGCCCCCTATCCTCCTGGCACGCGGAAGGGGATGACTGGCAGTGCCAGTCGGCTGGGCCGGCCTGCTGGGCCGCTGGGCCAGGCCGGCTGCACAGTGCCAGGCCGCAGGTAAGCACAGGTAGGCTTTTCCTTTTTTTGTTTTCTTTTCTATTTTTCTGACATTTTTTTGGTTTAAATAAAATACTAAACCATTTTATTTTCTTATGCCAATTTTTGTAGGGGCTAATGGTATTATTCCAGAGCTCCTCAACAACTGGCATAATTTTTGGACAATATTATATATATAATAATATATCCAAAGCAAATAATTACTGCATTAATTCCAAATGCCCAAAATAAATACTTATGGGCTCATAAAAATATTGATTTGATTTTTATCTCTGTCCAATATTTTCATAGAGCAACATGAGAATTCTCTTGGACCCTTTTGGAGCAATTTTTACTTGGGTCATTTTCAGAAATGATTCTGAGGGTTTCACAAATCCCCATTTCAAATTTTAAATGGAATTTAAACATGATGCAAACATGAAGGGCTAGCCTAGGTCATACCAGAACTAGGGATGTGAGACGGAGGCGCAGTTGGTAGCGGCTCTTCATGTCATCCCAGATTGGATGGTGCCGTTCTTGGCTTACATGACCGGGGGAGAGTTGCCAGCGGAAGAGACCCTGGCTCGGCAGATAACCTGGCGATCTAAGTCCATGACAACTTCGGATGGAGAGTTATTTCATCGTAGTGTTTCCGGAGCGTTTCAACGGTGTGTTTCCGCCGAAGAAGGTCAAGAAATCCTTCGTGAGATCCATGAAGGAGATTGCGGTCATCACGCCGGGTCAAAATCTTTAGTGGCCAAAGCGTTTCGTCACGGTTTTTACTGGTTGACGGTCATGCTGATGCAGAAGATCTGGTCAGTAGATGTGATGGATGTCAAAAATTTGCACGACGAGCGCATGTGCCGGCTCAAGAGCTTCGGATGATTCCAATCACTTGGTCGTTTGCGGTCTTGGGGCTTGACATGGTGGGACCTTTCAAAAGGTCTAAGGATAAAAAGACAAATCTCTTGGTGGCAGTTGATAAGTTCACCAAATGGGTTGAGGCGGAGCTTATGAGTAAGTGTGATGCAGCCACGGCAGTTCAGTTCATGAAAAAAGTAATCTTCCGTTTCGGTTTTCCACGTAGTATTATCACAGACAATGGCACTAATCTTTCCCAAGGGGCTATGGAAGAGTTTTGTCAGCGAGAGCACATCTGGCTTGATGTTTCTTCTGTAGCTCATCCTCAATCTAATGGTCAAGCTGAGAGAGCCAATCAGGAAATTCTAGAAGGGCTAAAACCCCGCCTTATGGTTCCTTTACAGCAAACGCCGGGTTGTTGGGTAGAGGAGTTGCCCTCAGTGTTATGGAGCATCAATACTACGCCCAACAGGTCTACGGGTTACACACCCTTCTTCATGGTTTATGGAGCAGAAGCAGTGTTGCCTAGTGACATCCGTCATGACTCGCCCCGTCTAGCGGCTTATGTTGAGGCTAACAATGAAAAAGCCAGACAGGATGCGCTTGACTTGTTGGATGAAGAAAGAGACTTAGCAGCGGTGCGGTCAGCAATTTATCAACATGACTTGCATCGTTATCACAGCCGCCGGGTTAAGTCTAGGACTTTTCAGGAAGGCGACTTGGTGCTCTGGCTCATCCAGGATCTTTCAGATGCACACAAGTTATCCCCACCTTGGGAAGGACCCTTTGTGGTCAGTAAAAATTTAAACAATGGGTCATACTACCTCATTGACGTTCGAGAGCATGCAGACTCACGTAAGTCGGAAGAGGAGACCCGCCGGCCATGGAACATTGCTCAACTTCGGCCATATTACACCTGAGCCACCGGCTCTCAACATGTACATACGTTCACATTTTATATACTATGATAAGCAATAAAGTAAGACCATCAGTCTCTTTTCTTTTCACAGACTATACATCTTTATTATTTCTTACTTACAAATGACTATTAAGGAGCTGATCATATTTGAATCAAGTTTAACCTTTTTAGTCCGGCTTATGATCGTATCTGAATCTAGCTGCAAATCTCAAGGTCACTTGGGGGCTTCCTGTTCAAACATAGGTCGTATTCGAACCAAAGAGAACATAGTTGTCATAACCCTCTTGATCGGCTCAAGGCCAAACTCACTTGGGGGCTTTTTGATCGTATTCGAATCATAGCTTAACCCCTTTTGAGTCCGACTTGGATCGTATTCGAATCAAGGTCGTTAAAAACCTCTCAAGGTCATTTGGGGGCTTCCTGTTCAAACATAGGTCGTATTCGAACCAAAGAGAACATAGCTGTCGGTACCCTCTTGATCGACGCAACGCCAAAGCCACTGGGGGCTATATGGTCGTATTCGAACCTTAGCTTAACCCCTTTGGTCTGGTTTACTGATCGTATTCAAATCAGAAACCCCCAGCATTTTGAATACAGAGTTAAAATTATGTTTATTACCTATTGCCCGCCTTTTAGCTTTTGTTGTTTCAATATTACAAATAAGATAGCCTGGTTTTCTTCACCGGCTCAATTATTGAACAACACAGCCGCCCGGGTTATTCAAGCCGGTGGCTCAAGGATCCAAAGGTATGAGCTACTAAGATATGATGATCATTGAGTATTCAAGAAGTATTAACTTTTCATACATATTGAATTATCAAGTTCACCACAACCCGGTGATCTAAGGATCAACAAGGACAAGGTATGATTCTTACTTATACGCACTTACCCGCTGCGTTAACTCAAGAATCCGGATTAACCCTTATCCTTTCTTTATATTTGTCTTCGTTTTTTATTGAGGTAAATATATTGGCTGTAAATTAGGGTGTTTAAGCCCGTTTGGTTCTAAACCGCCTTGCCAGTCTTTTTCTTGTATTCGCAGGAACAGAGTTCAAATATCGCAGAGACAAATATTAAATGATGCACACATTGACATCTGGAAGCAGATTCACATAGAAGTATTTTATACACGATGGCATAAGCAAACATGCGGTGTTTTAGCAACTAAAGTTATTACAAGGCTTTATAAGCCTATGAAGATGATCATCGTCCCTCCCTCGCCGGTTCACCACCTTCTGTTTGCTGGAAGTTGGATTTTGACCAATCAAAGCCGTTCATGGCGACAAATTCGGCTTCGTCGTCAATCAGGCTGACCGGGTCAATTTCCGGAGTAAAGGTATCTTCTCTCATAGGTGGGATCAGATCTGCTACTTTGTATGAAGGAGTGGCCATCTTCTTATTTTCACTATCAAAACCCGGCTGGTACTTGTCAACATTGGTGTCCTCTCCAAGACTAGTCGCCTGAGGCCGGACTTCGCATACACATGCTATGAAATCATCCTGATCAAACGGAGACCCGTCCTCCTTTACACTAGGGTAACCTCTTGTTACGTCCGCCGGGTCTAGGTCTGGCACCCAAGCCTTGGAGCGGCTTAGGGCAGTCAAAGCTCCGGCTCATGTGCAGGAGCGTTTTACTTCTTGGAATCTAGCTGGAAGGATGGACAACTTCTTCAGGACATCGCTAAGCCGGTTGGGTCCTTGATTTGCAGGAGAGATAGCGGCCAGAGCCCGTTGTGCACCAATATACAATTGTTCAACCAAGGTGTATACTACTTTCAGTTTAATCAACGGGTCTTGGCTCAGATTTTTACTTCGCGAACCTGCATATATTTTTAACAGAGTAAGTTGGCGGATCATATTCCAGTTTGTCAAAAATTATACGAAAGGTCAAATCCGGCAGCTTACCAAAGATAGCAGCGACCATCTGAGACACCCGGCCCTTCAAACTGTTCAGCTCTGTTGAAATTTCTTTCAGAGCTGTTTCGGCTGTCTCAGCTCGTTGGGTCAGGAGTGTTTTATCATTTTCCCAAGCCTTCTCCTTGGTAGCAAAGCTGGTCTTCAAATTTTCCGTTGCAGAAAGGCTCATTTGCAGTTTGGAAGTGGAAGATTTGATTTCGGACTCTTGACTTGCTAGCCGGGTCTTTTCGTCCGACAATTGAGAGTTCAATTCCGACAAGGCATTCTGTGAAACGTCCGGTTAAGTCAAGACTTGGTTTCAAATTCAAATATCCAAATTCAAGATTCAAGTCTCAAAGTACTTTACGAGAAAAACACTTGACACTTGGGGGCTAATGTATGCCAAATCAAACTTTTACGACTCTACAAACATATTTAAAGTCCCAAGTCCCTTACAAAGTAACAGCACTTGGCACTTGGGGGCTAATGTACGCAGTTCAGCACATTTATCAAGGTTAAATCGGAGGATTAAGTATTTTGAAGACGATTTTAAATTCTAAAGTACCGATTCATTGATGGTCAAAATAAACCGGTCCTTGGGGACTATAGGTGAAGTTTTTGTTTCTATCAATGCCAGGCAAAGATTCAGAGGTAAAAGTCTCGGACTGTACTTTAAGCCTACAGGTTATTCTGTTTCCCTCATAATCTGAAGACTTGGGGGCTGAAGGAATATTAGTAAACCGGAAACAAAGTACCTCATACTTCAATTGAAGCTGCTTGACCATCTCGATCTCAGACTCACGACTGGAGTGTACATGACTAAGATAGCCGGATAAGATATCACTGGCATTGAGACGGTCATAATTGGCAACATCAAAGTGAACCTTCTGCCTCTCCAATGCTTCTTGCTTTGCTGTGCACCGAGCCAACACCGTTGTGTTCCCCGACTCAACAAAGCGGCTCCCAGTAATTTGAACATCTTGAACACGTGGAGACGGCGGGTCGGTTGAGCTTGACGGTCCAGCTGTAGAAGGATTCATAGTGGCTTTGTCAAGGGACGGCTCCGGAGGATTTGTTTCATTGACAATAGGCCGGTCTTCTGGGGCGACAGTTAATGGAGAAGGCGGCCTAGCCGGGTCAGATGCTAGTACTGGTGGGTCTTCCGCCGGTTTTGCTGCCTTCGCCTTCTTGGATTTAGCCTGGCCGCTAAGGAAAAAATATTGCAGGATAGTCAGCATCAAGATACAATTGATCAACCCGGAAGGAAAGAGGATTTCTGATTACCCAGGAGCAGTCTTGAAAGCCGGAAATTGTGTTTGTGATGAGTCGCCTGAGGAACGAGACACCTCCTGAAAAGGTAAAAGAAAGGAGTTAAAAGAAATACAAGGAGCAGGATTCATTAAAACAAGTTAAGGACAGTAATAAGTAAACCTCGGTCAGGTGTTTTCGAGGGGTCTGTTGAAGGATGACAGCCGGCTCATCTTCAATCTCAACTTCACGGCGGCTTTCATGTTGCTGCTTTTTCAAATGAAAGTTGGGATCCGAGTGAGCTAAGGGGTTAGAAAACCTTACTTTACAAACCACTCGTCGAACTTTGTGTCTTGGTAAGGGCTCTGAGTCAGAGGAAATGATAGTTACCTCTGCTTCCCTGGCCTGACTGGCCCCAGTGTCATCCTGGTAAGGATCAGTGTCAATAAGATTGTTAAAAAGTTGGCCAAGGGAATCAAGGGCTACCTCCGAGTCAGACGTGTCATCTAGTTTCAGTAAATCTTCAACAGTAGTTTTCTTCTTCTTCTTCGTCCTCCGGGTCGATTTCTTGGCGTTCATGGCGGCAAGTTTCGCCTTCTTGGCAGCTTCGTGATCATATTTCACTTTCCAAAAATCAGAGTTGGCCTACAAAGACAAGAGGAAGGATCAGTGATAAACAATACGGCTAGACAAAATACAGAGGAAAAAAGATCAGAATATCCTTACTTCTGGTGCCGGGTTAAATTTACAGAAGGGATTTAACCCAACAACACTCCAATCTTCATACTTCGCATTCACCAGAACATTTGACATTGCGACAACGTCCTCCTCGGTTAGTTGAACCGGGGTATGACGGAGAGAGTCGTCCGGGTCTCCACCATATTCATACATCAACTTTGAACGACGGCTTAATGGAATAATCCGCCATAAGATCCAGCAGCGGGTTAGATCGACTCCGGTTAAACCGTTCCCCAACAAACCGTTGATTCTTCTGATAGATGGAAGCAGCTTCTTGCGTTCAGCAACAGTAAGTTTATCTGGTAGGGCGAACTTGGTGTCAAGACGATCGGGGCGGTAACCCGATAGTGGCTTCTCGTTGGCGGGTGAGATGTCCTGACAATAAAACCAAGTTTGGTTCCAGTCCTTTGGGTGACTTGGTAAAACTATGAGAGGGAAAACCACACCCTGCCGGCGCTGAATTGAGATGCCTCCAAGTTCTAAGCTAAGGCCATTGGTGCTCGCGTTCTGCTGGTTCAGAGAGAAGTACTCTCTAAATAGTTCCATAGTCGGCTCTTGCTGAAGATATACCTCACAGAGCACTTGGAAGTTACAAATATTGGATATGGAATTGGGCCTAATATCCTGAGGATGGAGTTTGAAAAAGTGAAGAACTTCTCTGAAAAACTTTGAGCCGGGCGGTGAGAAGCCCCGGTTCATGTGATCAGTAAAGACGATCACTTTGCCATCTTTTGGATTGGGTCGTTCTTCTTCCGGGTCAGGAGCACGATAAGACATGATGTTTCTTGAAGGCAGAAACCCAATGAGGAAGAACTCTTTCAGACGCTCCTCAGTTATGGTTGAGGGGACCCAATTGCAGATGGTGGGTGTCTTTGACAACATGATGTGCAAGGGACTGGAAAAGGAAAAACAACATGCCGACTCAATTTACGGCAAAAGGTTGAAGTTATAAAACAAGTAACGGCAGCTTAAACTAAAGGCTAATGACATATAAGGAAAAGAAAGCCGGAGTGGTAAGCCGCCATGACTACATACTTTCTCAGAAAGCAGATTCAGCTAAGTGTTGGCATAAACAAGTTTCACCAAGCTATCATCATTATTTTGGATCAAAAGGCTGTACCAAAATGAAAATATTCTAGACCTAAAAGTCCAGTACAGATGAGTTTATCAGCTAACAAAGCATCTATATAGGAAAAAGGGATCTACTACTATCAAAAATGAATGCAAGACAGCTACCGCAGCAGTTCTACATTATCTGACGATCAGGAAAGGGCATCGGAGGTGAAATCTATCAAGAGTCTGTAACAGGCAGCGACGAACACCGACGAACTCGAGAAGCCGTAATGCAGATCTAAGGCAGAGAAGGAAAGGGACTTACAGATGCAGGGCTACCGTGGAGGTTCGTCGTGTTTCTCTGGTCAAATCAGGTCGATGCAGCGGCCTGAGGTGGAGAAGATGAGGAGATCTGCGGCGGTGGCAACGACAGAGCTCGAGCAGCAGCGAAACAGTGAGAGGAGGAAGATGACCGAATGGGGAGAATGAAAAAGACCTAGGTCGTGCCTATTTATAAGGGAGTACGCGAACAGGCGGGCACGAAAATCAAGGAGACCCGAATAATGATTATCCAACTAAATGGGCGCCTCGATTCTCGAAAGGTATTAAAAAATAAAAGATCCGTTGGAAGATGACATCATGAAAGTTTTGTGTTTTCAGAATATGACGTCACGGCGGGTTACAGAAGTTTTCAGAGAGAGGATGAATTCCATCTAAGTATTGAAGATTGACAAAGAACAAAGTTCAAAGTCAACCTGGGGCCTAATGTTGGGGATATTACTACCAGTATGACCCGCCCAGGAGGGGCCGGGTCAGCCCTAATGACGGGTTACATAAGAAGCCCGATAAACATTCAAGATGATTGTTTACTAAACGTATAGAAGGCCCAAAGGCTTGGGGCCGGCTTAAGGCCTGATACTGTAAACCGCCGTATGTAAGGGAAGACTTGTAAAGAAAGGCATGTAAAGGAAGTCACCGAACCGGACACGATTATGAGCCGGCCGGAACTCAGTAGGCCACCAGGCATCAACCCGTGTATATAAGGGGACGACCCGGCGGCGGTTTAGGAGAAGAGACAACCAAGTCGATAACCAAGCCGGCGAGTTGAGCCTCTTGAAGATCGAAACCTCAGCAATACCAATCCCAAATAGATGTAGGCTTTTACCTTCATCATAAGGGGCCGAACTAGTATAAAAACTCTCCCGTGTGTCCTTTGTCCCGATTAACCCCTTTAAGCTTCCTAGTGCGATGGCCCTACGACTAAGTCCTTGCTCTAGGACATCTGCCGTGTCAATTCCACGACACAATATATCTCGGAATGGCTATGGAAATGCCATGATAGGTAGGTATGGTGGCTGTTTTGAGGAAGATATAAGGAGGCTTATATGTGATAGAGCGTATCGTATCACGGGGTTTGGATGCACCGACGAAGTTTGCACCAACTCTCGAGGTGAGAAAGGGCAATGCACGGTACCGAAGAGGCTAGCAATGATGGAAGGGTGAGAGTGCGTATAATCCATGGACTGAACATTAGACATAAAGAACTCACATACTTATTGCAAAAGTCTATTAGCTATCGAAACAAAGTACTACACTCATCCTCCAAGGGGGATAGATTGGTAGGAAAATACAATCGCTCGTCCCCGACCGCCACTCATAAGGAGGACAATGAAAAATAAATCATCCTCCGACTTCGTCACATAACGGTTCACAATACGTGTATGCTTCGGAAATCACAAACCTTAACACAAGTATTTCAACCAATCCACAATTACTCACTAGTGAAGGAAATATGCCCTAGAGGCAATAATAAAGTTGTTCTTTATATTTCCTTATATCATGATAAATGTTTATTATTTATGCTAGAATTGTATTAACCGGAAACATAATACATGTGTGAATATATAGACAAACAATATGTCACTAGTATGCCTCTACTTGACTAGCTCGTTGAATCAAAGATGGTTAAGTTTCCTAGCCATAGACATGAGTTGTCATTTGATTAACGGGATCACATCATTAAAGAATGATGTGATTGACAAGACCCTTCCGTTAGCTTAGCATTATGATCGTTTAGTTTCATTGATATTGCTTTCTTCACGACTTATACATATCCTCTGACTATGAGATTATGCAACTCCTGAATACCGGAGGAACACCTTGTGTGCTATCAAATGTCACAACGTAACCGGGTGATTATAAAGATGCTCTACAGGTGTCTTTGAAGGTGTTTGTTCAGTTGGCATAGATCAAGATTAGGATTTGTCACTCTGTGTATCTGAGCGGTATCTCTGGGCCCTCTCGGTAATGCACATCGCTATAAGCCTTGCAAGCAATGTGACTAATGAGTTAGTTGCGGGATGATGCATAACAGAATGAGTAAAGAGACTTGACGGTAACAAGATTGAACTAGGTATGATGATACCGACGATCGAATCTCAGGCAAGTAACATACCGATGACAAACGGAATGACATATGTAGGAGCCAATATGTAGGATCTTCGTAGAATATGTAGGAGCCAATATGAGCATCCAGGTTGCTCTATTGGTTATTGATCGGAGATGTGTCTCGGTCATGTCTACATAGTTCTCGAACCCATAGGGTCTGCACGCTTAACATTCGATGATGATTTGTATTATGAGTTATGTGTTTTTTGTGATCGAAGTTTGTTCGGAGTCCCGGATGAGATCGGACATGACGAGGAGTCTCGAAATGGTCGAGAGGTAAAGATTCATATATTGTAAGGTTATATTCGGACATCGGAATTGTTCCGAGTGATTCGGGTATTTTTCCGGAGTACCGAGGGGTTACTGGACCCCCCTGGGGAAGTGTTGGGCCAACATGAGTCTAAGGGAGAGAGAGGGAAGCCCGCAGGGGGTGGCCATGCGCCCCCTCCTAGGGAGTCCGAATAGGACAAGGAGGAGGGGGCGGTTCCCCCTTCCCTTTCCCTCTCCCTCTCCTTCCTATTCACTCCGGTGGAGAAAGAAAATGGGAGGGGGCGAATCCTACTTGCACTAGGACTCCAAGTAGGACTCCCCTCATGGCGCGCCCCTCTAGGCCGCCGGCCTCCTCCTCCCCCCTTTATATACGGGGGTGGGGGGCACCCCAAAGGCACACCAAGAAATCTCTTAGCCGTGTGCGGTGCCCGCTCCACATTCTATTCCTCTGGTCATATTGTCGTAGTGCTTAGGCGAAGCCCTGCGCGGATCACATCACCATCACTGTCACCACGTCGTCATGCTGTCGGAAGTCTCCATCGACCCTCTACTGGATCAACAGCTCGAGGGACGTCATCAAGCTGAACGTGTACTGAACACGGAGGTGCCGTACATTCGGTACTTGGATCGGTTGGATCATGAAGACGTTAAACTACATCAACCGCGTTAACCTAACGCTTCCGCTTTCGGTCTACGAGGGTATGTGGACACACTCTCCCCGTCTCGTTGCTATGCATCTCCTAGATAGATCTTGCATGATCGTAGGAATTTTTTTGAAATTGCATTCTACGTTCCTGAACAGTGGCATCCGATCTAGGTCTATGCATAGATGATATGCACGAGTAGAACACAAAGAGTTGTGGGTGATATTTCTTACCACCAACGTCTTACTTTGATTCAGCGGTATTGTTGGATGAAGCGGTCTGGACCGCCATTACATGACCGCGTTCATGAGACCGGTTCTACCGACGTGCTTTGCACATAGGTGGCTGGCGGGTGTCTCTTTCTCCAACTTTAGTTGAATCGAGTTTGACTACGGCCGGTCCTTGTTGATGGTTAAAACAACACACTTGATGAAAAATCATTGTGGTTTTGATGCATAGGTAAGAACGGTTCTTGCTAGAAGCTCGTAGTAGCCACGTAAAGCTTGCAACAACAGAGTAGAGGACGTCTAACTTGCTTTTGCAGGGCATGTTGTGATATGATATGGTCAAGACGTGATGAGATATAAATTGTTGTATGAGATGATCATGTTTTGTAAAAGTTATCAGCAACTGGCAGGAGCCTTATGGTTGTCGCTTTATTGTATGAAATGCAATCGCCATGTAATTGCTTTACTTTATCACTAAGCGGTAGCGATAGTAGTAGAAGCAATAGTTGGCGAGACGACAACGACACTACGATGGAGATCAAGGTGTCAAGCCAGTGATGATGGAGATCATGACGGTTCTTTGGAGATGGAGATCAAAGGCACAAGATGATGATGGCCAAACCATTTCACATATTTTGATTGCATGTGATGTTTATCCTTTATGCATCTTATTTTGCTTAATACAGTGGTAGCATTACAAGATGATCCCTCACTAAATTTCAAGGTACAAGTGTTCTCCCTGAGTATGCACCGTTGCTACAGTTCATCGTGCTGAGACACCACGTGAGGATCGAGTGTGATAAGCTCTACGTTCACATACAACGGGTGCAAGCCAGTTTTGCATGTGCATAATACTCGGGTTAAACTTGACGAGCCTAGTATATGCAGATATGGCCTCAGAACACTGAGACCAAAAGGTCGAACGTGAATCATATAGTAGATATGTTCAACATAGTGATGTTCACCATTGAAAACTACTCCATCTCACGTGATGATCGAACATGGTTTAGTTGATATGGATCACGTGATCATTTAGATGACTAGAGGGATGTCTATCTAAGTGGGAGTTCTTAAGTAATATGATTAATCGAACTTTAGTTTATCATGAACTTAGTACCTAATAGTTTTTGCATATCTATGTTGTTGTGGATCAATGGCGCGTGCTACCGTTCCCTTGGATTTTAATGCATTCCTAGAGAAAGCTAAGTTGAAAGATGATGGTAGCAACTGCATGGACTGGGTCCATAACATGAGGATTATCCTCATTGTTGCATGAAAGAATTACGTCCTAGAAGCACCGCTAGGTGCAAGACCCGCTGCAGGAGCAACTCCAGATGTTATGAACGTCTGGCAGAGCAAAGCTGATGACTACTCGATAGTTCAGTGTGCCATGCTTTACGGCTTAGTATCGGGACTTCAAAGATGTTTTGAACATAATGGAGCATATGAGATGTTCCAGGAGTTGAAGTTAATATTTCAAGAAAATGCCTGAGTTGAGAGATATGAAGTCTCCAACAAGTTCTATAGCTGCAAGATGGAGGAGAATAGTTCTGTCAGTGAACACATACTCAGAATGTCTGGGTACCATAACCACTTGACTCAACAGGGAGTTAATCTTCCTGATGATAGTGTCATTGACAGAGTTCTTTAATCACTGCCACCAAGCTGTAAAGGCTTCGTGATAAACTATAATATGCAAGGGATGGAAAAAAACAATCCCCGAGCTCTTCCGACGCTAAATGCTGTGGAGGTAGAGATCAAGAAGGAATATCAAGTGTTGATGGTGAACAAGATCACTAGTTTCAAGAAAAGGGCAAAGGGAAGAAGGGGAACTTCAAGAAGAATAGCAAGCCAGTTGCTGCTCAAGGGAGGAAGCCCAAGTCTACACATAAGCCTGAAACCGAGTGCTTCTACTGCAAACGAGAGTGGTCACTGGAAGCGGAACTGCCCCAAGTATTTGGCGGATAAGAAGGATGGCAAAGTTAAAGGTATATTTGATATACATGTTATTGATGTGTACCTTACTAATGCTCGTAGTAGCGCCTGGGTATTTGATACTAGTTCTTTGCTCATATTTACAACTCGAAACTGGGGCTACGGATTAAACGAAGATTGGCTAAGGACGAGGTGACGATGCGCGTGGGAAATGGTTCCAAAGTCATGTGATCTCTGTCGGCATTCTAACTCTACGTCTACCATTGGGATTAGTTTTAGACGTAAATAATTGTTATTTGGTGCTAGCGTTAAGCATGAACACTATATCTGGATCTTGTTTGATGCGAGACGGTTATTCATTTAAATAAGAGAATAATGGTTGTTTTATTTATATGAGTAATATCTTTTATGGTCATGCACCCTTGATGAGTGGTCTATTTTTGTTGAATCTCGATTGTAGTGATACACATATTCATAATATTGAAGCCAAAAGATGCAAAGTTAATAATGATAGTTGTTGACCCACAAGTATAAGGGATCAATTGTATCTCTTTTCCATAATTAAGAGTGTCGAACCCAACGAGGAGCGGAAGGAAATGACGAGTGGTTTTCAGCAAGGTAATGTTTGCAAGTGCTGAAATTGTAAGTAGTGGAATAGTTTGATAGCAAGATAATTTGTAACGAGCAAGTAACGATAGTAGTAACAAAAGTGCAGCATGGTAGCCCAATCCTTTTGAGGCAATGGACAAGCCAAAATGGTCTCTTATGATAAGCAAAGTGTTCTTGAGGGTACACGGGAATTTCATCTAGTCACTTTCATCATGTTGGTTTAATTCGTGTTCGGTACTTTGATAATTTGATATGTGGGTGGACCGGTGCTTCGGTGCTATTCTTACTTGAACAAGCCTCCTACTTGTGACTAACCCTCCCGCAAGCATCCGCAACTACGAAAAAAGTATTAAGAATAAATTCTAACCATAGCATTAAACTTTTGGATCCAATCGGCCCTTACAGAATAGCGCATAAACTGGGGTTTATGCTTCTGTCACTCTCGCAACCCATCATCTAAATTCTACTCCACAATGCATTCCCTTAGGCCCAAATATGATGAAGTGTCATGTAGTCGACGTTCACATCACACCACTAAGGGAATTACAACATACATACTATCAAAATATCGAACACATATCAAATTCACATGATTACTTGCAACATGATTTCTCCCATGACCTCAAGAACAAAAGTAACTACTCACAAATGATAAACATGCACATGATCATATGGGTATTAAATAGCATATTGGATCTAAACATATAATCTTCCACCAAATAAACCATATAGTAATCAACACTACTAGTCACCCACAAGCACCAATCCATAGTTCCGGTAACAAGATTGAACACAAGAGATGAACTAGGGTTTGAGAGGAGATGGTGCTGTTGAAGATGTTGATGGAGACTGCCCTCCTCAAGACGGGAGAGTTGTTGGTGATGATGATGACGATGATTTCCCCCTCTGGGAGGGAAGTTCCTTGATACGTCTCCAACGTATATACTTTTTCTCATGCTTTTCCTCTTGTTTTAGACTCTAATTTGCATGATTTGAATGAAACTAACCCCGGACTGACGCTGTTTTCAGCAGAACTACCATGGATCGAAATGGAATGAAACTTTGTGAGGATTTTTTATACCAATAATAAGAATTTCTGGAGCCAAGACCCACCAGAGAGGGGCCCTGGGTGGGCACAACCCACCAGGGCGCGCCCCCTCTCCTGGCGCGCCCAGGTGGGTTGTACCCACATGGTGAGCCCGCTGACGACCCCCCTGATACTATAAATTCACATTATTCTAGAAAAAAACCAGGGAGAAAAAATTATTGCTATCCATGAGATGGAGCCGCCGCCAAGCCCTGTTCTTCCTCGGGATGGCAGATCTGGAGTCCGTTTGGGGCTCCGGAGAGGGGACCTTCGTTCTTCATCATCACCAACCCTTCTCCATCGCCAATTCCATGATGCTCCCCACCGGGAGTGAGTAATTCCTTCGTAGGCTCACTGGTCGGTGAGGAGTTGGATGAGATTCATCATGTAATCGAGTTAGTTTTGTTAGGGCCCGATCCCTAGTATCCACTATGTTCTTAGATTGATGTTGCTATGACTTTGCTATGCTTAATGCTTGTCACTTTGGGCCCGGGTGCCATGATTTCAGATCTTAACCGTTTATGAATTCATCATTATATCCATGTTCTAGATCCGATCTTGCAAGTTATAGTCACCTACTACGGTTATGATCCGACAACCCCGGAGTGACAACAACCGGGCCCACTCTCGGTGATGACCGTAGTTTGAGGACTTCATGTATTCACTATGTGTTAATGCTTTGTTCTGGTTCTCTATTAAAAGGAGGCCTTAATATTCCTTAGTTTCCAATATGGACCCCGTTGCCACGGGAGGGTAGGACAAAAGATGTCATGCAAGTTCTTTTAATAAAGCATGTATGACTATTTACGGAATACATGCCTACATTATATCGATGAACTGGAGCTAGTGCAATATCGCCCTAGGTTATAACTGTCACATGATGAATATCATCCAACAAATCACCAATCCAATGCCTACGAATTTATCCTATATTGTTTCTGCTAAGTTATTATTGCTATCATTGTTACTGTTACCATTGCTACTGTCACTACTATCAAAACTATCAAACTACTTTGCTACTGATCACTTTGCTGCAGATAATTAATCTCCAGGTGTGGTTGAATGGAAAACTCAGCTGCTAATACCTTCAAATATTCTTTGGCTCCCCTTGTGTCGAATCTATAAATTTGGGTTGAATACTCTACCCTCAAAAACTATTGTGATCCCCTATACTTGTGGCTTATCGTACCTCCGGCGGAATCGCTCCATCGGATGGCAAAAGCGATTCCGCCAGAGGGCAAAAGTGCTCCTGCCCAAGTTCCGCCTCGAGGCAGGCGCTCTCCGTCCCGAAAGTCCTCTCCTTATTTTTTCTAGGTCAAAACGACCTATATACCAGAAGATGGGTACCGAAGGTGGGCCGAGGAGAGCACAACCCACTAGGGCGCGCTTGGGCTGCCTGGCGCGCCCAGGTGGGTTGTGCCCACCAAGAGGGCCCCCTCCAGTAGTTATTTGCTCCAATAATTCTTGAGTATTCCATAAAAAATCTCCGTGAAATTTCAGCTTGTTTGGAGTTGTGCAGAATAGGTAGCCTGACGTAGCTTTTCCAGGTCCAGATTTCCAGCTGATGGAATTCTCCCTCTTGGTGTGTACCTTGCAAATTATGAGAGAAGAGGCATTAGAATTACTTGAAAAAGAATTATTATGGATAAAAATATCATAAATAACAGTAAGAAAACATGACGCAAAATGGACTTATCAATTGTACAACTTATTTGTGGCACTGTCGTTTAGGTCATATTGGTGTAAAGTGCATGAAGAAACTCCATGTTGATGGGCTTTTGGAATCACTTGATTATGAATCACTTGATGCTTGCGAGCCATGCCTCATGGGCAAGATGACTAAGACCGCGTTCTCCTGAACAATGGAGCGAGCAACTGACTTGTTGGAAATAATACATACTGATGTATGTGGTCCAATGAGTGTTGAGGCTCATGGCAGGTATCGTTATTTTCTAACCTTTACAGATGATTTGATAAGATATGGGTATATCTACTTAATGAAACGTAAGTCTGAAACATTTGAAAAGTTCAAAGAACTTCAGAGTGAAGTGGAAAATCATCATAACAAGAAAATAAAGTTTCTACGATCTGATCGTGGAGAAGAATATTTGATTTACGAGTTTGGTCTTCATTTGAAACAATGTGGAATAGTTTCACAACTCACGCCACCTGGAACATCACATCGTAATGGTGTGCCCGAACGTCGTAAATTATTAGATATGGTGCGACATATGATGTCTCTTACCGATTTACCACTATCGTTTTGGGGCTATGCTTTAGAGACGGCTGCATTCACGTTAAATAGGGCACCATCTAAATCCGTTGAGACGGCACCATATGAATTGTGGTTTGGCAAGAAACCTAAACTGTCGTTTCTTAAAGTTTGGGGCTGCGATGCTTGTGTGTAAAAGCTTCAACCTGATAAGCTCGAACCCAAATCAGAGAAATGTGTCTTCATAGGATACCCAAAGGAGACTGTTGGGTACACCTTCTATCACAGATCCGAAGGCAAGATATTCGTAGCTAAGAATGAATCCTTTGTAGAGAAGGAGTTTCTCTCGAAAGAAGTGAGTGGGAGGAAAGTAGAACTTGATGAGGTAATTGTACCTTCTCTCGAATAGGAAAGTAGTTCATCATAGAAATTAGTTCCAGTGATTCCTACACCAATTAGTGAGGAAGCTAATGATTATGATCATGAAACTTCGAATCAAGTTACTACCGAACCTCGTAGGTCAACCAGAGCACGATCCGCACCAGAGTGGTACAGTAATCCTGTTCTGGAGGTCATGTTACTAGACCATGACGAACCTATTGATGGTGTCATGGACTAGGGGGTACTCACCACGTCGTCACCCAACCAGCTGGATCGGGCCGAGGACCCCCACGACGGTTCATTCATGGCCATTTCGGGCAGCCCTTGCCGCATACAAGGAGTATTCCACTGGACTTGGTGATCAAGACAATGACTCCTCTCCACCAACGTACTCGGCTAGGACTCTTGTTATCCTAGGCCTCAGGTGCATTATATAAGCCAAGGCCAGGCCGGTCGATAGATTCATTATCATAGTCATATAGGCTAGACTTCTAGGGTTTAGCCATTACGATCTCGTGGTAGATCAACTCTTGTAATACTCATATTCATCAAGATCAATCAAGCAGGAAGTAGGGTATTACCTCCATAGAGAGGGCCCGAACCTGGGTAAACATCATGTCCCCTATCTCCTATTACCATCGACCTTAGACGCACAGTTCGGGACCCCCTACCCGAGATCCACCGATTTTGACACCGACATTGGTTCTTTCATTGAGAGTTTCGCTGTGTAATCGGCAAAGGATCAATGTCTCGACTGCAGATCAACTGCGACGTCGGCATCTTTGTTGCCGGATCGACCGGTCACCTTGGCTTGACCGAGGACTGCACCCTACCTCCGATCGTCATGCTCGGATGAGGGCCTTCATCAACATCAACTCCAATCTCTATCAAGATCATGAGGAATCATGCATGGAGCTCGGGGGCTCAACGTCAACATTGCCCTCGGGCGGCCGTGCTGTCTTTCTGGACAACGAACTTGTATCTGCTGCCACCATCTCCTCGAGTATCGTTTTAACAATTGCTTCAGTGGAATTGCATGGAATTGAGTCTACAACAACCCTGGAAAATTTCGTCGAGTTCCAATGGAGGAATCTCTGGCAATCTACGATATTACGGAGCCCTGTCAAATCTGGACGAGTTTAGGGCGTGATCACCAGAGCCCAGCTCGGAGTTCCTTTGGAAGATCCAACCATTCATCTTTTGCGGAATTCCCATATCTACCACCCCTCACAATTTCAGCTCGATCCGATCGTCCAAACTCTAGGAACCTTTCAATCAGTGCATCACTTTTCAGATATGTTTTCTGCGCGAGAACGAATCCGACCCAAGTTCATCTTTTTTATGAACGGGATTTCGAACATCCTTTTTAAGGAAGTTTTGTATTGGGTATCGTGTTTTGTTCTCAAACACATTCCGCTAAATTTAATGTCTTTTCCAATATGATCTTCACCATCGCGCCGGTGTCAAACCAGCCCAACAACGTTGCTCTATGGTTGCCGACCTGCGCTAGACACGTCGTCGGTTTGTTGAGCCGAGCTCAACTTCTTCGGATCATCATCTCTGCGAGCCCAACAAGAGTTCGGCATCGCGAAGGATAAATCATCACCAACATCGCCGCCCCACGGACTACACGAAGCGGGCACACCGGCATCGCCGCACGGTCACTTCTTCAAGCCGGCATTGACCATGTCACGAGCTACAACCTGCATCGGCATGGCCACACTGTTGCTTCTTTAAGCCGATGTCCATCATGCCGACCTACTTCGACAACTTGGCTGGACCAGGGGCTCCGCTATTTATTCGTCAACCTACTCTGGAGACTTCGACGTCACCAACCGACTAGGTTCGTTACGTTAGCTAGACCGGGGGCTTTGCCTCGGCGAGACAATCTTTGCCAGCATCACCATGTCATCGCTTCATCACCCATCAGGCAAGGGGTGTGCGGATCGAGTCCCAATTTAGGGAGTAACCTTTCTTCGGACTGCTACAACAAATAAACCAGGTGCTATTAATCCTAGCAATTTTTGTTTGTTTGGGTTTAGCTTTTCCAAGGAATTATTACTCTGATTTGTTCCATCATCTATACATAGTTCTATCAAATGGTGGCCGCATTAACGATGGTCGCGTGGTGGTTTGGTTAGTTTTCGTACATAGTTTGGCGAACGCCGCATCCGGAGCTCAGGCCGACCTGTGAATTCGGCTTTGCCATGCTTTTAACGCATCATGCCGAAGCCCTGCATCGACATTGACTTCGACGCCAGGCCACATATCTTTAAATAAATTATGTTTGCGAAAAGCAATTACGCAAGGATTTTATATATATTTATATTATTCCTTTGGACCGCACTATTTTATTTGTGTAGGTGATTGACTTCCACTACGTCGCGCGGTCACTTCGAGAAGCCAACGTCATAGTCGCAATTGGCATAAATCGACTCCCATGATCATCTTGTTGATTGAATTGCCATATCGACATGTTCGGTTGCCTCGGGGACTTCGGCATTGATGACTCACAAGTATAGGGGATCTATTGTAGTCCTTTAGATAAGTAAGAGTGTCGAACCCAACGAGGAGCAGAAGGAAATGATAAGCGGTTTCCAGCAAGGTATTCTCTGCAAGTACTGAAATAAGTGGTAATAGATAATTTTGTGATAAGATAATTTGTAAAGAGCAACATGTAACAAAAGTACATAAAGTGCAGCAAGGTGGCCCAATCCTTTTGTAGCAAAGGACAAGCCTGGACAAACTCTTATAAGATGTAAAGCGCTCCCGAGGACACATGGGAATATCGTCAAGCTAGTTTTCATCACGGTCATATGATTCGCGTTCGGTACTTTGATAATTTGGTATGTGGGTGGACCGGTGCTTGGGTGCTGCCCTTACTTGGACAAGCATCCCACTTATGATTAACCTCTATTGCAAGCATCCACAACTACAACAAAAGTATTAAGGTAAACCTGACCATAGCATGAAACATATGGATCCAAATCAGCCCCTTACGAAGCAACGCATAAACTAGGGTTTAAGCTTCTGTCACTCTAGCAACTCATCATCTACTTATTACTTCCCAATGCCTTCCTCGAGGCCCAAAATAATGGTGAAGTGTCATGTAGTCGACGTTCACATAACACCACTAGAGGGGAGACAACATACATCTCATCAAAATATCGAACGAATACCAAATTCACATGACTACTAATAGCAAGACTTCTCCCATGTTCTCAGGAACAAAAGTAACTACTCACAAAGCATAAACATGTTCATAATCAGAGGGGTATTAATATTCATATAGGATCTAAACATATGATCTTCCACCAATTAAACCAACTAGTATCAACTACAAGGAGTAATTAACACTACTAGCAACCTACTAGCACCAATCCCAAACTTGAAGACAAGAATTGGATACAAGAGATGAACTAGGCTTTTGAGATGAGATGGTGTTGATGAAGATGTTGATGCAGATTTCCCTCTCCTGATGAGAGGAGCGTTGGTGATGATGATGGCGATGATTTCCCCCTCCGGAAGGGAAGTTTCCCCGGAAGAACAGCTCCGCTAAAGCCCTAGATTGGTTCCACCAAGTTTCCGCCTCATGGCGGCGGAGTTTCGTCCGAGAAGATGGCTAATGATTTTTCCCATCAAAAGACTCCATATAGCAGAAGATGGCCAACGGAGGGACACCAGGGGGGCCACGAGGTAGGGGGGCGTGCCCTGGGGGGGTAGGGCGTGCCCCCCACCCTCGTGGGCAGGGTGTGGCCCCCCTGGTGAGTTTCTTCCGCTGAGTATTTTTTATATATTTGGAAAACACCTTCCGTGAAGTTTCAGGACTTTTGGAGCTGTGCAGAATAGGTCTCTAATATTTGCTCCTTTTCCAGCCCAGAATCCCAGCTGCCGGCATTCTCCCTCTTTATGTAAACCTTGTAAAATAAGAGAGAATAGGCATAAGTATTGTGACATAATGTGTAATAACATCCCATAATGCAATAAATATTGATATAAAAGCATGATGCAAAATGGACGTGTCAACTCCCCCAAGCTTAGACCTTGCTTGTCCTCAAGTGAAAAGCCGAAATCGAAAAATATGTCCACATGTTTAGAGATAGAGGTGTCGATAAAAAATAAAATACGGACATGAGGGCATCATGATCATTCTTAGAACAACACCTTATATAATTCTTGTCAAATAATCTCTACGCTAGAGTAATAATTCAATCACAATATCTAGTATGAATCGTAAACTTCATTGAAAACTAACAAACTACAATCTCAGTCATTGAAGCAATTGCAATTTATCATATCATAGGAAAGAGTCAATGTATAAGATCTTTTCAACAAGTCCACATACTCAACTATCATATAGTCTTTCAGAATAGCTAACATTCATGCAATACTTATGAGTATGGAGTTTTAATTGGACACAGAGAAAGATAGGGGCTTATAGTTTTGCCTCCCAACATTTTACCTCAAGGATAATGTCAACAGTAATAGTTCATGAAAACTCACATCCAATTAGCCATATAAACCAGGATCTGTCCAACATATTGTGCTTGCCAAAGGATAAAATGTAAAAAGGAAGGGTGAAGATCACCCGACTCTTATGCAATGTAGGAGATAAAAGTAAAAGATAGGCGCTTCGCAGAGGGAAGCAGAGGTTGGCATGCGCTTTTATGGTTGGATGCACAAAATCTTAATGAGGAAGAACGTCACTTTATATTGCCACATGTGATATGGACCTTTATTATGCAGTCTGTCGCTTTTATTATTTCCATATCACACGATCGTATAAAGCTTATTTCCCCCACACCAATCAATCATACATATTTAGAGAGCAATTTTTATTGCTTGGACCGATGACAACTTACTTGATGGATCTTACACAATCCATAGGTAGATATGGTGGACTCTCATGGCAAAACTGGTTTTAAGGGTATTTGGAAGCACAAGTAGTATCTCTACTTGGTGGAATGAATTTGGCTAGCATGAGGGGGAAAGGCAAGCTCATCATGTTGGAAGATCCAAGACAATATAATTCATCTCAGATGTAAGAAAACATAACCCATTATGTTGTCTTTCTTGTCCAATGTCAACTCTTTAGCATTCATATTTTAATGAGTGCTCACAATCATAAAAGATGTCCAAGATAGTATATTTATATGTGAAGACCTCTCTTTCTTTATTACTTCCTATTAATTGCAACGATGACCAAAGTTGTGTTTGTCAACCCTCAACAACTTTTATTCATCATACTCTTTCTATGTGAGCTCATTACTCTCCATAAGACTCACATGATCCCTTTGTTTCTTTTTATTTCTTTCTCTTTTCTTTTATTCACTTAGGATCATGGCAAAATAATCAAGCCCTTGACTCAACACTAATCTTTATTATATAGCTCACGGACTTGATTACATAGAAGGATAATAAAGCAAAGCTGACAACTAGATCATACTAAGAACTTTTATTCTACTAGATCAAGATATTACCAAAAGGATCAAACTAAGGAAAACGTTAAAGATAAAAGTGATGGTGATACGATACCGGGGCACTCCCCCAACCTTGGCAGTTGCCAAGGGGAGTGCCCATACCAGATACTCAATTCTTCTTTGTTGGTGGAGACGGTGGTGATTTTGTTGATGGCGTAGGCTTGTCGTCCTTCTTCCAAGGCATAGGCTCACCATCATAGAAAGATGACCAGGTCTCCGGGATCCTCAAATCTACAGCCAAACTCATCCTTTTGAATCTATATTCATACTCATAGTTTTGGTTTTGCAGGTCATAGATTTGAGCTTGAAGGTGCTCAATTTTCTCGTGAAGCTTGAAGATGGTCTCCCTGATGATGTCGGCATCCAGCTTGTGTTTGTTGGTGAATTATGTGATCATCATGTGGTTGGAGTTGAGTCCACGCTCCACCATCCCCTGACACTTGAAAACTTGTTGCTCCGTTGCTTTGAGCCTTGTCTCCATGCTTCCAGTCCCCTTTGGTCCCTCAGCATCACGGATGTACAACAACCCGTCACGCATCTCAATGGTTTGAGGGTGTCGCTGCACCTCCGTGAGGTAAGGGTTGATGACCTTCTCAAAGAACTTGTCCTTGGGAGCACTAGGAGATGCCATGATAATCTAGATCTGTCAGAAAAACAGCTCGAAACAAAGACAGGAGATTTTTGCGTGATACGGGAGTCAAAACCCCCGGGAGATTATATAATGAATTTTTACCGACCAAAATACGTGTCGTGTACAAAAACGGAGTCTGGAGAGCACACGCGGTGCCCACGAGGTAGGGGGGAGCGCCCAGTAGGGTAGGGCGCACCCTCCACCCTCGTGGAGGCCTCGTGTCCTTCCCGGACTGCTTCTTATTTTTCTATTTTTCTAAATATTCCAAAATGGAGAAATATTGCCTTAAAAACTGTTTTGGAGTCGGTTTACTTACCGTACCACATACCTATTCCTTTTCGGAGTCTGAAACGTTTCGGAAAGTATCCCTTATGTGTTCCTCCGGGGTTACGGTTTCAATAACATTGGTTTCAACATTTATGGTATTACCTGAGATATAATGTTTGATTCTTTGACCGTTCACCACCTTTGGATTTGTGCCTTCGAAGTTGTTGATTTTTACTGCACCGGAATGGTAGACCTCCTCGATAACGTAGGGACCTTCCCATTTAGAGAGAAGTTTTCCTGCAAAAAAATCTTAAACGAGAGTTGTATAACAAGACATAATCACCTACATTAAACTCACACTTTTGTATCCTTTTATCATGCCATCTTTAAACTTTTTCTTTGAACAACTTGGCATTTTCATATGCTTGGGTTCTCCATTCATCAAGTGAGCTAATATCAAATAACCTCTTCTCACTAGCAAGTTTAAAATCATAATTAAGTTCTTTAATAGCCCAATAAGCCTTGTGTTCTAGTTCGAGAGGTAAGTGACATGCTTTTCCATAGACCATTTTATACGGAGACATACCCATAGGATTTTTATATGGAGTTCTATAGGCCCATAATGCATCATCAAGTTTCTTGGACCAATTCTTTCTAGACCTATTAATAGTCTTTTGCAAAATTAATTTGAGTTCTCTATTACTCAATTCTGCATGACCACTAGACTGAGGATGATAAGAGATGCAATTATATGATTAACATCATATTTAGCAAGCATTTTACGGAAAGCACCATGAATAAAATGTGAACCACCATCAGTCATTAAATATATAGGGACTCCAAATCTTGGAAAAATAACTACCTTAAGCATTTTAATAGAAGTGTTATGATCAGCACTACTAGTTGGAATAGCTTCTACCCACCTAGTAACGCAATCAACAGCAACTAAAATATGTGTATATCCATTAGAGGAAGGAAAGGGTCCCATTTAGTCAAAGCCCCAAACATCAGATGGTTCAATAACAAGTGAATAATTCATAGGCATTTATTGACATCTACTAATATTACTAATTCTTTGACATTCATCACAAGATAAGACAAACTTACGGGCATCCTTGAAGAGAGTAGGCCAATAAAAACCAGATTGCAGTACCTTATGTGCAGTTCTATCTCCAGCATGGTGTCCTCCATAAGCTTCGGAGTGACACTTGCGTAGGATCTGTTCCTTTTCATGCTCAGGTACACAACGTCTAATAACACCATCAACTCCTTCTTTATAAAGATGTGGGTCATCCCAAAAGTAATGCCTCAAATCATAGAAGAACTTTTTCTTTTGCTGGTATGTGAAACTAGGTGGTATAAACTTAGCAACAATGTAATTAGCATAATCAGCATACCATGGAGCAGTATGAGAACCATTTATGACATTTAATTGCTCATCAGGAAAGCTATCTTCAATAGGTAGTGGGTCATCAAGCACATTTTCTAACCTAGACAAGTTGTCTGCAACGGGGTTCTCAGCTCCTTTTCTATCAACAATATTTAAATCAAATTCTTGTAGCAAGAGAACCCATCTAATAAGTCTAGGTTTAGCATCTTTCTTTTCCATAAGATATTTAATAGCAGCATGATTAGTGTGAATAGTTACTTTAGAATCAACAATATAAGGTCTAAACTTATCACAAGCAAAAACAATTGCTAAGAATTCTTTTTCAGTAGTAGCATAATTTCTTTGAGCATTGTCTAGAGTTTTACTAGCATATTGAATAACATTTACTTTCTTATCAACTCTTTGTCCTAGAACAGCAGCTACAACATAATCACTAGCCTCACACATAATTTCAAAGGGTAAATTCCAATCAGGTGGCTGGACAATAGGTGCAGAAATCAATGCTTTCTTAAGTATTTCAAATGCTTCTACACAATCATCATAAAAACAAATGGTATATCTTTTTGTAATAAATTAGTCAGAGGCCGAGAAATTTTTGAGAAGTCCTTAATGAACCTCCTATAAAAACCGGCATGACCAACAAAACTTCTTATACCTTTGATGTCCTTGGAACATGGCATCTTTTCAATAGCATCAACCTTGGCTTTATCAACTTCCATACCTCTTTTAGAAACTTTATGCCCCAAGACAATACCTTCATTAACCATAAAGTGGCACTTTTCCCAATTCAAGACAAGATTAGTTTCTTCACATCTCTGCAAAACTTGATCAAGGTTGCTCAAGCAATCATCAAAAGAAGATCCATAGATAGAAAAATCGTCCATGAAAACCTCACAAATCTTTTAAAAAAAGTCAGAGAATATAGCCACCATGCATCTTTGAAAGGTAGCAGGTGCATTACATAAACCAAAAGGCATACGTCTATAAGCAAAAGTACCAAAAGGGCATGTAAAAGTAGTCTTTGATTGATCTTTGGCTGACACAGGTATTTGAGAGAAACCAGAATAACCATCTAGAAAGCAAAAATGTGTATGTTTGGACAATATTTCTAGCATTTGATCAATAAAAGGTAAAGGGTAATGATCCTTTTTTTGCCTTATTTAATTTGCGGAAATCAATTACCATCCTATAACCTGTAATAATTCTTTGAGGAATCAATTCATCTTTATCATTAGGAACAACAGTAATACCTCCCTTCTTAGGGACACAATGGACAGGACTTACCCACTGACTATCAGCAACGGGATAAATTATACCTCCCTCAAGGAGCTTTAGTATCTCCTTTCTTACCACTTCTTTCATTTTAGGATTCAGCCGGCGTTGATGATCGCGAACTGGTTTAGCATCTTCTTCCAAATTAATTTTATGTTGACATAGAGTGGGACTAATGCCCTTAAGATCATCAAGAGTATACCCAATAGCAGCACGGTGCTTCTTTAGAGTTTTGAATAATCTCTCTTCTTCATGCTCTGAAAGGTTAGCACTAATAATAATATGATATATCTTTATCTCATCAAGATAAGCATATTTACGAGTATCAGGTAATGGTTTAAGCTCAAACGCGGGATCACCCTTGGGTGGAGGAGGATCCCCTAGGATTTCAATGGGTAAATTGTTTTTCAGAATAGGTTCCTGTCGGATTTCGGGTTCCGGCAGACCCTTGAGGGTCGAACACTGGGGTGCGCGCAGAGATTTCGCCTCCTATCTACCTGCACCCCTCCGCCTCGCTAAGATCTAAGCTAGGGAAAGAACAACACGAGAGACGCAGGGTTTATACTGGTTCGGGCGAACAATACAAGGAAGAACAGCCTCGCGAGGGTCTGTTCTTGGCTGGGGCGATGAACTGCTGGGACGAGTTCAGTCACCCTTCTCTCTCTCTCTCTCTCTCTCCGATTGTCGATGCCCTAATTCTTGATTCTCTCTAATTCTTGGTTCTCCCTCTCCCTGATTCTCGATGCCCCTCTCCCCTGGGGGTGGCTAGTCCTATTTATAGAGGCCCTGGTCCTCTTCCCAAATATCGAGCAAGAAGGGAGCCAACAATGGAGGGCTAATTTGAAGGGGGACAGCTAGTACCAACAATCCTGACAAAAGTAGTCTTCGCCTGCACAAAGCTCTGGTGGTGACGCCGTCTTGGGCTCCACAATGACCTCCGTCTTGCAGTCCTCCTGGTCTTGGTCTTGTTGCACCGAAATGGCAACCTTTTCCTGATGCCTCGGTACTCCGCGGCTGCGCTTGCCCCCTTTGCACGAAAGAGGAAAGGAGGACACCGCGTGGGCTGGCACCCGCCTGGCGCCCTTGGTCATCATGGCTTGCGTCACGGGCACCTCGTGAGGTACCCCACCTTGATCTCTCCGCCTCCTCGTGAGCCAGCCTGATGAGGCCGTGCCTGAGGAAGCTCCACGTCGTCCGCCCCGCGAGGCTTGGCCCCTCGCGAGGGTCTTGGGTCTGTGTTGGTGAAGATGGGCCGTGTCGGGCCCCTCTTTGAGCCACGCCGCAAGCCGCAGGCAGGCAAGTCTGGGGACCCCCGTTCCCAGAACGCCGACAGTAGCCCGCGGGCCCAAGGCGCGCCCGGACTTGGCCGTGCAGGGAGGCGGAAGGGCGAGGGAGAAGCACCGCGAGCCCTAACAGCCTGCGGCCTTGGGCGCCGCGTGGCGGTTGATTGGACGTGGGCGTCTCCACTTCCCCATGGCGCCTCGGCAACTGCACGGATTGGACAAGTCCCTGCATGCAAAGTGGGTCATGATTACCTGCGATCGTGCAGGTCGACGGTTGGCCTTCGCCGGCCATAAGTACGGAATGGTGCGCGCCCTTCTAGTCCATCCCTCCTTGCTTCTCCTTCTTCCAGGTCCTTGCTCCGTCTTGCTGCGATGGCTCCGATCCGCCGGTTCTCGACGGCAGAGAAGGGAAAGGCTCCCCGAGAGGAACTAGACCCGCTCCCGCCGAAGAAACAGCTCGTCCTCTGTGGCCCGGACGAGGGGTCCCATCAGGTGGTGTCGAGGCCTTGGTGCAAGCGGGCACCACCGGGGTTCCCGCTTCCCTTGTACGCCCGCATTGAGGGCCCTGAGGGAGCTGATGCTGATCGCCACAGGCGGCGCCGCCGTTGGCGCCGACGGGTCACAAAGGTGTGGGTCGTACCCCCTGGGGTCCACACCGAGGGCTCTCCCGAGAGCTCGTGCTCCACGTCGCCATGCCTCCTCAGTCTTGGATTCGCCTTCCTCCCTTCTTCGCCTCCATCGCCCCGCAGGGAGAGCCCCTGGAGCTTTGGCTGCAGCACGCCGGCTGCAGCACCCTCGCGACCGAGGTAGAGGTCGCGGTCGTTGCCCCAGGCGAGGTCTTCATGACTCGAGGCTGGAGAGAAATCGCTCGGGTTTGCAGGACAGGAGGCGCCTTCGCGATCCACTTGGAGTACGACGGTGCTTCGGTGATGTTCTTCAAGGTCTTCGATGCGAAGGGGCGCCGGCTGGAGTGCTGCCCCGGGAGAGATGGCCGGGACCCTGCTGCGGCAAGGACTGGGCCTGCCGACCGCTCCCTTGGCGGCTCCTCAGGCGGTGGAGGCGTCGGAGGTTCCAGCGACTCCGGCGAGCTCTTCGCGACTCCGGAGACGAGCGATGAAAGCTACGAGCCCCCAAGCCGGCGCCGCTCCTGGAGCAGGGCGGGCTCGTCAGGCCGCCGCCGACTCTGATCTGGATGGGGTTGGCGCCGGTGCTTGACGGCCCACTGTTGATGATGGTGTCTTTTGCAGGGGCGCGCGTAGTTAGTGTCCCTTTAGGATCTGTTCCCTGCGAGGAATCAAAGACGCGTCCCGTGGGGGCTTGTAAGGTGCCTGTGATCCTGTTTTGTTAATAAAACCCTTGTCGTAGAATTGTGCGAGTTGCTCATTCCGTCTTAGCTCAGTTCTCCCTTTCGAACCTCACGAGGGCTTGGTGCTCTGCGCCGACAGGTCCCAGTCCCAAGGCGGCTTCAGCCATCGCTGGTATGCCAGGTCGCGATGCCGTGGTCAAGGCCAGGAGGTGAGCGACCCGGGGTCCGATAAGAGCCCCTGAGTCGCGATGCTCAGGAGGTCCCCTTTGGCGCTCAAGCAGCCGTCGTTCGGTGAGAAAGGAGAGCGGCGTCGCTAACACGGGATTGCATTAGGTGCGGGGATGGTGCCATGGTAGCTGGCGCTTTCGGGTGGTGACTTATCTCGAGAATCAGGGGTCGCTCTCTGGTGTGTCGCCGGGTCCGTGCATCGGCAGGCGCGAGGTTGCTCGGCGAGGTCCTCGCGTGTCCCTCCCCTCTCGCCTTTGCTCCCCTTTCTTCTCTACGTCCTCGGGTCCTGGCCCTCGAGCGAGTCTCAGCCGTCGCTGGTATGCTAGGTCGCGATGCCGTGGACAAGGCCAGAGGGTGAGGGCTGGAGAGCCAGTAGGAGCCCTGAGTCGCGATGCTCAGGCACCCCCCTTTAACGTGCAAGCGGTTCACGTGGATGAGAGTGAAGGAGACACTGCAAGGGCCTCGCCTGACGCAGCTCCTTCAGGAGATCCTGTAGACCCATCATAGAAAAAAACGAGGGGTTGCCATGACAATTGATAGTCAGGCGTTGGTTGCTTCCGAGGGTACGAGGCACTGAAGGCTTGATGAGGTGGCGCCGTGCGGGGCTGCCGCGGCCAGAGCTCAGCCATTTAGGTTTGTCGGCATTGCAGGGACGGACCCATGCGCAAGCGTCGTGCCGTTTGAGAGCAGTTCCGTCAGTTGGCGTCAGTTGAGCGGGCAGCTAGGTCGGCATGGAGGAGAAGAGGTGCCATGGACCAGCATCAAATAATCAAGCATGGTGGGTATAACGCATAACCGGAAATAAATGCAAATGAGATACATGCCGCTGGGTCTGGCCCGAGCGACTTGGGGATGATGCAGCCCGAGGGGCGCCCCCAACAAGGTAAGCAAACAACATGAAATAAAAGGGGTACATGCCGCAGGGACGGACCCACGTGGCCTGGGAATAATGCAGCCCTGGGGGGTGCTCCTAGCTGGAAGTGAAACTTGAAAGATGTCACCTGATGACATTGAGGACGAAGGGGTGTTGGTGTAGCAAACTCGGTGGGCTGCGGAAGCCGATCCTCACGAGCCCCCAGGCCCGGGGGCCTCGGGAGGCTCCGGAGGTGCTAGCGGCTCCCCGCGGACCATCTCCATCTTCCCCAGGGCTGCGGAACGCCTGGCCTCTTGTGCCTCCATGATGCCCCTCATGAGGCGCTGGTACGTGGCAGCCGCGTGCGGCAAGCCGTAAGGCATGCGAACGTAGCTGTGGGGTGGACCTCCGCAGCGCCCCACTCGCGAGGGCCAGAGGCGCTCCAGAGAGGCGACTCGGTTGAGCCCTGGTA
The DNA here is from genome assembly GCF_002162155.2 of Triticum dicoccoides. NCBI lineage: Eukaryota > Viridiplantae > Streptophyta > Magnoliopsida > Poales > Poaceae > Triticum > Triticum dicoccoides. Next base: position 514,869,386 of record NC_041380.1, read on the forward strand.
TGTCGATGCAGACGTGCAGCCCACCATCCTCGCCTGGATGGGGAGCCACTGCTGGTAGACGGCGGCCGCCTTTCATGACCCTTGACTCCTGTAGCTCCTGAATGGCCTTGCTGAAGAACTCCTGAGGGTCTGGCTCTCCTTGCCTTACTCCTTCTTGAGGGAAACGTGCTTCGAAACACGCCTCCATGTGGTGCCCAAGCGCCTCCCTCGTGACCCTAGCCAGGTCGGCGGCCCTCCAGGGGAGAGCCCCCGAGCCCTGCTTGAGGAGGGCACCGGGCGCGCTTTCCTATGCGATGGAAGGAGGTTCCCCCTGGGCAGGCACGGGCCCAAAGGGGCCTGCCTCCTGAGGGGCCGGGCCGGATAGTGTCTTCTTCTTCTTGGGGGTGGTCTTGGGAAGCCTCCTGCTTCCGTGATCCGGGTCTTCCAGTGACGCGGCCTGAAAGGCTCGTTCCAGGGAACACACCACGTCCTTCTCTTCATAGGGCACCGTGATGACTCCGCCACTTCCTGGCATCTTGAGGACGTTGTAGCCGTGGTGAGTTAGGGCCATCAACTTGGCCAGCGCTGGGTACCCAAGGATGGCGTTGTACGGCAGGCGAATGTGAGCGACGTCGAAGTCAATGAGCTTGGTGCGGTAGTTGTCGCCTGCCCCGAAGGTGACAGGGAGGCGGACCTGCCCAATCGGGACCGTGGAGCCGTCGGTGATTCCGGAGAAAGGCTTGGTTGGCTGAAGCTGGCTGTAGGGCACTTGGAGATTGTTGAATGTTTCCACTGACAGGACGTTGAGCCCTGCCCCGCCATCGATGAGGGTCCTGGTGACCACCACGTTGCTGATGATTGGGGAACAAAGCGTTGGGAGGACTCCGGCTGTAGCCGCACACTTGAGCTAATCTGCTGAGCTGAACGTGATGGCGCACGCCGACCACCTGAGAGGGCACGTGGCTTCAAGCCTGGGGAGGACTGCATTCACTGCGGGCGAACTGCTTGAAGATGCGTTGAGAGGCTGGGGCCTGAGCCCCGCCCAGGATGCGGGTGATCGCGCGCGGCTCCTGGAAGCCCCCAGCCCCCCGTCTTGGTGGCAGTCCTCGTTTCTCCTTGGCTGCGGCGGCAGCGGGGGGAGGCCTGCGTTGCCTTGCAGGCGATCCTCGCGAGGCTGATCCCTCCAGTCTCCCTCGCGAGGCGGGTCCTGTCAGCGATCCTCGCGAGGTTGATCGCGCCACCCTTGGCGCGGGCCACGGTCTTCCCAGCGTCCTGCGTTCCTTCCTCCTCCTCGACCGTAGCCCCGGTCACCGCGGTCGGGCGACGGCCGATCCTTCCTTCCCGCACAGCTCGGAGCTCTTGACATTCATTGGTGTTGTGGGTGTGGATGTCATGGTACACACAGTACCGGCTGCCCTTGGAAGGTTCGGGCTGATCTCTGCCTCGCTTGGTGTCTGGTTCTGCCGCGAGCACGGCAGCCCCCTTGCGCTTCACATCCTTAGCCTTGGGCTTCTTCTCTTCTGGGTCTGCGGCAGGCAGCTCGAGGAGGGAGAGACGCCCTTCCTCAGCCCTGGCGCACTTGGTTTCCAAGTTGAATAGCTCCAAGGAAGTGCACGGGTCTTCATGCATCGCCAGCTCCTCCTTCATCTTGACATCGCGCATGCTGTCGGAGAAGGCTGAGATGATGGCCTCCTCAGTCACCTTGGGAATCTTGAGGCATGCGTTGTTGAAGCGCTGGATGTACTTCTGCAGGGTCTCCCCGGGTTGTTGCTTGATGCGGCGCATGTCGCTCACGGCGGGTGGCCAGTCGCGAGTACCTTGGAAGTTGGCGATGAAGCGGGTGCGCATCTCGTCCCAGGAGGAGATCATGCCTGGAGCCAGGTTCAGGAGCCAGGTGCGGGCCCCGTCCTTGAGTGCCATGGGAAACCAGTTCGCCATGACCTTCTCGTCTCCATTGGCAGCTTCGATGCCCAGCTCGTAGAGCTGGAGGAACTCCGGAGGGTCAGTCGTGCCGTCGTAACGAGGAGGCAGGTCTGGCTTGAACTTGCCGGGCCACGCGACGCTGCGTAGCTCGATGGTGAAGGCACGGCAGCCTGCTGTGGCCACGGGAGGCATTGGGTGACGGAGAGCTTGGTCTTGCATGTCCCCACGCGCTACAGCTGGGTCTTGACGTGCGGGAGCAAGAGCATGATCGCGACGTGCTGGAGCAGGGAGCGCCCGGGCAGCTTCTTGCGGGTGAGGGACTTCCTGGCAGCTCTGCTCTTGCTGCGCTGGCACCTGACAGAGCAGGTTCCGCCCAGGGGCCACGCGCCTTGGATCCATGGCGCCTTCTTGAGGAGGAGGCGGCCGGGGCGCCGCCGGAGCTTCGTCGCCCGCGCGGGGCGGGGTGCGGTGCAGCGGAACAGACGGCACAGGAGAGCCCCCTACGGCGCGGACGAGCTCGGCGACGCGGTCGAGCCATTCTTCATAGACGTCATCGACGGGACGGTAGCGCAGGAGCTCGTTTGCCGCGATGAGCGCAGCTCGAGCCTCCATGGGTGCACGGAGCGCGCGGGATGAAGAACCAGCTGGGGTGAGCGAGGGAGTTGCGGTGCGGCCGTCTTGCCGCACAGACGGATGCTGAAATGATGCTTGCTGCTCGTCCCCCGCTGGGCCAGTGGCGGCGTTGACGGCAGGTGACGGGGAACGGCGAGGACGCCCGCCGACAGGAGCCGTCTGGGCGACGCGTGAAGCGAGAGCGGCCCGGCGCTCGGCGCGGGCCCGACGAGCGTCAGACATGGGCGCGATGGTCGGAGGAGAACGGGGTGGTGGAAGATGAATTCCGGCGCACCCCTACCTGGCGCGCCAAATGTCGGATTTCGGGTTCCGGCAGACCCTTGAGGTTCGAACACTGGGGCGCGCGGGGAGATTTCGCCTCCTATCTACCTGCACCCCTCCGCCTCGCTGAGATCTAAGCTATGGAAAGAACAACACGAGAGACGCAGGGTTTATACTGGTTCGGGCCACCGTTGTGGTGTAATACCCTACTCTAGTGTGTGGCGTGGTGGATTGCCTCTTGGGCTGATGATGATGAACAATACAAGGAAGAACAGCCTCGCGAGGGTCTGTTCTTGGCTGGGGCGATGAACTGCTGGGAGGAGTTCAGTCACCCTTCTCTCTCTCTCTCTCCGATTGTCGATGCCCTAATTCTTGATTCTCTCTAATTCTTGGTTCTCCCTCTCCCTGATTCTCGATGCCCCTCTCCCCTGGGGGTGGCTAGTCCTATTTATAGAGGCCCTGGTCCTCTTCCCAAATATCGAGCGGGAAGGGAGCCAACAATGGTGGGCTAATTTGAAGGGGGACAGCTAGTACCAGCTATCTTGACAAAAGTAGTCTTCGCCTGCACAAAGCTCTAGTGCTGACGCGGTCTTGGGCTCCACAATGACCTCCGTCTTGCAGTCCTCCTAGTCTTGGTCTTGTTGCACCGAAATGGCAACCTTTGCCTGATGCCTCGGTACTCCGCGGCTGCGCTTGCCCCCTTTGCACCATAGAGGAAAGGAGGACACTGCGTGGGCTGGCACCCGCCTGGCTCCCTTGGTCGTCATGGCTTGCGTCACGGGCACCTCGTGAGGTACCCCGCCTTGATCTCTCCGCCTCCTCACGAGCCAGCCTGATGAGGCCGTGCCTGAGGAAGCTCCGCGTCGTCCGCCCCGCGAGGCTTGGACCCTCGCGAGGGTCTTGGGTCTGTGTTGGTGAAGATGGGCCGTGCCGGGCCCCTCTTTGAGCCACGCCGCAGGCCGCAGGCAGGCAAGTCTGGGGACCCCCGTTCCGAGAACACCGTCTGTTCCTATTTAAAGAACACTTCATCTAATTCCCTTCTTTCATTCATAATCATATCATTTTCATGGTCTAGCAAATAATGTTCTAAAGGATCACTAGGAGGTACGGCAATAGAAGCAAGACCAATAATTTCATCCATACTTGGTAATTCTTCTTCACGGTGTTGTCTACTAAATTTAGAGAAATTAAATTCATGAGTCATATCATCTAAACCGACAGTAACAACATCTCTCTTGCAATCTATGGTAGCATTAACAGTATTTAAGAAGGGTCTACCAAATATAATGGGACAAAAGCTATCTTGTGGGGAACCAAGAACAAGAAAATCAGCAGGATATTTAGTTTTCCCACACAAGACTACAACATCTCTAACAATTCCCATTGGTGAAATAGTATCTCTATTGGCAAGTTTAATTGTGACATCAATATCTTCTATTTCAGTAGGTGCAATATCATGCATAACTTCTTGGTATAAGGAATAAGTTATTGCACTAGCACTAGCACCCATATCACATAAGCCATGATAACAATGATCTCCTATTTTAACAGAAATAACAGGCATGCCTACCACAGGTCTAGGTTTATCTTTATCACAGGGTTTAGCAATTCTAGCAGTTTCATTACAGAAATAAATAACATGCCCATTAATATTATCAGACAAGAGATCTTTAACAATAGCAATATTGGGTTCAACTTTAACTTTCTCAGGAGGTGAATATGTTTTAATATTGCTTTTACGAACTACGGTTGAAGCTTTAGCATGATCCTTTATCCTAACAGGAAAAGGTGGTTTCTCAACATAAGAAGTAGGAACAATAGGATCATTATAAGTGATAGTCTTTTCTTCAACTTTAATAGGTGCAGCTACTTTTACTTCTATGGGAGGATGATATTTAAACCACTTCTCCTTGGGGTGATCAACATAAGTAGCAAAAGATTCACAGAAAGAAGCTACTATCTCAGAGTCAAGTCCATATTTAGTGCTAAATTTATGAAAAATATTGGTATCCATAAAAGATTTAACACAATCATAACTAGGTGTCATACCTGACTCCTTACCATTGTCGAGGTCCCAGTCTTCAGAGTTGCGTTTAATTCTTTCTAATAAATCCCATTTGAATTCAATAGTCTTCATCATAAAAGATCTATCATAGTCCTTTCAATAAGTAAGAGTGTCGAACACAACGAGGAGCAGAAGGAAATGATAAGCAGTTTCCAGCAAGGTATTCTCTGCAAGTACTGAAATAAGTGGTAATAGATAATTTTGTGATAAGATAATTTGTAAAGAGCAACAAGTAACAAAAGTAAGTAAAGTGCGGCATGGTGGCCCAATCCTTTTGTAGCAAAGTACAAGCCTGGACAAACTCTTATAAGATGTAAAGCGCTCCCGAGGACACATGGGAATATCGTCAAGCTAGTTTTCATCACGTTCATATGATTTGCGTTCGGTACTCTGATAATTTGGTATGTGGGTGGACCGGTGCTTGGGTGCTGCCCTTACTTGGACAAGCATCCCACTTATGATTAATCTCTACTGCAAACATCCGCAACTACAACAGAAGTATTAAGGTAAACCTAACCATAGCATGAAACATATGGATCCAAATCAGCCCCTTACGAAGCAACACATAAGCTAGGGTTTAAGCTTCTGTCACTCTAGCAACCCATCATCTACTTATTACTTCCCAATGCCTTCCTCTAGGCCCAAAATAATGGTGAAGTGTCATGTAGTCGATGTTCACATAACACCACTAGAGGGGAGACACCATACATCTCATCAAAATATCGAACGAATACCAAATTCACATGACTACTAATAGCAAGACTTGTCCCATGTCCTCAGGAACAAAAGTAACTACTCACAAAGCATAAACATGTTCATAATCAGAGGGGTATTAATATGCATATAGGATCTGAACATATGATCTTCCACCAATTAAACCAACTAGCATCAACTACAAGGAGTAATTAACACTACTAGCAACCTACTAGCAGCAATCCCAGACTTGGAGACAAGAATTGGATACAAGAGATGAACTAGGGTTTTGAGATGAGATGGTGCTGATGAAGATGTTGATGGAGATTGCCCTCTCCCGATGAGGGAAGCATTGGTGATGGACGATGGCGATGATTTCCCCCTCCGGGAGGGAAGTTTGCCCGAAAGAACAGCTCCGGCAAAGCCCTAGATTGGTTCCGCCAAGGTTCTGCCTCGTGGCGGCGGAGTTTCATCTAAGAAGATGGCTTATGATTTTTTTTCCATCAAAAGACTCCATATAGCAGAAGATGACCAACGGAGGGCCACCAGGGGGCCCACGAGGTAGGGGGCGCGCCCTGGGGGTAGGGCGCGCCCCCCACCCTCGTGGGCAGGGTGTGGCACCCCTGGTGATTTTCTTCCGCTGAGTATTTTTTATATATTTGGAATACACCTTTCGTGAAGTTTTAGGACTTTTGGAGCTGTGCAGAATAGGTCTCTAATATTTGCTCCTTTTCTAGCCCAGAATCCCAGTTGTCGGCATTCTCCCTCTTTATGTAAACCATGTAAAATAAGAGAGAATAGGCATAAGTATTGTGACATAATGTGTAATAACAGCCCATGATGCAATAAATATTGATATAAAAGCATGATGCAAAATGGATGTATCAGGCATCATCAAGAGGGTCCTAGCTCTTCGGGTGTTTGGCGCACGGGCCATATTTCTTTTATTACTCACTTGCATGAATTATTAATCATGCAACCTTTTTTATTACTATTATCTCCAGCTTGCACTATCTTCTGTGCATAGGTAAATGATTCAGATTGGGCAGCGTTGTCACCTTGGCTGGACTGGGGGCTTCGTCATCACTTCATTAACCCATGCCGGGGACTTCGGCGTCACTCTGCCGGCCTGCATTTGTCGAGCCGTGTCACTACCTCGGAGTGCCGAACTCCTTGCTCGGACACCTCGGGCTTGGAGGCTGGGACCTCGGCCATGCCGAGGACTGCGAACCTTGTCGGATCTGTCATAGATCAATGGGCGTCTTCGTCCCGCCACAAGCCCGAATTGCATCATCAACACCGAGCACATTAACCAGCTAAGTTGCTTTCATGCTCAAAAACTTCCAGTTTTAAATTTTGTTCGGTTCGACCAAGCATTATACTTTTTGGTAAAAAGTTGTTTCTGACAAAATTCGTTGTCAAAACTTTGTTTGTGACACACCAATTCAAATACCCCATTTATTTAGGGGATTCCATTACGAAGCCTTTCCTCTTGCATATGATTATACTTGTATGGCTTCGTTCCTTGTTCGTGTATTACGCCACAATATGCACTATGTTGACTTAAGTGTTTCGCAAGCTGGGTTGCCTGGCTCCTGTGCTTACCCCTACGTTCCTGATTGTTCGGCTAGGCGGTAAAGGGAGCACATCTGTGATTGTTACTACCGGGTCATCCGAGTTAGTACCTCAAACTGGGTGAAGCTCAAAGGTAGCGCTCTTATTGTTTTCAATCATGGTCGGCACACAACAGAACTCATGAGTACAAAAAATCTGTTGCACACGACTCATAGTAACAATGAGCAACCGAAGAAAGGTATCGGTGGGGGTACTATTTTCTTCGAAGATGCTCTTACACTTCCTCAGTAATATGGCATAAGTTCCCTGAGCGCGCTTTGTCTGTTACAGCCTTATGGCCTGATTGCCTGGTTATCGGAAACATCGTTGATATTCTCGACAGGTGGAGTACATAACACTTTTCGGCCCTTGACCGAAGAGGGAGAAGCCGATGGTTGGTTAAGACGCGTTTAAAGTTCGGGTGAACACATATATGATATAAGTACTTTGGTACATACAATCATTATACGTAAAATTCTTTTACCCGAGTCACTTGAGGGATCTTAAAATTTATTTGAGTTGTTTTATAGTAAATGTGTTTTCTTCTTGGTCGTTGCAAAGTCTTTTTCTACCGCTCCTTTTTCGACTCGAGTGTATGGTCAATAGCCGGATAGCATGTCTTCTCTCTAAAATCTGCTTGAGTTTAGTTTGCTAAACTGACCTCGGAGAAGTACTCCACCTTTGGGATAAGGAGCTTGAAGCCGTAGGCTGACCCGCGTGAAGTCATGAGATTGGATGTGGCATGTTAAAGCATGGCAGAAGCATAATTTTTTTTTCCAATTTTCGGATTGGCACCGGACACTTGATCTTGTTCGGACGTCAAGTTTCTATAGACTTTTTTGGTTTTCCAAGCTTATGGCACTTTTAAACTATTTGTGTGTTTCCAGCATAAGTCTCGTAGTGCAACACCGGACACCTTTAGAGATTCGGCAAAAACATTCTCGAATATTGCTATATATGCATTGGTTTCAAATTGTGTCTTCAGTCAAATAGTTGGGTTGCCCGGCTCCTGTGCTTGCCTCCTACGTTCCCCTTTGTTCGGCTAGGTGTGCAAAGGGAGAACCACTGCGATTGTGCTTCCAGCTCACATGGTTAACCACCTCGGTGGAGAAAGCCGAAAACTGACTGTCACAATAAGCGTAAACTAGTCAGCAATCCGATGACTATGTTAAATGACAGGACGTTCATAACATTGGCCGAAGTGTTTACGGCTTGACCTCGGCTGTCGCCAAACACTAACCGGGGGCTCATAGCCAGCTTTCCCAGTTTAAAGCTCCTATGACTAAGTGAAAGTTATAAAGCCTGCATATCTGATTGCCTCGTTTCCGCTAACACAACTGCCTTCGGGCACTGAGACATCGGCTAAGGGTTGTCTTGTTATTGCGAAGACACCCTACGTAGTATCTACAAAGGGGTAGATGTCACACCCTAGCTGGTTCATGCATTAGAGTGTTGCATCATGTCTACTTCTACAGAAACTTTAAATGGGGATGACAGAACCCCCAGCACCCCCTGGAAACAACTAGGGTTTACTATTTTTTTTCAATGAACCCAAAATGCCCTTCACAAAATGTTCGTCATTTCTGGTTTGGGCTAAAACCCCTGGAAAAATGGTGCACACTTTTCTAGGACATTCTCGATTCTTTGAATTAAATCATAAGTATTTGAATTTGGGCATTTAAATGCTATAAAATGTTTTAAATGCCCAAATAATTCTGGATTTAAGTGAGGGCTGTCAGGAATAATCCCAACAGAGCCCACAATTATTTTCAGGATTTTAGTAAGTGCCTAAGTATTTTTAATAAAGCCCTAAAGTTACAGAAAATTAGAAAAAAAAACAAAACATGAAAAGAGAGAGAGAGAAAGGCCAGAGGCCACTTACCTGGCTGGCCCGGCCCATCTGGCCCGTGCCAGTCATCACCTACCTCTGCCAGTAGGCAGAGGAGGGACACCGCGACGCCGCCGAGCTCGCCACGCCACCTCTCTGACTGCCTGCCGTCGCCCGCGCCAGCGCGACGCCTCAAAATGCCTCCGCGGCGCCGCCTCGACCCCCTGGACACCTCATCCCCCCCCCGCTCTCTCCCTCGCTCCCCCGAAGCCATGGCCGACGCTGCCGTAGACACGCCATCGTAGTTCTCACATACACCGTCGTCCTCGCGTCGCCGGCCTTGTCCACGAGCCCCGCCACCGTCCTCTCCGTCGAGCAGCCCGAGCCCCGAGCGATCGCGCATCCTGCTTCGTCTTCTTCGAGCTCGACTCCACCAAGCACCGCCGCTGATCCCCACCACTGTCGCCGCCGCATCAGCTCTTCCCCGACCGCGCCGTCTGCTCCTACATCACTACCGTGAGCTGCTGCACCTCCCCATCCTCCCCGCTTGCCTTATTGTGCACCACAGCGACCACACCGAGCTCGCCCGCACGCGCCGCCGCCTCTGCACGTCGCCGTCGTGGCCACAGCCACGCTGGCTCGATTCCAAGCACGCCATCGCATTCGTCGCAGCCCAAGCAGCCCGTAGCACCATTCCACGCGCCTCGCCGTGCCCCGCAGCCTCGGTTTCGACCTCGCCCGAACTCCGGCGGCCGCCAAGGTCATCGCCGGCGACGTTTTCGGCCACCCTAGCTCCACCCACTGCCACCACTCGATGCATCTCGCTCCCCGCGTCATGCAGTTGCTCTCCGACATCGATTTGGTCGCCGGAGACGCAAACCCTAGCCCCTCCGCCGCGTCTGGCCTCGCCGGCGGCTAAACGCCGGCGGGTTTGACCCGTGGACTTGACTGGGTAGGCCAGGTTGACTTCCCCCTGGAGCCTATGACAGGTGGGGCCGGCCTGTTAATTAGTTTAGGATTAGTGCTAACTAATTTTAGCTAGTTTAGGTCACTGACATGTGGGCCCAGGCCCCACTGACAGTTAGTTAGTACTAACTTAATTCTGTTAGTTAGCTGAGCCACTGACAGACGGGGCCACCAGTCAGGTTTGACCTGGGCTGGCGCCTTTGACTCGCTGACGTCGCAGTGACGCAGTGCTGACGCAATTATTCATTTTCTGGATTTATTTTTATATAGGAAATTCCAAAAAATAGCCAAAACTTCTAAAATCATAGAAAATCAACCATAGCTCCAAATCAAACAAATTATATATGAAAAATGATCAGAAAATTCAATCTATCCATCTGTAATGGTTTCATGCATACCAAACCACTTTAACTTTGCTGTTTAGGTGAAACAAGATAACACACTCATTATGCATAAGAACTTTAACCTTCATTTGAATCTTTGATTCAAATGGACCCATTTCAACTTGTTTCACATTACATTAGGCAGGACACATCATTTTGCCATGTCATAGCATGCATCATATTGTTGCATATTGTCATGTGTTGATTATGTTCTGTGTGTCCTTCGTGGTAGGTTCTGCCTTCGAGGATATCTCCGAGTATCCAGCTGAAGGGCAGTACCCTACTACCACTCCATCAGGCAAGCAGCTCCATTGATCATATCGATACAAACCCATGTTCTCGCCTCTGCTCTCATTTACTGCATTAAGACAACAATGTTTCAAACTGCTGTGTGCTGTGGTAGTTGAACCCTTATCCTCTGCATGACCTGTCATTGCCACAGTAACTAGATGAAACCCACTAGCATGTGTAGGAGTTGATTGAGCCATGTATGTGTTTCCTACCTTGCTATGCCTGCTGTGCTTAGAGTTGTGTCAGGTCTGGTTCATCTGGGTGATGGGCTAGAGTGAAATGATTATGTCGGTAATGTGAGGGATGTGTTAAACATGATTTGGTAAAGGTCTCGATGAGAGGCCATGTAGGAGTACATGGTGGGTTGTTTCATTGAGGCCGTCCATAAGAACTGAGATCTGTATGTGTGATTCTAGATTCAGTTACTACCATACATTGGGCCCGAAACCAATGGACCCTCTCGGCTTCTTAATCACCCTAGTACTCTGTCCAGGAGTTGCAATTAGTTTCTAGTGTTTGTAGGTTATGTGTTGGCGGCCGTGCGTGGTGCTGACCCTAGGGGTGGGCTATGTTGCGGTAGATACACCATGGCCGGGTATGCCGGGCGCCCGTTTGGCGTCTTGGGACCCTGTTCACATCGTTCGGGGCCGTATGTGGAAACCTCGGCCGGACTCCCTGCGGATGGAACCTGGATTGGTGATAAACCTGGACTAGGGACTTGAGTGTTTAGGTAGGCCGTGGCCGACACCCTCGTTGGGCTTCCGCTTGAAGGTTGCCGAGTACATGTCGTGTAAACGGCGGTAAGTGGTGAGAGCGTGTATGAAGAAGTACACCCCTGCAGGGTTAACATCATCTATTCGAATAGCCGCGTCCGCGGTAAAGGACTACTTGGTTGCCTATACAGTTCATAGACAAGTTAATGGTTACTACTAAAAGACTCAAGATAAGTGTGAGTATCGAGGATGGCTCTCTCATAGGATGATGAGGGAGGATCCCCGGTGGAGTATTGTGTTGGTGATTAGTGGACTCGTGTGCGAAAACTATTTTACCAGTGGTGTCTCGTAGGATAGCTTAGCCAAGAGTCAAAGCTGGCTTGCTGCAATAACTCCACCACCTTCTTGAGAATGAGCATGTATAGTAGGTTCTGTTGTAAGACTTGTTGAGTACCTTTGTACTCATGTTTGCTTAATTACTATTTTCAGACGACAACACTGCCCTCTCCGATGGGTTTTATGTAGACCTCGACGTCGATGAGTGACTTGCCACCCAGGTGGTGATCCTGGCCATGGAGGGCCCTATGTAGATAGACAGGCTTCGAGTAGACTTCTTTATTTCTAGTGTCTGTACTCAGACTATTTGCTTCCGCATGTGCTTGTATGCTTGTATGACTTGAGTGTCGGGTCATGTGACCCCTACCTGTATGAACATGTTATGTATGGCTCTCTGGAGCTTTTAAATAAAGTACTTGAGTTGTAGAGTTTTGTTGTGATGCCATGTTGTATTTGCACATATCGAGCATATTGTGTGTATGATTGAAATGCTTGGTATGTGTGGGATCCGACAATCTAGTTGTTTATCCTTGGCAGCCTTTCTTATGGGGAAATGTAGTCTAGTGCTCCTCGAGCCATAGTAGTCCGCTACAGCCCAGTTCACCGGAGTCCTACTAGCCCAACACTACTGCTCAGGACACTTGACTGGCCGGCATGTGTTTCACTTTGTTCCTATGTCTTTCCCTTCGGGGAAATGTCACGTGGTGACATCCGGAGTCCTTCCTAGCCTGCTACAGCCCGGGTTCCCCGGAGTCCTGTTAGCCCAGTGCTACAGCCCGGATTCACTCGCTGATGACCGACATGCTCGATGTGATTCATGTATGCCTGTCTCCATAGGTTTGTGCCGCTTTGGGTTCACGACTAGCCATGTCGGCCCGGGTTCTCTGTCATATGGATGCTAGCGACACTATCATATACGTGAGCCAAAAGGCGCAAACGGTCCCGGGCCATGGTAAGGCGACACCCGTGGGGATACCGTGCGTGAGGCCGCAATGTGATATGAGGTGTTACCGGCTAGATCGATGTGACTTGGAATCGGGGTCCTGACAACGTTGGCATCAGAGCCGGACTGCCTGTAGGTTTGTTGAGCCAAACTGGTCGATGTCGAGTCTAGAAATGCTTTAGTTATATGTAGGGGAATTGATTGTGGGAGGGAACGTAAGGCTCTCTTACTCCTTTACCTTATGCCCTCTGATCTGAGTCATTATCTTCTCATTCAACGTGGGTTAAGGACTAGGCTCTCTTCTTCTATCAGGTTCACGTGTTACTAATCCGTAGTAGCTTATAGGATTGTTGTTACAAGCCTCAGTACAGTTTCTACTACTTGTAGTATGTTGCCAGTTGAATTAGAACCTTGGTATGATGTTGTTGAGTGGTATTGCAAACTGTTGTGGATGTCTCAAATCTTTTTCTGAGCATTTACAGCCGTTATGATGTCCGATTTCCCCTAAAAAATTCTAATGCCTTTGCATTATTCTGTGCTTTCAGATGGCCACCCGTTTGCAGAACCAAGTGGTTCGTCTGACCCGGTGCCTCGATGTGCCCGGCCACACGGCCATGTTGGTTCGAGTCATGGTCGAGTCAGGCTATCGGTGGTATCCGGAATATACCGTCGAGGAGCAGTTCAGAGACTTCAACCAGAGCCAGTACCTCTGTACCGTCAGGATATATCCCTCTTATCCTCGAGCCACTGAGCCCCTTCACTGTTCCTATGGACTTGGGGTCACTATTGAGATGTCTATGCAGGATGCAACCTATTCAATGATGACTATCATTCGAGCCAGGACTGCCTTGCTACAGAACACCGATTTCCATTACATGCGATCCTCACTTCCTGGAGCACAGGGGTACTATTAGGCTTTGTACTATGGCTCTTCACATGAGGAGTCACTACTCCGCACCACTGCTGAGATGCTCGAGGATAAGGACCGCGAAAATCGGGCCTTGCGTATGGAGCTTTTCCACACTCGTTTTGATCATTGGGCCACTTTAACTCGGTTTGCACCCGCGGTGCAGGCAGGATACATGGACATGAGGGACTTGTACCCTGTACGGTCTGGATTGCCGGATTGTATGGAGTGGTGCGATGTAGGAGGCATCACCCCTCCTCGTGGTCCCCGTCTGCCACCACCTGTGGGACCGAGGCCACATCCGAGTCCCTATGGTCCGCAGGCTCCGCAGGACCCTCTGTTCCCAGATGATCATGTTCCACTTCCAGGCTTTGGTGGCGACTTCTATGAGGATTACTACGGAGCCGTCTGAGCTAGTAGTAGTTTCACTAGTATTGTAATAGTTGTATTCTCCGCAGCCCTGCGTGACCCGTGGGATACAACTTGGTGTGTATCACACTCCGGAGGTGTATAAAAATAATGTATAGGAGCTTGGAATGCCTTCGATGAGATGTAATGTCTTTCACCGTAGTTGCACTTTAGCATGGGCTTGTACTAAACTATGTACGGTGTGTATGACCAATGGTATATATATGGCAGTTTCTATATTACCATGTCGTGCAATGAACATCTTAGCATTCCATGTTATCCATTACATTCTGCACTTCCTTGCTAAGTTTGTGCCATCCTTATCTAAACCGTTGTCTTGTTTTCTCCTAGGATGGTCAACACCCACAGCAACCATGCTGCCCCGGAGCAAGGGGAAGCCAGTGCAGCTAGGGGTGAGAATCTGCCTCACCCGCCTTCTCTGGCCGAAGTTATGCTGGAGGCGGAAAGAAACAAGCGTGAGACTAACCGCTTGCTAGAGCGGATTGAGCAGAACACTGCACGCCATCAACGAAACGACTTGGTGTCAACCAATGACTTCATCAAGTTGTACCCACCAAAGTTTAATCATTCCGTCGAGCCCCTCGACGCGGATGACTGGCTCCGTAGCATCACACACAAGCTACGTTCTGCCAACGTAGCCGAAGCTGATAAGGTTACCTATGATGCCTATCACCTCGAAGGCCCTGCTAGCCTTTGGTGGGAAAACTTTGAGGCTATGCGCCCGGTCGGCCAAATCACTACTTGGGCTGAATTCAGTGAGGCTTTCCGTGAGCATCACATCCCGGAAGGTCTCATAGATCGCAAGAGGGAAGAGTTCTGCAATTTCACCCAAGGAAGACTGACTGTGGATGCATATAGCCATGAATTTGGGAATCTGGCACGATATGCTCCTGAAGAGGTATCCACCGACGCTAAGAAGCAGGCAAGGTTCCGCAAGGGACTTAGCCCTGAGCTTCGCCGCGATCTTCGTCTGCACGAGTGCACCTCCTTTCAGAAGTTGGTCAATAAAGCCATCAGTGCTGAGACATGCCAATCTGACTATGACGCTTCATGCAAGCACTCTCGTGATTTTGGCTCTTCATCCGGCTCTGGATCTCAGAAGCGCCGGGTGTGGATTCCAAGCACGTCACTGCCACCTAGGTTCATTCTGAGGCCATCCTTTGAGGTGCCTCGCCCCAACCAGCAGTTTGCTCCGTCCAAGCCCTATGGTGGCCCCGCTGCTAATGCTGCTCCACGCCCCAATGTTGTGACATGTTTCAAGTGTGGAGAGCCGGGTCACTATAGTCGAGAGTGTCCCCAGAACAACAACCCCAATCAGTCTGGAAAGTCCGTTGGCTGTGGTAAGCCAGCGGGAAAGACATTCTACGCCAAGCCGGTCACTACTGCACGTGGCCATGTCAACTATGTCTCAGCTGAGGAGGCTCATGAGGATCCTAATGTCGTCCTTGGTACGCTCCTTGTTAATTGCCATCCGGCATCTGTTCTTTTCGATACTGAAGCATCTCATTCATTCATATCTGAGAGCTATGCTCGATTGCATAACACAACATTCTATCACATGCCCACTACCATGGAAATTCAAACCCCTGGCTCTAGATGGCAAACTTCTAGAGTAAGCCATGGGAATGAAATTCTTGTCGATAGACTTGCCTTCCTTGCATCCTTAATAGCTCTCAAGTCCTCGTACATAAAGATCATCTTGGGTATGGACTGGATGTCAGCTCATTATGCCAAGATTGATCGTGCCACTAGAACCGTTCAACTTACTCACCCATCGGGCAAGACAGTCAATGTCTTAACTCGAGTGGCCAAGCGCCAGCTTTACTCCCTAAATGCCAACCCCCTTCCAGACCTTGAAGATATTCCGGTAGTCCGAGACTTTCTGGATGCCTTTCCACAAGAACTGTCAGGTGTTCCACCTGACAGGGATGTCGAGTTTGTGATAGACCTTGTTCCAGGAACCGTTCCAATTTCTAGAAGACCCTATAAGATGGCACCCTTAGAACTAGCTGAGCTTAAGAACCAACTCGATGAGTCCTTGCAAAAGGGTTTCATCCGTCCTAGTTCCTCCCCTTGGGCTTGCCCCGTCCTCTTCGTCAAGAAGAAGGATGGAACGGATCAGATGGTTGTAGATTACCGACCTGTCAACTTGGTCACTATCAAGAACAAGTATCCGCTTCCCAGGATCAACGATCTGTATGATCAGCTCGCTGGATCCTCAGTCTTTTCCAAGATGGATTTGAGGTTGGGCTACCATCAAATCAAAATCAGAAATGGGGACATTCCCAAAACGGCCTTTGTTACTCGCTATGGCCAATACGAGTACACCGTCATGTCCTTCGGTTTAACTAATGCCCCAACCACTTTCTCTCGGTTAATGAACTCGGTCTTCATGGAGTATTTGGATAAATTCATCGTAGTATACCTCGATGACATACTCATCTATTCCAAGAATGAAGAGGAACATGCCGAACATCTAAGGCTGGTATTGACAAAACTTCGAGAGCATCACCTTTATGCCAAATTCTCCAAGTGTGAATTTTGGTTGCCAGAAGTGACCTATCTAGGCCATGTAATCTCTGGCAAGGGTATTGCTGTCAATCCCGAGCAAGTTCAAGCCGTCCTTGATTGGACTCCACCTGAGACGGTTAAGCAAGTTCGGAGCTTCCTTGGCTTAGCGAGCTATTGCCGCCACTTCGTCGAGAATTTCTCCAAGGTTGCTAAACCTCTAAATGAACTCCTCAAGAAAGATAAAAAGTTCGAGTGGACCCCACAGTGCGAGTTCAGCTTTCAGGAACTGAAAAGACGCCTGACATCTGCTCCCGTACTGGTACCACCAGATTTCTCCAAGGACTTTATTATCTATTGCGACGCCTCGCGACAAGGACTGGGTTTCATACTCATGCAAGATCGTCAGGTAATTGCCTATGCTTCACGGCAATTACACCCCCATGAGGAAAACTATCCCACACATGATCTAGACCTTGCAGCTGTAGTCCATGCACTAAAAACCTGGCGACATTACCTTCTTGGTAATCATTGCGAGATCTTCACCGATCACCAAAGTTTGAAGTATATCTTCACCCAACCGGATTTGAATCTCAGGCAAAGACGTTGGGTCGAGTTGATCTCGGATTACGACTTAGGAATAACTTACACCCCGGGCAAAGCCGCGCGAAGTCGTAAATCTTATTGTAACAACCTGATGTTACAACAAATTCAACCACTTCTCCATGAGGAATTTCGTAAGCTTAATCTTCACATTGTTCCTCAAGGATTCCTATCCACCCTGGTGGCGAAACCTACCCTTACGGATCAAATCATCAAGGCACATAAGGTAGATCTGGGAATCTCCCGTATTAAGAGAAACATTAAGAAAGGAGTCGCTAATTGTTTCTCCGTTGATGATCAAGATGTCGTATACTTTGGAAACCGCTTAGTGGTTCCGAAGGCACGAAACCTGAGGCGGCTGATCCTTAAGGAAGCTCATGAATCCCCTCTCACCATTCATCCCAGTAGTACTAAAATGTATCAAGACCTATGCCAGAGGTTTTGGTGGACTAGGATGAAGAGAGAAATTTCTCAATACATTGCTAGTTGCGGCGTCTGTCATCGTGTTAAAGCAGAGCATCAATGTCCAGCTGGCACCCTTCAACCTTTGGCTATTCCTGAGTGGAAATGGGATAAAATCAGTATGGATTTCATTACTGGGTTTCCCAGGACCAAGAGAGGGAATAATGCTATCTTCGTCATGATCGTCCGTCTTTCCAAAGTAGCCCACTTTCTACCTATTCGTGAGAGTATAACCGCTAGCCAGCTAGCTGATTTATACATCTCCCGAATAGTGTCTCCTCATGGTGTCCCATTGGAAATTAACTCAGACCGTGGGAGTCTCTTCACCTCTCAATTTTGGGAAAGTTTCCAAAATGCTATGGGAACTCGTCTCTCTTTTAGCACCGCCTTCCACCCTCAATCAAGTGGTCAAGTAGAGCGAGTCAATCAAATTCTGGAAGATATGCTCCGAGCTTCTATCATCTCATTAGGAATGGGTTGGGAGAAATGCCTTCCATTTGCGGAGTTCGCCTATAACAATAGTTATCAAGATAGCTTGGGCAAAGCTCCTTTCGAAGTTCTTTATGGACGAAAATGTCGAACGCCTCTTAACTGGTCAGAAACCGGGGAAAGACAACTCTTTGGCCCGGACATGATTTAGGAAGCAGAAGAGCAGGTTCGCGTTATTCGTGAGAAATTGAAAACAGCCCAATCTCGTCAAAAGAGCCAATATGATCGTAAACATAAGCTCATGACTTATGAAGTCGGCGAGAAGGCTTACCTTCAGGTTACTCCGTTAAAGGGAACCCATCGTTTCGGTATCAAAGGCAAATTGGCTCCTCGTTACATTGGACCCTTTCGCATTCTTGCCAAACGAGGAGAAGTTGCCTACCAATTGGAACTACCTTTGCATCTTTCCAGAGTTCACAATGTCTTCCATGTTTCTCAACTCAGGCATTGCTTCGCGGATCCTATCCATGGAGTGGACCACGAAATGCTTGATCTACAAGATAACCTCTCATATCAGGAATATCTCGTTCGTATCCTTGATCAAGCCGAGCGTACCACTCGACGCCATAATATCAAGTTTCTCAAGGTTCAATGGTCACACCATTCCGAGAAAGAAGCCACTTGGCAAAGGGAGGATCGTCTTCGACTCGAGTACCCCACCTTCTTCCCGGAGGATCCTAAATCTCGAGACGAGATTCTTTTGAGTGGGGTGAGTTGTCACACCCTATCTGGTTCATGCATTAGAGTGTTGCATCATGTCTACTTCTACAGAAACTTGAAATGGGGATGACAGAACCCCCAGCACCCCCCTGGAAACAACTAGGGTTTACTAATTTTTTTTCAATGAACCCAAAATGCCCTTCACAAAATGTTCATCATTTCTGGTTTGGGCTAAAACCCCTGGCAAAAATGATGCACTCTTTTCTAGGACATTCTGGATTCTTTGAATTAAATCACAAGTATTTGACTTTGGGCATTTAAATGCTATAAAATATTTTAAATGCCCAAATAATCCTGATTTAAGTGAGGGCTATTAGGAATAGTCCCAACAGAGCCCACAGTTATTTTTAGGAGTTTAGTAAGTGCCTAAGTATTTTTAATAAAGCCCTAAAGTTACAGAAAAATAGAAAAAGAAAACAAAACAGGAAAAGAGAGAGAGAGAGGGAGAAAGGCCAGAGGCCACTTACCTGGCTGGCCCGGGCCATCTGGCCCGTACCAGTCATCACCTACCTCTGCCAGTAGGCCGAGGAGGGACATCGCGACGCCGCCGAGCTCGCCACGCCAACTCTTTGCCTGCCTACCGTCGCCCGCACCAGCGCGACGCCTCGAAATGCCTCTGCGGCGCCGCCCCGACCCCCTGGACACCTCATTCCTCCCCCTGCTCTCTCCCTCGCTCCCCCGAAGCCATGGCCGACGCTGCCGTAGCCACGCCACCGTAGCTCTCACGTCCACGTCGTCCTCACGCCGCCCCGTCGTGTCCACGAGCTCCGTCACCATCCTCTCCGTCGAGCAGCCCGAGCCCTGAGCGCTCGCGCACTTGCTTTGTCTTCTTCGAGCTTGACTCCATCGAGCACCGCCGCAGATCCCCATCACTGTCGCTGCCGCATCAGCTCGTCCCCGACCGCGCTGTCTGCTCCTACGTCACCGCAGTGAGCTGCTGCACCTCCCCATCCGCCCCGCTTGCCTTCTTGTGCACCATAGCGACCACACTGAGCTCGCCCGCATGCGCCGCCGCCTCGGCACGTCGCCGTCGTGGCCATAGCCACGCTGGCTCGATTCCGAGCACGCCATCGCATTCGTCGCAGCCCAAGCAGCCCGTAGCACCATTCCACGCACCTCGTCGTGCCCCGCAGCCTCGGTTTCGACCTCGCCCGAACTCCGGCGGCCGCCAAGGTCATCGCCGGCGACGTTTCCGGCCACCCTAGCTCCACCCACTACCACCACTCGATGCAGCTCACTCCCCGTGTCACGCAGCTGCTCGATTTGGTCGCCGGAGACGCAAACCCGAGCCCCTCTGCCGCGTCTGGCCTCGCCGGCGGCTAAACGCCGGCGGGTTTGACCCATGGACTTGACTGGGTAGGCCAGGTTGACTTCCCCCCGGAGCCTATGACAGGTGGGGCCGGCCTGTTAATTAGTTTAGGATTAGTGCTAACTAATTTTAGTTAGTTTAGGTCACTGACATGTGGGCCCAGGCCCCACTAACAGTTAGTTAGTACTAACTTAATTCTGTTAGTTAGCTGAGACACTGACATACGGGGCCCACCAGTCAGGTTTGACCTGGGCTGGCGCCTTTGACTCACTGACATCACAGTGATGCAGTGCTGACGCAATTATTCATTTTCTGGATTTATTCTTATATAGGAAATTCCAGAAAATAGCCAAAACTTCTAAAAATCATAGAAAATCAACCATAGCTCCAAATCAAACAAATTATATATGAAAAATGATCAGAAAATTCAATCTATCCATCTGTAATGGTTTCATGCATGACAAACCACTTTAACTTTGCTGTTTAGGTGAAACAAGCTATCACACTCATTATGCATAAGAACTTTAACCTTCATTTGAATCTTTGATTCAAATGGACCCATTTCAACTTGTTTCACATTGCATTAGGCAGGACACATCATTTTGCCATGTCATAGCATGCATCATATTGTTGCATATTGTCATGTGTTGATTATGTTATGTGTGTCCTTCATGGTAGGTTCTGCCTCCGAGGATATCTCCGAGTATCCAACTGAAGGGCAGTACCCTACTACCACTCCATCAGGTAAGCAGCCCCATTGATCATATCGATACAAACCCATGTTCTCGCCTCTGCTCTCATTTAATGCATTAAGACAACAACATTTCAAACTGTTGTGTGCTGCGGTAGTTGAACCCTTATCCTCTGCATGACCTGTCATTGCCACAGTAACTAGATGAAACCCACTAGCATGTGTAGGAGTTGATTGAGCCATGTATGTGTTTCCTACCTTGCTATGCCTGCTATGCTTAGATTTGTGTCAGGTCTGGTTCATCTGGGTGTTGGGCTAGAGTGAAATGATTATGTCGGTAATGTGAGGGATGTGTTGAACATGATTTGGTAAAGGTATCGATGAGAGGCCATGTAGGAGTACATGGCGGGTTGTTTCATTGAGGCCGTCCATAAGAATTGAGATCTGTATGTGTGATTTTAGATTCAGTTACTACCATACATTGGGCCCGAAACCAATGGACCCTCTCGGCTTCTTAATCACCCTAGTACTCTGTCCAGGAGTTGCAATTAGTTTCTGGTGTTTGTAGGTTATGTGTTGGCAGCCGTGCGTAGCGCTGACCCTAGGGGTGGGCTATGTTGCGGTAGATACACCATGGCCGGGTATGCCGGGCGCCCATTTGGCGTCTCGGGACCCTGTTCACATCGTTCGGGGCCGTATGTGGAAACCTCGGACGGACTCCCTGCAGATGGAACCTGGATAGGCAATAAACCTGGACTAGGGACTTGAGTGTTTAGGTAGGCCGTGGCCGACACCCTCGTTGGGCTTCCTCTTGAAGGTTGCCGAGTACATGTCGTGTAAACGGCGGTAAGTGGTGAGAGCATGTATACAGTTGGACTTAAAGGACTACTTGGTTACCTATACAGTTCATAGACAAGTTAATGGTTACTACTAAAAGACTCAAGATAAGTGTGAGTATCGAGGATGGCTCTCTCATAGGATGATGAGGGAGGATCCCCGGTGGAGTATTGTGTTGGTGATTAGTAGACTCGTGTGCGAAAACTATTTTACCAGTGGTGTCTCGTAGGATAGCTTAGCCAAGAGTCAAAGCTGGCTTGCTGCAATAACTCCACCACCTTCTTGAGAATGAGCATGTATAGTAGGTTCTATTGTAAGACTTGCTGAGTACCTTTGTACTCATGTTTGCTTAATTACTGTTTTCAGACAACAACACTGCCACCTCCGATGGGTTTTATGTAGACCTCGACGTCGATGAGTGACTTGCCACCCAGGTGGTGATCCTGGCCATGGAGGGCCCTATGTAGATAGACAGGCTTCGAGAAGCCTTCTTTCTTTCTAGTGTCTGTACTCAGACTATTTGCTTCCGCATGTGCTTGTATGCTTGTATGACTTGAGTGTCGGGTCATGTGACCCCTACCTGTATGAACATGTTATGTATGGCTCTCTGGAGATTTTAAATAAAGTACTTGAGTTGTAGAGTTTTGTTGTGATGCCATGTTGTATTTGCACATATCAAGCATATTGTGTGTATGATTGAAATGCTTGGTATGTGTGGGATCCGACAATCTAGTTGTTTATCCTTGGCAGCCTTTATTATGGGGAAATGTAGTCTAGTGCTCCTCGAGACATAGTAGTCCGCTACATCCTGGTTCACCGGAGTCCTCATAGCCCAGCACTACTGCTCAAGACACTTGACTGGCTGGCATGTGTTTCACTTCGTTCCTATGTCTGTCCCTTTGGGGAAATGTCACATGGTGACATCCGGAGTCCTGCCTAGCCTGCTACAGCCCGGGTTCCCCGGAGTCCTGTTAGCCCAGTGCTATAGCCCGGATTCACTCGCTGATGACCGACATGCTCGATGTGATTCATGTATGCCTGTCTCCATAGGTCTGTGCCACTTTGGGTTCACGACTAGCCATGTCGGCCCGGGTTCTCTGTCATATGGATGCTAGCGACACTATCATATACGTGAGCCAAAAGGCGCAAACAGTCCTGGTCCATGGTAAGGCGACACCCGTGGGGATACCGTCCGTGAGGCCGCGATGTGATATGAGGTGTTACCGGCTAGATCGATGTGACATGGAATCGGGGTCCTGATGGTAGAAGCCGATGATGGGCCACTTTCAACTGATAAACGGTCACAACGGAGTCAAAATAAACATATCATCGTCATTTGTATTTAATATACAAGGGCTGCCTTCCGTAATCATCATTATAAAGCCATACATATGCATCAATTTGACTTAAGATTTTTGCCAAGCTGGGTTGCTGGCTCGTGTGCTTACGCCTACGTTCTTGATTGTTCGGCTAGGTGGTAAAGGGAGCACCTCTGTGATTGTTACTACCGGGTCATCCGAGTTAGTACCTCAAACTAGGTGAAGCCAAAAGCTAGCGATCTTAAAGGATCACATTGGTCGGCAACAACGGAAGTGAAAATTTTGGTTCATTAATACCATAGAGTTCGGGAACTTTCCCCGAACTAAATCCTCAATATTTTCCTCCCACATTGATCGGAGGTGAGGTTTCATGATCATGATAAGCATGACGACCCAAAGAAAGGAACCAATAGTGGGACTATTTTCCTTGGAAGATGTTTCTTAATATAACATATCTCTCCGCGTACCTTTGTTTATCAAACCGTATGACCGGATTGCATTGTTTGTCGTAAATCTTTGCTCTCATGAAGGCTTTATAAAGAAGGACAAACACTCCCCAGCTACTGGCCGAGGAGGTGGAAGCCGATGGTCGGTCAACAAAGTTTTGTACAATGCGGATCCGAGCATGAATGATGTAGAGTACTTGGATACATAGAATGATTACACATAATTTGTGATTTTACTCCAGATATCGATCCTTAATTCGGCCACATGTGCCCACATTAAGGCTCGGGGGCTACCGGGCTTCACGCTCATTATTTATAAATATTAAAGGGGCACATCGATCCCCTGATCTGGTGTTGCCACCCGACCAGTGGCTCAGGGGCTACTACATTGCCTATTCAATGCAGAAAATTTCAAAGTGCACAGTGTTCGGCATGACCGAAATATGGACAAGCCCGTCTGCGGACAATAATAAGTACCGTTTGGGACTTATCCGGCATCAAGCAAATATATCATGGCGGCTTCTCACGACCCACTCTCAGGGGCCCGTCCGCCGATCACTATTACCTCTAATATAATACAATGCATTTCTATTCCTACGTATGCTGTCGAGCTAGGAGTTGATCCTCATGCATATTTTGCAAATCGACCTGAGTCTCATGGGCTACTAGGATCATCAGTTTTATGTTTTTCTTCAGGTGCATCTCGGGTTTTAGACCGACACACACCTTGAGGGCTACTGGATATACATATACTAGCTATATATCTCAGCAGAGAATAAATTGCACCAATAAAAAATATTGACAAAAAATCGGCCCGCAGTCGGGGTGGTGCACCACCTCGGAAGCAGTCCGGCATAAAGCTCGGGCGCTAGTGGCTGGCTCCATAGAGGGCATTTTCTGCATTAAGCTCGGCTAAACTCCTTCAACTTTTTTGAACCAAGGTGATCTATGACACCTCGGATACAGCCCAGCGTCGGAGCTTGGACATAGTCCGGCATTGGAGCTTGGATACAGTCCGGCGCCGGAGCTCGGATGCAGTTCGGCGTTGGTGCTCGGCTGCAATAGATACCTCGAATGCAGTCCGGCGTTGGAGCTCGGACGCAAGAGGACACCGCCGCCCGGGAACAACTTCAAACCCGAGGTGTGGCATAAAAATAACAAGGCACTGATAAAGGCCGAAAACTTAAAGGGGCTCCTCGGATACCCGATGTGTAAACTCTTCGGATGCACTTCGGCAATCCTCAAGATCGAAGATGAGAGATTTGTTGAACCAGTTTCAAGACCGGCGACCGAAGACGAAGAAGAATTCAGAAGAATCGAGGAGCATGCCCAACTTGAAGACCGGTTCAAGGGGCTACTAACGTTGTTATGGACTAGGGGGTACTCACCATGTCGTCACCCGACCAGCTGGATTGGGCCGAGGACCCCCACGGCGGTTCGTTCATGGGCCACTTCGGGCAGCCCATGCCGCATACAAGGAGTATTCCACAAGACTTGGTGATCAAGACAAGGACTCCTCTCCACCAACGTATTTGGCTAGGACTCTTGTTATCCTAGGCCTCTGGTGTATTATATAAGCCAAGGCCAGGCTAGTCGATAGATTCATTATCATAGTCATACAGGCTAGACTTCTAGGGTTTAGCCATTACGATCTCGTGGTAGATCAACTCTTGTAATACTCATATTCATCAAGATCAATCAAGCAGGAAGTAGGGTATTACCTCCATAGAGAGGGCCCGAACCTGTGTAAACATCTTGTCCCCTGTCTCCTATTACTATCGACCTTAGACGCACAGTTCGGGACCCCCTACCCGAGATCCGCCGGTTTTGACACCGACACCTACGAACTATGAGGACGTGATGATGAGCCCAGATTCCGCAAAATGACTTGAGGCCATGAAATCTGAGATGGGATCCATGTGTGAGAACAAGGTGTGGACTTTGGTTGACTTGCCCGATGATCAGCAAGCCATAGAGAATAAATGGATCTTTAAGAAGAAGACTGACGCTGACGGTAATGTTACTGTCTACAAAGCTAGACTTGTTGCGAAAGGTTTTTGACAAGTTCAAGGAGTTGACTATGATGAGACGTTCTCACCCGTAGCGATGCTTAAGTCTGTCCAAAACATGTTAGCAATTGCCGCATTCTATGATTATGAAATTTGACAAATGGATGTCAAAATTGCATTCCTTAATGGATATCTTAAAGAAGAGTTGTATATGATGCAACCTGAAGGTTTTGTTGATCCTAAAGGTGCTAACATAGTGTGCAATTGCAAGCTCCAGCTATCCATTTATGGACTGGTGCAAGCCTCTCAGAGTTGGAATATACTCTTTGATAGTGTGATCAAAGCATATGGTTTTATATAGAATTTTGGAGAAGCATGTATTTACAAGAAAGTGAGTGGGAGCTCTGTAGCATTTCTAGTATTATATGTGGATGACATATTGTTAATTGGAAATAATACAGAATTTCTGGATAGCATAAAAGGATACTTGAATAAGAATTTCTCAATGAAAGACCTCGGTGAAGCTGCTTATATATTGGGCATCAAGATCTATAGAGATAGATCAGGACGCTTAATTGGACTTTCACAAAGCACATACGTTGATAAAGTTTTGAAGAAGTTCAAAATGGATCAGTCAAAGAAAGGGTTCTTGCCTGTATTACAAGGTGTGAAGTTGAGTCAGACTTAATGCCCGACCACTGCAGAAGATGGAGAGAAAATAAAAGTCATTCCTTATCCCTCAGCCATAGGTTCTATCATGTATGCAATGTTGTGTACCAGTCCTGATGTGTGCCTTGCTATAAGTTTAGCAGGGAGGTACCAATGTAATCCAGGAGTGGATCACTGGACATCGGTCAAGAACATCCTGAAATACCTGAAAAGGACTAAGGATATGTTTCTCGTTTATGGAGGTGACAAAGAGCTTATCGTAAATGGTTACGTCGATGCAAGCTTTGACAGTGATTCGGATGACTCTAAGTCACAAACCAGATACGTATTTATATTAAATGAGTATCCTGCCTTGAGGCTCATTATATGTCACTTGGGGGCTTCCTGCTCAAACATAGGTGTATTCACCAAAGAGAACATAGCGTTACTACCCTCTTGACCAAATATGTCACTTGGAGGCTTCCTATTCAAACATAGGTGTATTCACCAAAGAGAACATAGCGTTACTACCCTCTTGATCGAATATATCACTTGGGGGCTTCCTGTTCAAACATAGGTGTATTCACCAAAGAGAACATAGCGTTACTACCCTCGTGATCCGGCTATCAAGCCAATATTATCATTTCATAAGAGCACAACTCTGATTACCTTGGTAATTCGGCTATCAAGCCAATATGATAATTTCATAAGAGCAGAGCTCTGATTACCTTGCTAATTCGGCTATCAAGCCAATATGATAATTTCATAAGAGCACAGCTTTGATTACCTTTGTAATTCGGCTATCAAGCCAATATGATAATTTCTTAAGAGCATAGCTCTAATTACCTTGGTAATTCGGCTATCAAGCCAATATGATAATTTCATAAGAGCACAGCTCTGGTTACCTTGGAATTTCGTCTATCAAGCCAGTATTATAACTTCATATGAGTATAGCTCTGACCTACTTGGAGGCTTAATGATTGGGTTACAAAGACCAAAGAGAGTCTGTTGCACAGCACAGCTCAAACATAGGTATATGATGAGCCGACAGCATATGATGATATTAAGTACTTGGAAGTATTGTCTTCTAGGTTTTGGGTTATCACCCTGACTGCTTTGGTATGGAAAGCCGGCAGTTTAATCACACGTCACAGGTATGATATCTTTGATTATGTCTAATTATGATTGAACCGACCCTGCTTGTGCACTATTTTAGTCACCAGTGGTTTTATATGGGTATTATGACCCGTCCTGCGGTAAACTGCCAGGGCGCTTGTTATTTACTTATGTGCAGGGTAATAATACATCTCATCTGCATAAATCGACGTTATCATAAGCATAAAATCGACGTTAAGTCGCCAGGATATCTTTGCCTTGAGCAATCAAAATCATGATATTGCATGCCTACGGGTCAATACATGCGACGGACTATAATTATTGAGGTATCGCTATGATGTCAATCTCTAGGTATGTTTTTTCAATAATGGTATGAATATGCGAGGTTTGATAACCCACCTGGTCTTTGGACTTTAAGTCGCCCATACATTTTGGCTTGAATGGCCTTAATTTTAGTCTTTTCTATAAATGCATAAGACTATATTATGTTTGGGTTGTTACCTACCCTGGCTTTTGACGTTAAGTCGCCAGGTCATATGTTGTTTAACCTCTGTGCAAGATTTGCAGAGCTATGACTTATATAAATGATTAAGTTCAAGCCATCATCAAAAATTGAAATTGGTGTTTCAAAAGGGTTATAAATTGTTGATTTTCACACAGGCTATAAGCCGTCGGGTTACAAAAATCCTGGATTACAATAGATGCACATTAAGTCACCATCGGCCAAGAGCCGCCAGGTATTTAACTCTGGATTTACTTGTCAACAGACAAAGCATTCAAATCTTTAATAGCCAAACTTGGCTGGATTTTCATTATGATATTGAATGATTGAGGTTTTCATACAGGATTATATTATTCAAATCTTGAATAGCCAACATGGCTGGATTTTTATTATGGTTATCATAACCAGTATTATGATTAAGGTCTTCAAAGTCGCTTTAGTGCAATGGCTATTATTTTATCAATGTATATGATTTATTCTACAATGGAAGGAATAGTCCCAAGTCGCTGCAGGCTTACGACCCGACACTTGGGGGCTACATTATTCAGATTGAGATTACATCAAATATGCAAGTCCCATGTCACTACGAGCATGCACCATGGCACTTGGGGGCTAATGTAAAGTCATTTTTTTGCTCACCTTATTAAAGACCCGACTCATCACATTATAATGAGCCGGCCCTTGGGGGCTACACGTTGTTGCTCAAGTCTACATGATCATATCTACAAAGTCCCTGCTGATTATTGCACAATGACCCGGCCCTTGGGGGCTACACTGGTTGAAGTTTTAATGAGCATAAGGAAATTACAAGTCTCAGGTTGTTGCAAGCATGACAACCCAGCACTTGGGGGCTACATATATGGAATATCCAGTTTTTACTAGTAACCGAGTTGAACAACTTGGATTTCTTCAAGGTTGCAACATTTATATTGAAGCAAGTCTTAAGCTGTTACTACGCCCCCTTCTTAAGACTTGGGGGCTACAGGTAATATGGATATAATGGAGAAATATCTTCAAATTCTCAGTTTTGAGCAAACCAGATTGACCCGGTGTCTGCAACAATCATGACCCGGTGTCACCAACAATTATGACTCATGATCATCTGTTTATAACCTGGCAATTTGGGCAATGATAAACCGGCAAGGACTACATCTTTAAGCCGGCTGAAGATCAGATGAGTATTTCAAAGACCACTATTTTTATTAAGCATTGGGAGCTGAGTCAAATGAATTATTCTTCACAATATTTCTGTGAGAAACCACTGTCAGCAAATT
This sequence comes from Triticum dicoccoides, assembly GCF_002162155.2. Classification (NCBI taxonomy): domain Eukaryota; kingdom Viridiplantae; phylum Streptophyta; class Magnoliopsida; order Poales; family Poaceae; genus Triticum; species Triticum dicoccoides. The sequence goes on from NC_041380.1 coordinate 514,898,283, forward strand.
GATTATGAAGATGGCCTATTGACCCGGACTTTCTAGAAGAAGGAAATGACAAGGACTTTAGGATGATCAGGTGCCGGCTTACAAGATTTTTTAACCCGGAGCACAACCTGTCAAATTTGTTCTTGTGTTTATTTTGCAGGAAAAGTTTAACATGGATACATCCAAATTAAACTGGGGCTAATGTCGGGGATATACCCCACGGTATGACCCGGCCAGATATATTAGCCGGCCGGACTTGGCGACTAACTAGTGACCCGCCCTGACTTGGTGACTCACTAAGTGACCCTCTCGGATCTCTCCACTCGCTGATGACCGGGCCAGGCCTGGTGACTCATTGGTGACCCGGACAGGCGGGGCACAGGAGCGACAAGACCCAGTGGCCCAGAAGGCCGGCTTATGTTATGGTGGCCGGCTTAAGAGGAAAGCATAAGGAATATTCCCTTACAAAGGAAGCAAGACTAGAACTCCACTTGTAATAGAGTAATCCTAATCCTACTAGGACTAGTCATGTAAGCCGCCCTTTGAACTTATATAAGGAGGGGCAGGGCACTCCAAGAGGGACAAGGACCACAAGTTTGCCAAGTTAGGTTTAGACAGACAAGTCTACAGCTCTCGAGATAGAGCACCCATGTAATCGTTTTCATCATCATCAATATCAATGAAGCAGGATGTAGGGTTTTACCTCCACCGTGAGGGGCCGAGCCTGGGTAAAACCTCACGTCTCTCGTTCCGCTCAACCCCTCTCAAGCTACCACATAGATGTGTTGGCCTCACGACTAAGTCCTCACACTAAGGACATCTGCCGTGACAAATCCACGACAGTGGAGCTGTCAGTTGGTGCAGTTCCAAGCAGAGTGTTGTGGCAGGATCTACGTGTGAAGCGGAGTACATAGCTGCTTCGGAAGCAGCAAATGAAGGAGTCTGGATGAAGGAGTTCATATCCGATCTAGGTGTAATACCTAGTGCCTCGGGTCCAATGAAAATCTTTTGTGACAATACTAGAGCAATTGCCTTGGCGAAGGAATCTAGATTTCACAAGAGAAACAAACACATCAAGAGACGCTTCAATTCCATCCGCGATCAAGTCAAGGAGGGAGACATAGAGATTTGCAAGATACATACGGATCTGAATGTTGCAGAACCATTGACTAAGCCTCTTCCATGAGTAAAACATGATCAGCACCAAGACTCCATGGGTGTTAGAATCATTACTATGTAATCTAGATTGTTGACTCTAGTGCAAGTGGAAGACTGAAGGAAATATGCCCTAGAGGCAATAATAAAGTTGTTATTTATATTTCCTTATATCATGATAAATATTTATTATTCATGCTAGAATTGTATTAACCGGAAACTTAGTACATGTGTGAATACATAGACAAACAAAGTGTCCCTAGTATGCCTCTACTTGACTAGCTCGTTAATCAAAGATGGTTAATTTTCCTGACCATAGACATGTGTTGTCATTTGATGAATGGGATCACATCATTAGAGAATGATGTGATGGACAAGACCCATCCATTAGCTTAGCATTATAATCGTTTAGTTTTATTGCTATTGCTTTCTTCATGACTTATACATATTCCTCTGACTATGAGATTATGCAACTCCCGAATACCAGAGGAACACCTTGTGTGCTATTAAATGTCCCAACATAACTGGGTGATTATAAAGATGCTCTACAGGTGTCTCCGAAGGTGTTTGTTGAGTTGGCATAGATCAAGATTAGGATTTGTCATTCCGTGTATCGGAGAGGTATCTCTGGGCCCTCTCGGTAATGCACATCACTATAAGCCTTGCAAGAAATGTGACTAATGAGTTAGTTGCAGGATGATGCATTATGGAACATGTAAAGAGACTTGCCGGTAACGACATTGAACTAGGTATGATGATACTGACAATCGAATATCGGGCAAGTAACTACCGATGACAAAGGGAATGACATATGTTGTTATGCGGTTTGACGGATAAAGATCTTCGTAGAATATGTGGGAACCAATATGAGCATCTAGGTTCCACTATTGGTTATTGTTCAGAGATGTGTATCAGTCATGTCTACATAGTTCTCGAACCCATAGGGTCCGCACGCTTAACGTTTGATGACGATTTCTATTATGAGTTATGTGTTTTTGGGTCTCGGATGAGATCATGGACATGACGAGGAGTCTCAAAATGGTCGAGAGGTAAAGATTCATATATTGGAAGGTTATATTCGGACATCGGAATTGTTCTGAGTGATTCAAGTATTTTTTCGGAGTACCGAGGGTTTACCGGAACCCTCCGGGGAAGTGTTGGGCCAACATGGGCCTAAGGGAGAGAGAGGAAAACCCGCAGGGGGTGGCCGCCCCCCCCCCTCTTAGGGTGTCTGAATAGGACAAGGAGGAGGGGCGGCGTCCCCCTTCCCTTTCCCTCTCCCTCTCCTTCCCATTCCCTCCGGTGGAGAAATGAAAGGGGGGGCGAATCCTACTTGGACTAGGAGTCCAAGTAGGACTCCCCCCATGGCGCGCTCCTCCTGGCCGCCGACCTACTCCTCCCCCCTTTGTATACGGGGGCGGGGGGCACCCCAAAGGCACACCAAGAAATCTCTTAGCCGTGTGCAGTGCCCCCTCCATAGTTTACTCCTACAGTCATATTGTCGTAGTGCTTAGGCGAGGCCCTGCATGGATCACATCACCATCATCATCACCACGCCATCGTGCTGTCGGAACTCTCCCTCGACCCTATACTGGATCAAGAGGTCAAGGGACGTCATCGAGCTGAACGTGTGCTGAACACGAATGTGCCGTACGTTCGGTACTTGGATCGGTTGGATCATGAAGACGCTCGACCACATCAACCGCGTTAACCTAACGCTTCCGCTTTCGGTCTATGAGGGTACGTGGACACACTCTCCCCATCTCGTTGATATGCTTCTCCTAGATAGATCTTGCGTGATCGTAGGAATTTTTTTAGAATTTCATGCTACGTTCCCCAACAACTAGCATGACTCTGATATCCACCATCTTCATATCCCAAAACAATTGCAAGGAATCAAACATATTATATTCAGTGATCTACAAGTTTTATGTATGATTTTATGACTAACCATGTGAATGACCAATTCCTGTTAACTCTCTAAATAGATATAGGTGAAGCAAGAGAGTTTAATTCTTTCTATAGAAGATATGCCCACGCTCTAACAAATATAAGTGAAGCGAAAGAGCATTCCACAAATGGCGGTTTTCTATGTGTAGAGAAACAGGCAATCCAAACTACAAATGATATAAGTGAAGCACATGAAGCATCCTATAAAGCCATACTCAAAAGATATAAGTGAAGTGCAAAGAGCATTCTATAAATCAACCAAGGACTATATCATACCAGCATGGTGCATAAAATAAATAGGAAAAATAAACACAAAAGACACTCCAAGATTTACGCATATCACATGATGAATAAAAATATAGCTCCAAGTAAAATTACCGATGATCGTTAGAAGAAAGAGGGGATGCCTTCCGGGGCATCCCCAAGCTTAGTTGCTTGGGAGTCCTTGAATATTACCTTGGGGTGCCTCGGGCATCCCTAAGCTTAGGTTCTTGCCACTCCTTATTCCTTCATCCATCGTGATCTCACTCAAAACTTGAAAACTTCAATCACACAAAACTTAACAAAACCCTAGTGAGATCCATTAGTATAATAAAGCAAATTACAACTTTAAGTACTGTTGCCAACCAATTCATATTTTGTTTTTGCATTTTAGCTACTGTAATATAATATTTCCATGGCTTCTACCACTGATACAAACAATAGTTTCATCAAAACGAGCAAAACAATGCATCAAATACAAAATCTTTCATAAACAGGACAGTCTATAGCAATCTGAACATCTACCATTCTTCTATAACTCCAAAAATTCTGAAAAAGTAGGAAAAAATAAAAAAAATTCTATGAAGTACTGTGCAAAAAGTTTCAGAAGCGTTGACTTTCTAGTAAAAAATTTAAAATCGCGCACTATAGCCAAAGTTTCTGTTTTTTGCACCAGACAAACCAAACAAGCAATCTAATCACCCTAAAGGCAAATCTTGGCACATTATTTTTATAATACAATCAATTTATACATGGGGATAATTATTTTAGTTGAAAAGTTTTTGTAATTAAGATTCACAAAGTTTCCACGGGCATGAACAAAGTTCAAGGCATGCTCCCACTTTAACAATGCTTGTCTCTCTCACTTTCACTTTTCTTCTTGAAAAAGTTTTAGGTTCCCCTATTTATTTATTTTTGTTTTAAAACTATTTAAAAGCACATAATAGAAATAAACGACTCTCTAAAACTTCCGGGTTGTCTCCCTGGCAACGCTTTCTTTAAAGCCATTAAGCTAGGCATATAGTGCTCAAGTAATGGATCCACCCGGATCCCAAGGTATATCAAAGCCAATTTTAATTAACAATGATTTGTGATTTAGTAGTGAGCACAAAGTAACATATATCATGTAATGATGAAGTCTAAATCTCTTCCTATGCATCGGCATGTCATAAAAGAACAATTCACGCCCACAAAGTAAAGGCCAATGCATAGTATAAACAGTTTGTTGCAATTTTATCGTATTGGAAACATAGAGAGGCAGAGATGTAGTTCCTCTCTCATAATAATTGCAAGTAGGAGCAGCAAGCACATGCATATTATATCTATCAAAACCATCAGGTGTAGTAGTAAAACGAAACCCATCAATATAATCCTTAATAAGCGCAAACTTCTCCGATATAGTGTAGTAGGGAGAATTCAAAAAGATAATAGGACTATCATGCGTGGGTGCAATACCAACAATTTCATTCTTAACATAAGGAACTATAGCAAGTTCATCGCCATAAGCATCATTCATATTGGCATCATGGCCACAAGCATAGCAAGCATCAAGTTCATCAAAAAGGGATATTTCAAAGGAATCAAAGGGATCATAGCAAGCATCAAGTTCATCAAAAAGGGATATTTCAAAGGAATCAAAGGGATCATAGCAATCATCCTTCGGTAAGCACGAAGGGAAATTAGACAATGTAGGAGTTGAAGAGTTACTCTCATTAGAAGGTGGGCACGGGTGATCAATCCGCTCTTCCTCCTTTTGTTCTTCGCTCTCCTCGTCATCTTTTTCATCTAATGAGCTCACAGTTTCTGCAATTTCTTCTTCCATAAATTCATGCAAAATATTAGTCTCTTCTTGGACAACGAAGACTTTCTCAATAACTGCATCAATATTGGAATTATATTCATAATTCTCATAGCAATATTTAAGCATAGAAAAATTTTCAGGTCTATAAACATCATCATCAAAAGCTTCATACTTTTTAAACAAAGATACAATTTCATAAGCACCCTTAAAAGCAATGAATTCTTCTATTCGTTCCACATCATAGTAATCATAAATATCATTAGCATAAGAAGCCAAGGTTTGATTGTCATTAAATTTACATGAAAAGGGAAGGTGTGGAGCCTTCATCCTAGAGCAACAAGTATAATCATATCTCAAGCATAGTTCCCGAGCATACCAATGCAACATATGAATTTGATCCCATAATAGTTTTCCTTTATGAGTCAAGCGATAATACCTAAAGTCTTCACGTTGATCCAACATGTCTCCCATTATATAGTTGGATGGGTTTTTCTCAGGATTATTAAAGTAGTACATAATATCTTTCACATAATGAGCATCGAGGGTTTTAGGAGATTCCCCATCTCCATGAGTAGCAAGTACACCTAATTTTTTTGGTATTTTGTGTTCCATATCTATAACTAAAGATAGAGAACAACTTAGAACAGCAAATAAAATCTACTTAGTGAATAAAGCAAACAAACACACACGAGAATATTCATCCCACGCTATTGCTCCCTGGCAACAGTGCCAGAAAAAGGTCTTTATAACCCACAAGTATAGGGGATCAGTTGTATCCTCTTTCCATAAGTAAGAGTGTCAAACCTAACAAGGAGCTAAAGGTAGAACAAATATTCCCTCAAGTTCTATCGACCACCGATACAACTCTACGCACGCTTAACGTTCGCTTTTCCTAGAACAAGTATGAAACTAGAAGTACTTTTTAGGTGTGATAGGATAGGTTTGCAAGTTAATAAAGAGCACATAAATAAAATCTAGTTGCTTTTTAGATAAAGACACAACTAAGTTAGTTTTAGTAGAGAGCTTCTTGTCACAATAAAGTTATTTGTCCCTAGGCAATCGATAACTAGACCGGTAATCACTATTGAAATTTTATATGAGGGAGAGGCATAAGCTAACATACTTTCTCTTCTTGGATCATATGCACTTATGATTGGAACTCTAGAAAACATCCGTAACTACTAAAGATCATTAAGGTAAAACCCAACCATATCAGTAAAGTATCAAGTCCTCTTTATTCCCATATGCCATAACCCACTTATCCGTGTTTGTGTTTCTATCACTCACGCAACACAAACAAGAAGCAAACCATGAACATATTGCAAACCCTACAGCGGGGATCCCTCATGCGTGCACGACATGGAGAGTACCATATGACAACACCAATAATAAAACATGCAACTCAAACCAATCACGATAATCAATCAACCCATAGGACAAAACGGATCTACTCAAACATCATAGGATAACTGAGGGAGTCCTGGATTAGGGGGTCTCCGGACAGCCGGACTATATCCTTTGGCCGGAGTGTTGGACTGCGAAGATACAAGATTGAAGACTTTGTCCCGTGTCCGGATAGGACTCTACTTGGCGTGGAAGGCAAGCTAGGCAATGCGGATATGCATATGTCCCCCTTTGTAACCGACCTTGTGTAACCCTAGCCCCCTCCGATGTCTATATAAACCGGAGGGTTTTAGTCCGTAGGACAACATACAATCATACCATAGGCTAGCTTCTAGGGTTTAGCCTCTTCGATCTCGTGGTAGATCAACTCTTGTAATACTCATATCATCAAGAACAATCAAGCAGGACGTAGGGTATTACCTCCATCGAGAGGGCCCGAACCTAGGTAAACATCGTGTCCCCTGCCTCCCATTACCATCCACCTTAGACGCATAGTTCGGGACCCCCTACCCGAGATCCGCCGGTTTTGACACCGACATTGGTGCTTTCATTGAGAGTTCCACTATGTCGTCACCATAAGGCTTGATGGCTCCTTCGGTCGTCGCTAGCAATGCGGTCCAGGGTGAGGCTTTCCTCCCCTGACAGATCTTCATATTCGGTGGCTTTGCACTGCGGGCCAATTCGCTTGGCCATCTGGAGCAGATTGAGAGCTATGCCTCTGGCCGTCAGGTTGGATTTGGAAACTTGAACTACATGGCCGATATCCGTGGAGACTTGATCTTCGATGGATTCGAGCCCATGCCGGACGCGCCACGCAGTCACGACGAGCAAGACATAACTCTACCGTCGGACAGTGTTCGGGAGATTGCATCCGCGGCTACTCCGGCTTTTAATCTGGAGCAAGTCGTGCCATCCGACAGCGGAGGGATGGACCCTGCCATGGAGGCCGCACTCTCAGCGGCGATAGAGCCAGATACTGACTTCACCCCTTACGAGAGCCGTGTTGCCGAACCACTGGATTCATCTTCGTCCACGGACTTCGAGCCGCTCGTACTCGTGCCCGTCAAGTCCGACTGGGCGCCGATCACGGAGTTCACCTCCGCGGATATCTTTCAGCACTCACCCTTTGCAGATGTGCTAAATTCATTAAGGTCTCTGATACGTCTCCAACGTATCTATAATTTTGGTTGCTCCATGCTATATTATCTACTATTTTGGACTATATTGGGCTTTATTTTCCACTTTTATATTATTTTTGGGACTAACCTATTAACCGGAGGCCCAGCCCAGAATTGCTGTTTTTTGCCTATTTCAGTGTTTCGGAGAAACAGAATATCAAACGGAGTCCAAACGGAATAAAATCTTCGGGAACATGATTTTCTCACCGAACGTGAACCAGGAGACTTGGACCCTACTCCAAGGAGTCAAAGAGGAGGTCACGAGGGTGGGGGCGCACCCCCTAGGGCGTGCCCCCTGCCTCGTGGGCCCCTCGGTGCTCCACCGACGTACTCCTTCCTCCTATATATACCTACGTACCCCCAAAAGATCAGAACAGGAGCCAAAAACCTAATTCCACCGCCGCAACTTTCTGTATCCACGAGATCCCATCTTGGGGCCTGTTCCAGAGTTTAATACCCTCGATGCCACTATAGCTCCCACGTGTCGAGGCACGACTTAGAGACATAATCGCATTGAAGGCATATGTCGCAAGTTAGGCAATCTTCACAAACATCCCATGTAATATAATAATAAAAGGGGAGATAACATAGTTGGCTTACACTTGCCACATCAATCAAGTACATAAATAACATTACATCAACCAAACACTCATGGCCCGACTACGACGCCAAAATAAAAGATAACCCAACAAGCGACACGGTGCCAATCACCCCCAACTGGGCACCACTACTGATCATCAGGAAAGGAAACATAGTAACGTTGAGAGTCTTCGTCGAACTCCTACTTGAGCTCATACGCATCTTCTGGAGCGGAATTATCAGGCCCTGCATCTGGTGTAATAGTAATATGTGAGCCACAGGGACTCAGCAATCTCGCACCCTCGCGATCAAGACTATTTAAGCTTATAGGTAAGGCAAAGTAAATATGAGTGCAGCTGCAGCAAGCGACTAGCAAGATATGGTGGCTAACTTATACGCAGAAGAGAGCGAGAAGAGGAGGCAAAGCGCGAGCGAGAAACTAGAGAGCAACCTGCACAAACATTACTCCAACACCGTGTCCAGTTCCCGGACTCCGCCGAGAAGGGGCCATCACGGTAACACACTCAGTTGATTCATTTTAATTAATTAAGGTTCAAGTTATCTACAACCGGACATTAACAAATTCTCATCTGCCCATAACCGCGGGCACGGCTTTCGAAAGTTCAATCCCTGCAGGGGAGTCCCAACTTAGCCCATGACAAGCTCTCATGGTCAACGAAGGAATAGACCTCCTCCTAAGACGTTCCGATCAGACTCGGTATCTCGGTAATTCAAGACACTTCGACAGGTTAAAACAAGACCAGCAACACCGCCCGAATGTGCTGACAAATCCCGACAGGAGCTGCACATATCTCTTTCTCAGGGCACACTCAGATTGTCTTAGGTACGGGTAGGCCAGCCCAGAGTTGCCCCTGGTGGCCACCGGCAGCTGACAGGTGGACCAACACTCAGAGGAGCACTGGCCCGGGGGGGTTAAAATAAGATGACCCTTGAGTCTGCAGAACCCAAGGGAAAGAAAAGGCTAGGTGGCGAATGGTAAAACCAAGGTTGGGCATTGCTGGAAAAGCTTTAATCAAGGCGAACTATCAAGGGGTTCCCATTATAACCCAACCGCGTAAGGAACGCAAAATCCGGGAACATAACACCGATATGACGGAAACTAGGGCGGCAAGAGTGGAACAAAACACTAGGCGAGAGGCCGAGCCTTCCACCCTTTACCAAGTATGTAGATGCATTAAGATAACATGGCAATATAATGATATCCCAACAAGTAAATAAATGTTCCAACAAGGAACGGCCTCCAATCTTCACCTGCAACTAGCAACGCTATAAGAGGGGCTGAACAAAGCGGTAACATAGCCAATCAACGGTTTGCTAGGACAATGGTGGGTTAGAGGTTTGACATGGAAATTTGGGAGGCTTGCAAGCAAGTGGTAGGCATCATAGCATTGGCATAGCAAAAGAGCGAGCAAACTAGCATAGCAAAGATAGTAGTGATTTCGAGGGTATGATCATCTTGCCTCCACAGTTGTCAGAGTTGACTGGATCCTCAAAAGCAAACTCAACGGGCTCCTCGTTAGCAAACTCTTTTCCCGGCTCTACCCAAACAAGATAAACAAGCAACAAGGATACAATCAACCACGTGCAAACTCAAACAACACAATGCAAAGATGATATGCTATGCGGGATGCGATGCGGGATGCAAAATGCAAGATATGACAGGAAATGCATGAACCTAGCCTCAACTTGGAATTCCAAGTGTGCCACTGGAAAGATGAGATGAAATCGCTTGAAAACGATATAAAGAACGCCGGAATCGGAGTTACGGTTTGGAAATGGCAAGCGATTCAAAAATGACACCGGTCTGCGATTTACAGCAAGTAGGCATCTAAATGCAATGAGATGAACATGCTACAGCAACCAAACATGACAAAAAAATACATGTTAGGGATGCACACAAGATGCTTAACAAAAGTCTAGCATTGAGCCACGGCCAATAGATCCATTAACAGGTTCAAACAAGCATGGCAAAAATGCATATGGCAAACAGATCTCAGACTTAGTGAAATTAACACTTGTCTGGAATTTCAGATCAGGTAGCCCTCTTCGGAGCAACAAAACTACATGCTACAGGACCTGAACATGGCAAAGTAAAGCATGGCATGGAGCTACTCAAAGAGCTTAACAAAAGTCCCTTAGTGACCTTGAGCCAAAAGGGATCAGAAAATACAATTGCAATCATGTGAACATAGCAAAAACATAATCAGTTTTCAGACTTAGTGAAAACTGGCACATGCTGAAATATAACTCAAGTAGGCATGTTTACAAGATCGATGCACTCACTACGGTGCAAGTCATGGCAAGACAAGCACACACCCAACAAGAAGGCACAAAATGCAAGCTCGACATGGCAAGAACAATAACATAGCATACACGGATCAACTACAACAACACCGGCAAAATTGCAAACAAGTTGACAATCTGCCCAGATTCACAAAGTGGCAAAAGTAGAGCTCGATTGACTCAAGCTAGGGAGCTCCATAATTGCAAACAAAGACATGGATGGATAGAGCACTACAATATTAACAAAACATCCTTACTGATCATCCTCAAAAGAGGCACGGATCACTAGGAAATAACATGAACATATGGCATCATGAAATAAACAGCTCCAGGACTTGGTGAAATTACAGTCCCTGAAAACAGAATTAGCAAGTGCACCACTTTACAAGCTTGCACAAGTCACCACACACATCCTAAAAATACATGGGTTGCACCTCTGGAAAGATGACAAAACCCTTAACAAAACACATGTAGAGCATCAGGGCATATCATGCACACAATAATCATGGCAAAAATGACAAAAGCCTAAATGGAGTAGCAGATCTGACAATTAACTCAAGTAGCCCTCTTCTAACATCATTTCGGGCATCAAGATGAACTCAAATGAAAATGATGCGATGGAATGAAATGATGTACTCTCTGAGATGAACATTTTGATATGCTATATGCATGAATCGGAGCTACGGATGCAAAGTTACGGAGCTACGAACATGGCAACTTGGATCTGAGAAAACTGGGACTTAGAGAAAATTCAACCTCCGATCTAGGGTTTGACCCGGAGCGGAAATCGAGGCGGGGTCAGGGCACTGTAGCTGGCCGGATCCGTCGGGGAAGCAGCGGCCGGCGGGAGAACGTGGTGGCCGGCTCCGGTGGCCGGCGACCGGATCTGGCCGGGGCGGAGTCGCCGGAGCGACGAGGAGGAGGCGGCGGCTGGTGGAGCAGTCCGGCGGGGTCGGACGGCGAGGCGGCGGTGAGGTGGCGCGGCGAGGAGGTGTCGGCGGCGGTGAAGAACCGCGGCGGTGCGGCGAGCTGGGCGAGGAAGCCGGCGAGGGGCACTGGCGGCGGGACGAGCCGGGCGGTGGGGCGAGGGACTGGGCCGCGGGGGCCCGCGCTGGGCTCGGCGGGCCTCAGCGGCGGCGGCGGCGGCGGCAAAG